>NC_066613.1:12532222-12848750 GCF_025231255.1 Drosophila biarmipes
ATATGGAAAGCAATTTAAATCTTTGAAGAGAGTGGCTCAGAAAGCTCAGGGACATGAAATTGGTATGCTAATTTTGAGAGGCAATGAAGTTTTATTTTGTATCGTAGCTAGGGAAATATATATTTTCCTTGATATGATTTATTTTTCTGATCAATATAGGTGTCTTAAATTAAACTTAAATCGACTTAAACTTTTTCCTTTGGCTGCTTAGCCTGCTTTAATATATGAAAAACAATTTGGGAAATTCAAGAGAGGGCTCCAGAGTGCCGAGCGAAATGAAAATGCTATGCAAATTACACGAACCACTGTAATTTTATTTTTATCTCTAATGTTGGACAACTTTTTTGTTTGGCTTTTTTGGTGTTTTTCCAGACGAAAAAGATTTGAGGAACCCAGAGACAGCCACTCGGCTCGCCTTTGTTTATTGTTATGGCCCCGGCCCCGGCCCTCAGCTCATTTTGCCTCCCTTCCGAGAGCCTTTTCGTCCTGGCAAGTCCTGTGTGTCCTGTGGGCCCCGTGTCTTGTTTTTCCATCAGCTGCGACTGGAGCGCCGCACGTGGTCACATTGTCGGGCTCATTAAGAGACAATTGCGGCAACATGTCGCAGGCACAGGCCAAGGATGCTGATGTTTGCATACGGCTGGTCCGCGCTCTTTAAATCTGCCCCACAGCCCAAATAAACTTGAAATGATGCGACTCAAGTTGCGGTCACAAGTTTGGGATCATCTTTTTGCCGGGAAAAACAGCAGGTGTAATTTATGAAATTACATTTTCATTTTCATCTCAGGGCCAAGCTAATCTAAGCTGAGCTGCGATTTCAATTTATTTGGATGATCGTAAAAAGTTTTGACACCACGGTGGAGTTCCGGGGGACAAAAAAAGTGGCATACTATGCGGCTGTAAGTTGGATTTCTCTGTCTCTGGCTGTCGGAGCTTGTTAAATTTATGTGCCGCCTAATGTTTCATCTGCTTCGGTGGCGTCGCCAATGCCTGAGGGGCAACTTTTTAACATTTGATGCCGGCAGACAGCTCGTCGGGGGTCATAACTTCGCTGATGCCCTCCGGTTTCGCAGCAATGTGTCTCAGCACCCTGCGGATGTGACTCTGACCAACTGTCAGAAGAAATGTTCCGAGGCATTGTCATTTGGCCAGCCAAAGTCCATCAATAATGCGCGGCCACAAATCACCAAAGTTGCTAACAAACTTGATCTATGGACTGCGTGGGCGTGCCCCGGGAATTTATTTGCCATTTAAATTTCAATTACTCGCGGGAAACATTTGATTTCGCTACATTTTTCGAACGCGCTCAAGAGGGCCTGAATTATTGAAGCGCCTGATTGGAGCGGAGCGTGAAATCCAATCAGCAAAAGTTGAAATCGGCGCACAACACGTGCATGCCATATGAGAAATGCCGCAGCTCCCAACTCGGGTCTGAAATGGTTGCATATAGCGCTGTGCCCCATGCAAACACCCGCACACCCAGCTGCACCTAAAATTATGCAATGTTATTTTATATTTTCAGGCACAAGCTTCAACTGCGAGGGTGGTTTAGATACATTTTGGGCTGGGAGTTTGGCTTGCTAAAGCAAATGAAGCTGTCGGAATGGATTTTTAATGTCACAGTTTCAAAGTTTAATTTATGGGATTTGTTGCTGAATTTCTAGTTAACTTTCATAGGGCTTTTGGGTTCAGCTTGCCCTTGGGTCAGTTTAATATGACATGCTGTTTTATACTCTTAATAATGAATAAATAATGATTGTTTGCGCTTCTGAATTAAAAATCTTAGTTTTAAGATTAAAGTAAAATTGTATAAATTCCTTTTTTACTACAGCTTAGTTTCCAAGCATTTAATATTTAAATCCCATATTTTCTTTACTACCATCTTACGTGTTTTCCCTCTGAAAGTGTTAAGATGACAATGTTTCAACTTTGGAATCTTCCCAAACGACCTGACTTCTTTTTTTTTGTAAAATGACAAGGTAAACGGTTACGGTTTCGATTTCCTTTCCAATGTGTGTGCTCCCTCGAGTGATTGTGGGTTGTGCGTGTGTGTTATTACTCATACGCAACGTTGCCGGCAGAAGGAAAGCAATACAAAAAAGTTGTAAAAGAAGAGTGGCAGTCGAAGACCGGGTTGTGGCTTAAAGCCACATCCATGTGGCCCTAACAATAACTGTATTTACGCATCCCATTTTCCATTCCTCCATTTCCGGTTCCTTTTTTCCGCTTCCTTTTTTTGTTTTGAGTGCCAGTTTGTTGTCGCTGTCGTCGTTCGTTATGGGGAGCACGTGGTTTCACTAGGGAGCATTTTAACTTAATTAGGTGGGGCTGAAACATGCAAAGAATGCCAGTCTAAAATGTGAGCGGGGGCACTGAATATATAGAGGAATTTACTAAGTAAACTGGGGTGGCCTTTAAAGGTACATTTTTCATTGCATTGCTTATATCAAGCTTGAATTCCTATACAATTTTTATACAATTTATATATTATTATAACAATGTCCAAACCTGTTTCCTCGTAAAAAATGTTTACAAAATATTGAGTAAGAAAATGTTTTTTGATATTAATCTGTTTTAAATTTAAAGGCTAGAGAGACCATATATTTGTACACAACTTAATATTTCTTAAATTTATTACAATTAGTTTCACTTCTACTAAAATTTAAAACTTAAGAATAATGTATATGTATAGGTACACCCTAATCACCCTCACAAGCACACTGATGGTATCGTTAGCCCCTAGAATGGCGTAGGCTTATAATTTACCTTCATACGTATGCATTATCTTGCCACTGGGCACTTTCTGCCAGTTGCTAGATATATGGGCAATTTAAGCCACAATCAATAATGCGAAATGGAGTCATCAATGTTAATTTGCAAATATTTTCCGCTCTTTCTCCCGCAGCACTTACGGCCAGGTCACGAGCTCCAGCAGCACAGAAGCTTCGCATCCACGGCGGACGATGACGAAACGAGCGGTGGCAAACAGTCGGACAAGCATAAAAAACCGACGACGGGAGGTGAGTGGGAATTTTTTGCAGATATTTTGTAAATATTTTCCTTTAACGCGGATAACTGATTGGAATTGATAACATTGTGGGAGGGTGCACATGCGAGCTTATCAATCATTTCCGTCTTAGGTCACAGTTCAAGTCAACATGTGGACGAGCAAGAAGAGGTAAAAGAAAAATCGAAAGAGAAGGAATCCAAATCCAATAATCATGTTAAGTGCCGAGAAGGGGATCCGAAATCTGAAAAGTTTTTACCGCCTGTCGAAGTTGCTAATCCCTATAAAGAGCAAGCATTAAAAGACACATCTGAAAATTTGATATCAAGAATTAACAAGTTTAAAGGGTTACAACGGAAGAAAATAGTCAAAATTAGGAGGAATAAGGAAGTTAGCACGACACTAAATTTAAGAAAGGGACCACCAAAGTTTCCTAATCAACAAAAACCACACTTAAGCAGAGAATTAAGTAAGTTTGAAAGCCACAGAAGAAACATATTTTAAAAATATCACTTTTCAAAGATAATCTGTTTCCAATCCAAGAAAAAACCAGAAGAAGAAAAAAGAAATTGCTACTAAGTAGAAAGAAAACGAAAAAGAAAATCAGTAAGGGTGAGTTATTCAAAATATTGGCTTTAAATTGCTCTCAAAATATGAAGTGTTTAACAACAAGAAAATAATTTTATTTTTCGCCAACACATAATCTCACAATTTGCAAATTTATGAAAGGCATTAATTGTTTTAAATGTAATTTATTAGGCGATGTAAAACCTCTCCCCTTTCTAATCACGTTATTATCGCCATCAAGTGTTTGCCTTAAATCGCACATGTCTATAAATTATCGATTAATTAAAGATTAGTTTGACCAATTAGTGGCGCTTGTGGTCTCTCATTTATCTGCACTTTCAAAGGTGACAGATAGTGTTACTAACGAAATAGTGCGGGCGCCCATTGGCTTCTGTAATGAAATGCATAATAAATAATTAGTCGACAGCTGTCACGGCTCGTTAAATAAATTGCATATTTATTTAAGCATAAATCTACAATGTACAGGTGAATATTTGTTGTGTTGCGCATTAAATTTAAATAATATAATAATCATACTTTGGATAGTTTATGGTGTAATCTTTTGGCTTTACCTGTAAAGCTAATTAGGCTACCAATATGGTTAACTACGAGATGTTTTTGATTTAAGCTGTAACCCGAAACCCCAAGAAATGGTCGTTGCTGTTTGTAGTTTTCCCTTTGAGCATTAGTTATCGATTACATTTTGTCGTCCAGGCTGTCGTAGAGCTCGGCATCTGTGGGTATCTTCTCGGGACCCTCCTCCACTTGGGGTGGCGGCTCCTTGCTGGGATCGTAGACCTCAAACTCCTCGAACTCTATCTCGTCGTATTTGCGCCGCTCGTAGATGCTTTTATCATTGGCCACATAATGTCGAACCATGGACTTGTCCACCACCGAGTTGCTACTGCTGGCATTGCTCAATCGGCGCTCGGGAATGGGAGCCGCCGGTGCAGGTATCGAGGCCTGACTGTGGATATCCACGGGCACTATGATTTGCGGCGCGGCCTTGGCCAGCTTGACGGACTTTGTCACGGCATTTTTTTCGCCATTTTCCTCCGCTTCCCGTTGCTCGCGTGGCTTTCCAATTTTCTGCCGCGGAGCTTCGATGGGCTTGCCCTTGGGAGGATTTGTCGTTGTCTTGACCAGCGTGTAGGCCAAGTCCACGTTTTTATTACGGCAAACTTTGTTGGCAGCAGCAGAGGAAGCATCGCCAGCTTGCAGGTTCCTCCTGCTCTCAGTCACATCCAGACGTATGTTCATGGCCTGACTTTCGTATGTGGGCATCATCGTCTCCACAGCGCCATAACCATTCTCCGACTGACCATTAAAGTTTTCAGGCTTCTCCGGCTCCTGCGGCATGTCCCGCAGCACATTGATGTGATTATTTACTGTCACTTGGCGGCGCGATGGCTCCTCCTTCTCCTCGGGCTCCTTCGCCGACGTTATCTGACTCTGGCTGTTGATGGTCAGCTGGACATCATTGCCGGGCGACGTCTGATTCGCCTCGAAGTGATGAACCATTTTCCGAACAACCTCGCTATCGGCGCTGACCTCATCTTCTCCAGTTCCGGCCAACTCCAGGCGACTGCTGCAGCTGTTCGACTTGACCAGCTTAAATTTGATGCCTGCACAGTGAGAGAAACACAATAATCATTTTGGTTCTATAGATACAGTCAGTGTCGCGATTTTTATGCTCATCATGTAGTGGGATAAAGTTATAAAATATTTACGTGGTTCATAAAAGGTTTGTTTGTAGTTATGTCTGTGTTATGCTTAAATATAATGTTAAAACTTAGCTTTTTTATTTTAAATTTAAGTTCTTCAAAATATAATAAAAATAAAATGTAAATTTGAATCCATATAATTTATGTTTTTTAATTAAGTTGTTTGTCTAATAGATATAAAGCAATATATTTTAGAAATTAATTTAAAATTATTTTTATATCTCTTTAGTTCCTATAAGCTCATTATAGTTTTGCAAACTATTTCTCTGTATGTATAGCCAATTATGAGCTTGGGTTCGAACATGACAGGGACGATTGGGTTTACCCACCTTGATAGGAGTCCTGCTGCTGTTCTGCTGCCGCCTGCTTGGTTTGCAATCGATGTTCGCATCTCTCGCTCGGCAGGCACACATTGCAGGCCTCTATTTGACGGATTCGGGAGCGGGTTCCACTCCCCGTCATTGGCTGAGTGGCTTTCGTGGGCGGGGCCGTGCTGCTGGTGGCGGTCTTGTCCAGGACCCGACCCCCGTAGTAGGTGACAGTTGAGCCGCACTCCCTTATCTTGGCCAGCACGTCCTGCAGGAAGGAGGAAAAGATTAGACGACGGATTCCCATCAAAGGCTAATGGTCCATAAAGCCACACGCAAAAGGGCCGCACCCAAAGGCTATACAGATACTAAAAAAGCAGAAATTCAGCTTACGCAACCAAGTCAGCAGTTAGAGAACTTCATGTTGACAAAGGAAAGTCTCCATTAAAAATGAGTTAATTAACTTTGTGCACTTTTAATAAAATGTGTTTAGGTGCCTATCCTAAGAAATCCAGATTTATAATTTCGTTGAATCAAATTTAAATATAAAGAAAACCACTATAAGTTACTTAGTTAAAGATTACTTCATTAAAAAGAATGTAATTATCATGAATATAATGCGACTATCTTAAGTGTGACTTGATAAGATTAAAAACTTCAAGTACTCGTTTTTTCGGTGGCTTGTTCGTTTTTTCTGTGTACTCACATTGCTGACGTAATAATTCTCGCACATATCCTGCTCCACATCGTCCTCGTACTGGTCATCCTGCTCGTCGTCCTCCTCCTCCAGATGCTCGCCGTTCTCCTGCTGCTCTGAATTTCCCAAATTATTTTCATAAATTTGCCGATAAAGGGACTCATTCCCAGGCCCTGTTCCCATGCACCAGGTGCGTCGGCTGGCGAACTTAGCCCGGGCCTTGGCATTGGCAGCATTGCTATTGTGTCGTCGAACAACGTCCTGGACATGAACATCCTTGCAGGCCATCACCGGTGATTCCTGCTGCTGGTGATGATACTCCCCGCAGGGGGAACTTAAATCACCGCTGGAAATCCCACTCGAGAGACTGGCATTGTCCCAGTGCTTGGCCTTGTGCTCCTCTAGCATCTCCATGCCCTTCGGCTGTTCCTCTCCAGCTCCTCCGTAACTCGTGTCGATGGTCAGGTAGCGGTAGCCTCTGGCCCTCCGGCTCTTCGGACTCAATTGACAGGCGGAGCCACCGAACTTTTGCTGCGACTGCACCAGCAATCCCTGACCAGGAGTGGGCAGGACATTCTGCTCGAAGAAGCGACGCACATTGCGCACTGTATCGGGATCTGGTAGCTCGTCCTCGTAGAGCTCTCGATTCACCCTTACAGGCTGGTAGAAGAAGTGTCTCTTAGACGCGGCTCCTCCAGTTTGTCTCTGCCGGGTTTTCCGTGGCTGGGCACTCGAGGCATTTGCCACCCTGGGAGGCTTCGGAGGTGGGACTGTCGTAGACGTGTTGCCGCAATTGATCCCCACCTGCAGAGGTCGTTCGATCTTGGTCCTCACAGGCTCCACTATCACCACATTGTTATTGCTCAGCAGCTCTTGGAAACTGTATTCCTGCAGGTACTGGATCAAGCCATCGAACTGCGCCTCCTTTTTGTTCCTCGTGGAGAGGAAGTTGTTGCGTATCAGCTGCTGGGACTTGAGAACTTTGTACCTTATGTGATCGAACTGATCCTGATCCTCATCGGCATCCTCATCCTGTTCGGGGGCTGCCTTCACAATGGTGGCCCTCTGAGCCCCCTCGCCGAGCTCCACAATTTCAATCGAGGGATGCGGCATCATGCTGCAGAAATCACTGCCATTCGGGGATTTATCCGTGCTACAATGTGTTGTGGTTTCTCCACCCAACTGGAAATGAATGCCTGGCTGGGTTTCCTTTGCCGGCTGCTGCTGCTGCTGCTCCTCTGTTTTTAGTGTTTCTGGTTCATTGCCCGCCAGTTTGTTCCAATAGCAGCGGACTGCATCCACTTTCTGCAGATATTCATTAGCCACCTCACCTCCCGCCGAGCTAATTGTGCTGGCTATGCTCCTGGCACTGCTCCTCCTTCGCAGGGTGCCTCCTGCTCCGCCTGCCACTCCTCCACGGCCATCCACAACATGCAGTATCTGGGGTCGTGACATTTTGCCCCGGGAGAAGCTCGAATCGCTGCTGGATGAGGGCAGAACCTTGACAGGTCGGGCCTTGTAAATTGGAGCACCAGTGCTGAGGATGCGATGTTCCAGCGGTTTGCCACTCGAAGAGCTCACCGAGCGACGAAGTGGGCGCTGAATAGGATTACAAGATGAGTTTGTGTTTGAGTTGGAGCAGGCAGTTGAATTTGTTTTCGGGTTGGGTTTAATCCGCTGTGCGGTTTCCTTGCCCTCCTGAATGGCCTCCTTTTGGATGATATTGTTCTGGGCGTCGGTGACGATGATGTGAAAGGAAGGCTTAATTTGCTCCTGTCGCTCGCGGATTTCCTGAGCACGTCGCTCGATTAGCCTGCTGAAATTGGCTACCTCAATGACAGGGGCCTCTTTGGGTTGTTCCGGTTGTGCGATGGATAGGTTGGATAGGTTGTCCTCCTCTTCCACTTCCGCTTGCGAATCCTCTGGCTGAGATTCCTCGGTCAAAGGCGGCGGCGGTGGTGGCAGTGGTTTCTCCTCCCCCTCTGGCTCCTCCTTTGCAACTTCCTCTTTCTCCTTGATTAACTCTTGGGTCTTTGACGTTTCCTTTACTTCAATCTGCCGCTCCTGTGCGGAAAATTCCTTGTTTATCTTTGGCTTTTCCTTTTCCCGTTCCTTTTCCTGCAGAGCGACTGATGCCTCCCTCTCGCGTTCCCGCTCCCTTTCCTGGTACTCCCTTTGCCTGGCCTTCTGATGGGCCCGTCCGAATCGTCTAATGGAATCGTAGGTCTCCGCCCGGGTCACCTGCTGCTCCTTCTTGGCCTCCTTGCGTTGCTGCTGCCTCTGCTGGTTGTACGATGATCGCAGCTCCTTGTCTATGTTTTCGCAGACCTTTAGACTCACTCCTATGTTCACATCCGGCAGGCTGTGGTATTGATTCTCTGTGAGATTGGATTTGTTGGCAGTGACCACAAAGGAGTCGGTGGCCTGGCGTTTCAGTTCCGACGGCGGCTGCTTGACTCCTTGTTCCTCCTGTTTAAGCTTACGTTTTTCCACGGCTGCCAAGATCTTGGGTTTAGGGGTGTGTTCTACTTTCAGAACCTGGGTGAATATCTGTGCCTCAACCTTTGCTGTTGTGGTGAGCTGAGGAGGAGCAGGTTGATCTTCCTGATGCGACCCCTTTTTGTGAAGCTTAGCTTGGGGTTCGTAGACCGTATCCTCTATGGAAATGTGTAGAAGGCTGCGGGTTTCTAACTCCCCACTTTCCCCGCAGCTGGTGAAAGTTCTCTGCTCGAAGGACTCGCAACTTTCGCCGATTAAAGTGCAATCTGAGCTGTCTTCCGAGGAGAGATACACCGAATCGTAGGCTATTAGCTTGTCCAACTGGTTGGTGTGGTTTTGCCTTAAGGTGCTGTCACTGTCGCTGGTCTGTACCTCCGTGGGCGTGGTCAGACTTTCCACAACCTCCTCTCCAGTTTCACGTCCTTCCTCTTCCTCACCCTCCTCACTACTTTCGCCAAAACGTGTCCTTGTGGTGGTCGTAAGACTGATCAGCTCGTAGCTTTCCTCCACGTGATTGCCCTGCTGGTAAATCTCCTCGATGTGGGTCAGATCGTATTCCTGTTCCGAGAGCGAAGGACTATCTGTTTGATCGTCCGAATTGCTGGTGGTGGTCTCTGGGAAGACACTGCTTTGACTGTGCTCTGGACAGGATTCCCCACCCGTGTCCAGATGACGCTGCAGGCAATTGGCGTGGTGAAGGTGATTCCTCTGCTGCTGCTGCCTCCTGGACTGATAGATCCTGGGACGCTCCTTGAGCAATGTGACTGCCACCTGCTCGAGGGCCTCGAATTCCAGGGAAGACGGTTGCTGCTGGTCCAGGTGATTCTGGTGCAGCGAGTTCTTGAAGTAATCCGAGTTCAAGCTCTCCAAGTCGCTCTTGTCGTTGTGCCAAGGATGCAGTTGCTCACTCAAATTCAAAGCCAAGGCGTCCAAGCGTTTCAGATTATCATAGTAGACATCAAAGTCACGCGATTCTCGGCTGAGTCGCTGATGTTGCTGTTGCTGCTGTTGATGTTGCTGCTGTAGGTTTTGCTGCTGCTGCTGATGCGAATCGCAAGTGCCCGAGTTGCTTCTCTGGCTCTGTGTGTCATCCGCCGGGTGATCCGCTGGCTGCTCACCCACCAAGGTCGCCTGATTCGGTTTGCCGTTCAATCTGTGGGTGGGAGAATCGAAACGGGAGGATGGGCTCGTTAATGATGCTATTGTTTCGCCTTTGGCCTATCATAACTAAATTACATCTAATGGAGCTGATGGCTGCTGTGTGCGTAGCCTCGTTGAAAGACCCTCGATTGCAACACTCTCAGTCATGTGATGTCTCAATCAATCAATCCCCGCACAAATCAGATAAATAAACAGAAACCAAACCGAGAATGTCAGGCAGTCAAAAGTGGGTTCTTGTTTGTCATTCAAATGGGCATCAGACTGCAGCTAAAAAAGAGAACTGCGACAGGTGATTGATAGAGTTGTAGAGGCAAACAAGAAATTAAATGTGTCAGATCGGCGACGAAGGTATTGGGTATGGGCCTTAGCCAAATGTTGCGGCAATAAATGGAAAAGCGTTTAAATGGCTTGTCAAATTATTTTCGACTGCGGTTACTGCATACAGAAAATAAACCATTTAGTTTCTATGTAAACAAAGCAGGGAAATTTGCAATTTGAAACCACTGAAATGGGTTTATTGAAATAAAAAGGAAATATTTGCTTTTTATTTATAAGATATGCAATGAAATTTAATTGCTTTTGTGACTTGGCTGACAAATATTGATATTATTTTTATTATTTTGGTTTTTATCAAAATAAGTTTTTATGCTTACAGAATCAACATAAAATCGATTAATAATTTATTCCGTATGATTAAAAAACATTACAAACATTACAAACAGTCAAATAACGATTAAGATTTACTGAAATGTCCACATTTATTATTATTATTGATTTCATACTGCAAAAGCGCACTTTTAAGCCCCTCGGTCTGAAAACCCTCTGATAGAGAGCTCTGAGTAGAAGCCTCCATTATCCCGCGCCAATGTTGAGCTGTGTGGGCCTGGTCCTTGGGACCGGATCCGTTTCAGTTGCACGTTGCACTCGCGAGGGAGGTTGATAGTTTACCCAGCCACTCGACGCGGCGATTTGCGGCAAATTAAATAAAAAAGAAAATGCGGGGAAATGGAAGAACGATTTTGACGGGGCAGGAAGGATGCGATTCCCGGAGCCATGGCAACTGTCATTGGCAGGATGCGCAGCATAACGTGTGTGTTAATGGCTGAACGAGTAGCGCGTAGCTAAAAGCTTTTGCAGCTCACTGTCACATTCCCCCAGACTTTAGACTTCAGACTCCAGACTGCGGACCCTTGCGACTGCACACATGCAGCTGGGCAAACAATTGACAAACAACAAACTTTTGCAATTTTAATTAAACAAACGTACGAGAAAAACAAACCGAAGGGTTAAACTACGAGCAAATGAAACACCCAACTCCGCACTAAACTTAAGCGCTCATAAAACTGAAATGTTCTTATGTAACGTGCTCAACCACTCGATTTCGATCGTTCGGACTTTGCAGTTGTCACCAATCAGGCTTAGGTTAAATCGGCAACCGCAGGTTATGTGCGCGGCAGCGGTTAATGCAACAATGACCGCGGGATATTGACCCTGACCGGCCGTCGGAAAAAGTCTGAAAAACAGGGCCACACACACCGAAAACCACCACCAGCACAAACGGAAAATGAAACAGCGACAACAAACCGACCGCAACAATTTGGCCGGCGGCTTTTGAATTGTTTAAACTGAAAATTGTGCCGAGACCTGTTGATTTTGCGGCGAGCGTCGCTCAACGACTGACGACTGGGCCGACTAAGCTGGGTTCAAATGGCCCGGTGTTTACGCGGCGTATGCGTGATGGCTGGGCCTCAAGCACTCGGCAGCAAAGCAAAGATTTGCTCAGCCTTTCGCAGTTCTGCTTAACTATTAATAACTATTAATAACTCTTTAAATTGTAATTTCACTTTTAACTATTAATAAACCATTGGTTTACCAGGAAACTCGGATGATTGTTTATGTCTATAAGTAACTCTCAAAGAAGAGTAAAAAGTTAGGGTTTTTGGTAGTCTAATTATGAAAACTTATTACAAAACCTTGTAAAATTACAATATTTACTAAAAGTTTAAGCACACATCATCCACTCCCCAGTCTCACTTTTAATATAACTATCAATGGGTTGAATATATATATTTTACGATTTCAAAGTGTTAATTTCATGTTGGAACTTTGGCCACCAAAATAATCTTCTACTTCGGTCAAACACTTTGTAGTGCAGTGCTCGTGACTCACTTACCGGGGCGACTCACGGAAAAATCCGCGATTTACGAGCCGGGCACGCGGTATTAGTTGCGATCGGCGCCGACTGCTGTTTGCCGATCCAATTTGCAGGTCGCTAAACGTCTCCTCACGTATTACGGCCAAGCTACGCGATCTCCTCAAGCTGCACGACTCGCTGCCCAAAATGTCGAGCAGGGCGTTTGCCGCCGCAGTGGTCGAGATGGTGGTTGCACCACCATTTGTTTTGGAGGAGGCTGTGGTGGTGCCGGTTGTGGTGGCTTCCTTTGAAGAAACACCCGCTGGGGGTACTGCCGAAGGGTCGAAGTTGTCGTTTGTTGGTAGTACTAAGGGGAAAGATTATAAAAGGACAGATATTACAAAATGTGTCACATAAATTATACTTGCTATAATATTTTATGGAATAGAGAATAGCAACAATGCGTGTTTAATATTTTCAAAATTATTTAGTCTTATTTAAACAATTTTATTGGGTTCATGACACCAATATAGAGCAAATAGTACTAGTCTATCCAGTCTTTTCGGATTAACACTTATCTGATAATTTCTAACGCTTTAATCTTGATATTAAGAACTGTAATTCTTGATTTGCTATGAAGATGAATGGGTTATTAGGTCAAACAAACATACCCAACAAATTTGTATACTACATTTATTACTCCTTAATTCTTAATCATTATAATCCTAAGATCAATATTGTTTATGAATTAACCATCTATTGGTAGAAGTAAAAAAAAAATTGTATTTTAAGATGACAATGTCATATGAAAGACACATGGTAATTAGCTAGACAATTGAGGTACGCATGCGATATGATATGATATCTTTATGATCCCTGTTCGGAGTCCAATAATTCCGATCCGACATGGCCGAGTGGATCCCATCCACCCGAAGGCCGCCACTCACCCGCGTAGCTATCGACTTGGTCTAGCGGAGCTTCCGCGTCGAATCGCCAGTAGAACTCGGCGATGTCCAAGGCGTTCTCCTCCCGCTCGAGTTGCGTGTAGTCCAGCGATCGGGCGTTCCTCAGCTGCCCGTTGCCGCTTCCGCTTCCGGCCACGCCCACCTGGCACTGCGTCCAGTGGGGCTGGGCGTGTGGGTGGTGCGGGTGCGAGTGGTGCAGATGGTGGTGGTTCTGCTGCTGCTGGTGGTGCTGGCTCTGGTTCGCCCCGCTGTGGTGGTGGTGCAGCTGCTGCGAGTGCCGACCTAAGCCAGATCCAGCTGCATCGTGACAGCTGGTGGCCAAGTCGAGATGGGAGACGGACTTGTGCGTGTGCCTCCAGCCAGCGGCCCTCAGCTGCGGGCACCTCGGATCATGGGTGGCTTGCAGGTGGTGGCTGTGGTGGTGTCCGCCGGTGGTGTCCTCTAGACGCACCCGGTCCACGTAGTTGTGCTGGTAGCTGTAGCTATCCTTGCCCCTGCAAAAATAAATGCGTAAAATGACGAATGGTAAGGTCAAGGTCGCTAATATGCAGAGTAGGTTATAAATTCAAGAGATCATAAATTATTTTAAATGGTCGTACATGATTTGTAATAATTCATTATTCATATTGTTTGCCCAAGCTTAATTCCTGCCCATAAATAACTAGTTTAATAGGCTTCCTAAGACCCGTTTTGTCGTCCTCGTGGTTTACGGTTAATGCATATATGTATATCTGTAACTTCTGGTTAAAGGTTTCTTTCTGATATCACTTTAATTTTTCATTGTATCAAATTAATTCTTTCGGAAAAATGTGATTTATTAGACTGGAAACGCTAAACTGAAGACTGTTCTAGCTAAATGTATTATTTGAATTTTTCGTCTAAATAAACATAATAACAGTCTCAGTAGACTATTCGTTCGCCAAATTAACAAAACATTGGGAAAACAATTTGTCTTTCCTAGCAACTTAACTTTATAGAACTCTCAATGGCCGAAAACAAACTAGAACATTAACGTGACATTGAGAAATCGGTTCTTAATCAGCTGAAAACAAAGTTTTTCTCCCCGAAAATACCCAATATTTTTACTCTGTTTGAAGCAATTGTCTTTATTTCAGTCGGAGGAAAGCGATAGCTTGAACACATGAGAAATCGCCTCGATTTTATGAGCCATTGCTACCTGTCCGCCAGTTAAATTAAGCCCCAATGGTGATTCTGGACCCGTAAACATTAGTTTTCTGCCATCGACTGACATTGCAATCATTCATTGGGGCGAAACACAAACGCAGACGACTCGCGGACTGCGCTATAAAAGTCAAACAGTTTTACGAGGCAGCGCGAACAGAAAGTTTGCTCTTCGAAGCGTTTAAGCCAAAGGACTATTTGCTTACTGCCTTTCACCACCGCCATTCGACGTGTGGGTGGCTGGGGCCGCATCCTTGACTGATTGGGGGAAAATTGCTTAGCCAGCAGCTTTTTTACCTGGGCTGCCAAATGAAGCGGGTGAAAAGCCGGAAAAGCCAGGAACGCCATTTGCCATTTGTAAATGGAAAACGTCTGTCACGGATTGGCAGATTGATTGCGAAAATCGCTGCCATACTTTTGTCGGTTCGCGGAATTCTGCGTACTTCTTGAGTTATTGCGGCTGCATCTTGCAGATACTTCACTGGCCAAAGATCGGGGAATCGAAATACTTTGTGTTTATGGGTTGTACGGACATTTTTACGTTTCCCTTTTTTTATTGGTTGAGGAATGGGAAGTTATGTTTACTATACAAATTCCAACAGATCTAAATATTTTCTAAAATCTAGAAACTTTGACTAAAAATGCTAGAGAATATAAAACCAATGTTCTTTAAAATAAACTATAAAATCAAATGTGCCTCTTTTGAAAAACTTTTAGGCAACTATTAAAATGCTTATTTATACCCCTTTAGGAAAGTTTGCCAACGAATAATAATTTTTGAGTTTCAAAACTTTATAAAATGGCCAACTCAATAATAATTTTGCTAGTTCGGAAAGGGGAATAAAAAGTGTTATAATGGCATACCCCTGAAATTACTAGCTACCCTTTTGGGGCCCCAGCCTGGGATAACTTTTCTCTAATCTCCGCCTAATTTGCATCCAGCAAATGCCTTCCAGTGGCAAAAGTTCAGGGATTGCGGGGAAGCGGGCTTTCCCGTGACCCCGCTGCAATAGTTTCCGTGTTAATTGCAGCTGCCACGACGACTGCTCATTGCTCCTCTTGTGTGTCCCGAGTCCTTAGGCAAGGTGCAGAAGGAGGGATGTGCCAGCTCAACACTTTTTACCAGATGGTTGCAATTTAGATGCGAGTCATTACAATTGCAAATGTTGCCAACTAATGCTGCACTGAATGAGTCAGGCTCTGGGCTGGGGATGGGGACTCGGGCCGCGCCGTCCTGGCGGCTCTCCTGCCGGTTGTCCTTCTTCCCAGCAACATTTCCAGGCGGCGCCCGAGTTTATGGACCGGCAGCTGACATAAAATAAAAAATAAGGAGCCAGAAAGTGCTGAGCACTCGCTCTCCTGCCAAAATGCTAAGCATTGGGCCTGGCCTGGCCTCATTTGGCCTGCTCTATTGCCAGTTCCATTACGCCTTTTGGCCAGCCCACATCTGGGGGCCAAAACACACACACGCACACACATCCTGATGGCAAAGGTTAAATTGAATGCTCTTTTTTCAGTATGGTTGCAGCCATTTTGTAGCCCATTTTGTTTGGTAGTTCACTCAAAAGTTAATTAGGCGTATGTCAACACTGTGTGGTACGCCTGCAAATTGTTTAGTTGCGTGTTCCTTGGCGAAATTGTTTCGGCGATAGTATCTCACTTGGTTTCGTTTCTGTTTCTATTTTTGTTTTCATTTTAGACGCGTCGAGAGTCGTTTTTCCAGCTGTTTTGCCCCGGGATCTTGAGATTTTAATTACCCCCGGGCAATATGTTCGTTCGGCGCTGAATATAAAGCAACTTGCTAATTGCTTTTGATGCCGTTTTATGACTGGCAGCGGGGCTTAAAGACATTCTGCCAAACTGCCACTCTGTTTCTCCGTTTTCGCACAAATAAAAATTACAAATTCAGCTTGGTTTTCCAGTCACGTGCCTGCTTTTTGTTTCGTTTCAAACTTGATTTGATTGTGACACGCGCCGAATTAAATTTCTCACTTTTCAGCCCAAGGGCGGAAAAAACTGAATGCGATTTGCGTGCGATTAGCAGCCAATTTTAACGCGCTATTTGATGAATTAAAAAACAAACACCTAGCCACTAATGGCTTTAAATAAAAAATAAGAAAAAAGCTAATTAAAACTATACAAATTATTTAGCGCAGCTCGAAAAAACCAATAACACTGCAGCTGGCCGTGTCGAAACAAAGAAGTTAAGGCCTTTGGATATATTTAAGAGAAGCTAATTAAATTAAACCGCAACAAAAAAGAAACTGCAGTGAAATGAACACGTTCGTGCCGAAATTATGTATATATGGCAAAACTCGCATGACAGCGCCAAATTAATTAACACAGATATCTAGTGGGTGAAAAAAGCTAACCACCAAATAGCGATTTACATGGGGAGCCGCCAAACACACAGCCACCGGAGCATAAACTCGCAGAAAATAAATACATAAAATCATTTGCAATCGGCATTCCCACACGGCCAGACAATAGGTTTTCAATTGTGCAAAATAGAATTAATACAAAATAAAGAACTGGAATAATCAGAGCGTATTGTTCAAGAGCCGATCTGAATCATCTCATCCATTGCGATTGTGCCGAAAAGTGCTGCAGAAAACCTGTCGAAATCGCAGCAAGAAGATGCGGCCGCCGGCGACATTTGAAATGACATTTTCCGAAAATTTTCGCTTGCCGCAACATCGCTGCTAAAACTGCTGTAGGTCCGGAGAGTTGGAAATAAATGCTAAATCAATTTTCTGCTGCCGTAACTGCGGTTGCCCGCAAATTGCATTTCGGCCTTTGCACGCCAACTCCTCTTCGATTTGTGCACTGCGGCTGGGGACATAAATTAAGCGAAAACTTGGCTTTCTGCTTTTCCAACGAGTGGACAAATAAGTTTGCTCATTTGTCGCAGGACACTCAATCATATAAAGTGGAGCGCCATAGCAACTGCGCTGGGGGTACATTCGACCGGAATTAATGGTATCCAAACAACGTGATAGATTCAGGTATTCGGGGCGGATTTCCATCTTCCAGTTTATTTACTCCAATTAAGAACGTTAAATTTGTTTGTCACTTCATTAAAACAATGTCAGAATCCAGGGTAATTAAATATATTGCTGTGGAGGTATCTGCTAGATAGTATTTACGAGTATATATGAAAGCTGATTTTAATAAGCAATTAGCTTTTTAATTAAGTAGACATTGTGATAAGTGGTACTTAATAATTTTCTAAAGACCACGTACGGCTAAGAAGCCTATTTTGATTTTAGCTTTATTTAGCGAATTCCTAACATACTGACAATTTAATACCCCAGATTGCCATCAGGTTTATTTAAGCTAATACCAAATTTTCCCAGATCCCCTTGGGAAAATGACAACTTTACTCTAAAGCTCCTCCAATATTGTCACATACGGGTATCACTTCCCAACTTGTCCTCAGATTTACCACAATTAATGGTCAATTTTCCCACTCCGCACTCGAGAGCTTCTTACCCGAATGACAAATGAATTCCCTAAATCATTAATGCCCTTAGATTAATGGGGCTTGCATTGATTCCTGGGGCTGTGCACCAATGCCAATGATGAGTTTGTCTTCCATTTGTCCCAAATATGGACTCGCACAAAACACTGTGCTGATGTTACCCGTGGGTTTTGTGGGTCACATCTTCACTGTGAAAATAAACATTCATCTTGTTCGCCTTTTTGCCGCATCCCATTTCAAGCCAGTTGAGTGCTTTCTATTGATGGCGCCCGCTTTGCACAGTTTGTTGATTTTTGTGGTTAATGCAAAATGAGTTTATTGTCCATGAAATGGCCGAAAAGCAATAAATACTTAAAACGAGAAAAACGCGCGCGTTGTTTTCCTACTTTTTTGTTGGGTGCCTGGTTGCTTTTCCCCGGTTTTCGCGGTTGTTGCCGCTTTTACATCTCGCCGAAGACTGAAGAGCTGAAAAATACTGAGCGCATGCGCGGCTGCTTTTCGTGGCAAGTGGCGACTGCGCAGCCAGCTGCTCTGCCGACGTCTAAAAATAATGCCCATTTGTTTGTTATTATTTTGTTAACCTTTTTCAGTGGCACGCCGCCCCGCCTACCGCCCAGTTTTTTATATCCCTCTGTTATTGTTCGCCTACAGCAACAATGGAGTCATTTCGAGTCTCGAGTTTCAAACTTTTAGCCGCTTACGTTTGCGTTTTTACGACCCCCCGAGGTGGGCCTCGCAGAGTTAATGAAATTTTCTTGTTTAATCGCAATGGCAAAGTGAAAAGTAATTTGGCGCCCAATTAAACCGAAAACCAGTAGCAAACTGTGCTCTCATTATCGAGTCGAGCTGCTGGCCTCTCAAGTAGCAATTTGCCGCACCATCAGAAGGGAATTTGTAATCCGCAAGAGGGATCTGCAGCACAAGGTGAAAGGTCGTGGAAGCCCTTTCTGTCCCGAACCCTTTCTTTCTGCAACTCCCCCTGGAGATGATGATGCCTTTTGAATGACAAATGAGTTGAGTCCGCCACTGTTGTGTTGTTTAAATCGGTGGGATAAGCTGTTAAGGTCGCAATACAGTGGGAGGTTTGTTTGGAAAGTCTTCTGGCGAAATTTGTGTATTTTTTACGGCAATAAATTAGAAGAGATTTGGAGTTCAATTTCATAAACTATTGCTTTAGTTTTATAAATCGAAATTATGAATTAATGAATAAAAAAAAATAATTATATTACTTATGTAAAAACATATTTGTTTAAATATCAAAAGTATAAAAGTAGTTTAAGCCAAGCATTAATACGAAATAATTTAGTTATTTATCTTTCTTATTTTTTCGAACCATAATGAATTTAAATTATTATTATATTTATTCTTAAGTGTTAAAAAAATAAGAAAACTTTATTAGTTTACTAAAACCAAATTGTATTTATATTTTTACTTTTTTCTTAACATTCTGATAGTAACATTACTTTAAATTATTAATGTTATGTTATTAAACTATTAAAAGACTTGTTAATTAATGGCTTCCAAAATCTAATATTTCTTAATTTACTTTCGTCTTGCCCCCTGAACTTGAACTTCAAGCTTAATTTTGCCGAATTATTCCACACAAAAATTTCCCAAACCATACGTATTATTGTTGAACAAAAGTTAGTTTTCCTACATTTTCTCCAAAGTTTTTCCTCCCCACCAAGCCGAAACCCGACCCACTGTGAGTGTGGAACCATGTGGCAATGCTTGTGAATAATGCAAAACAAAAAGTTCCCAATGGCAAGGGGTCGCCTGATGGGCTTTGGGCCCGGCTCTAGCACTGGCTCTGGCTTTCGAGCCCCAGCAATGAACTCGAGTGAACTATGGAGCCACAAGTACGGCACCCTCTCCCCTCCTAACTCACTCGCTGCCTGAACTTTTGACGTTGGCAGGTATTTCGTATTTCGTCATCGGGGAGAGCGGCGTCACCTAGTTTAAACTCGGAATTCGGGGGGCTCGAATCTGCGAACCGCTCGCCGCACAACTACAAAGCCGGCGGAAATGCGTTGCTCACTTGTAATCAAGTAACTCGAGCGGATGCCAGAGCGTTGCTCATCATAAAGCAGCCAAAGCGAAATATTGCACCACTCGGTGCACTCTGCTAATATAGTTATGTCATTAGCTTTGTGTTTCCTATGTTTTTTAATTTCTAGATTATTATTTTATTTTTGCTTATCATCATATCTTATTAGCAATTCAGATGAAAAGTGTATAATAACTTTTAAGAACCCATTTTTTGACTTTTCGAAGGCCATACTCAAAGAAGGCGTGCTGAAAGAAGGCATACTACAAAAAGGCATACTAGAAGATATACTCAAAGAAGGTATACTATAAGAAGGCATACTAGAAGATATACTCAAAGAAGGTATACTGTAAGAAGGCAACTAGAAGGAGTATAAAAACATTTAGAATCGTAAAAAATATATTACAAAAAAATAATATAGGTAATACAAGGTTATAAATTTAAAAATAAAAATAAATTTTCAAAGTTTGTTAAAAAATTTCTAAAAACTAATTAATCTGCTGATGTTTTCTCAGTGCATTGAGTGTCGCTTTTACCATTGATTCAGTGAAAGAGTGAGGAAGTGAGGCACTGAGGCAGTGAAGCGCAGAGCAGCCGTCAAATTGATGCAAATGCCGCGGACTCGAAACGCGGCACAAGAAACTGCTCCCAAATGGTCCGAATCACTCTCCCACTCTCTGGTTTTGGCCAGCTCAAAATGACTTTTTAATGTTGTGACATGTGGCCGCTATGAACTCATGTGTCGCGAGCAGAGTTTTCCCCTTTTCATTTCATTTTCCAACGTGGTCGAATTGGTCGCCATGCACGCATGGCTCTGGCTTTTGATTGGGGTTTACGGCGGGAATGAGCTTCCTGTTTTGTCGCCTTTTGTTTTGACTCCCATCCCCCAGAAACATCCACTTATCCAGCTTTTTGCCCAGCCAGCGTAACCAATGAAATAATTTCTGCTCTTTTCGAGCCTTTTCATTGCTGAGTGCAGGAGCCCCACAAAAGAATTTTTATTTATAAATACGATATACGACTTTTTCGGGGTATACGCGAATGTGTAATGAAATAAGTCAAGTGTGAAGGGAGATGGTTTTTCGAAAATATTTCAAATGGCCTTCGAGCGTAACTGGTAAATAAAAGTTCTAAGAGTTGAATGCCTGCATGGATGGGGTAATACGAGTTTTAATTGGGATTGTGTGATATAATACTTATATTAAGTGAATTGAAGGGTTTTACTGTTCAGTTTTTATTTCCTATGTTCTTTCGTTACCTACCGCAATGTACCCTTGCAAGCTTTTAACTTGGCATTTAATATATTACTCAACCAACTCTTTATAAGTAGAGTTTATTTGATTTCACTTAATAGATACATTATAAAATAAAAATAAAGTAAAGTATAGGTTTTTATTTTACCGTAGCTCCCGGGTTTCTGATGGAATTAGTTTGAGTAAAAATAAATTACAGTCCAGGATATCTTATGCTTTTAACCACCACTACTTTCTTAACCTACTGCTATGTACTCTATTTCTTATTCTTGCCCTAAAAAGGAACGTTTCTGCCAATTTATCCAGCATCAGAGGCAGCATCACGTCCTGCATAAATTGATACGAATTACACTTGTGCACCCCAGATGATCCTTTGAACTAGAAAGCTTCATACTTGAGCTATGTCCGACCCGTCGCCCCTCCATCCGCCCTTTGGCACTATCAAATTAAATCCTCCTGCGGAATGTTTTATATGAAGACGTGTTTCGAGATGGACGCCAGGGCGAACTGCGTGCCTCGCAAGCGAAGAAACAGCAGCGGCAACAATGCATTTGGGCCAATTTGCAGTTGTCAGTGGTACGGCACAGAAGAAGCCAGTAATGCACTTGCAACGTGATAGACAGATACCCCCTTCTATAGCGAAGCCCCCAGTCCATTTATCACTGCATATTTTCAATGGCAACTCTGATTTGTTTTCCCTGTCTGCCCATCGATTTTCACTTTTTACACTACGAGAGGGTACAAATTGGAAATTGTATATATTTATTTTTTTATTTTTGAACCTATAATTTTAGATTAAAAACATATCATTTTACATTAAAATGTATCACGTTTTAAGATTTATAAAATGGAAAGTGTATTAAGATCCACTACACTAAAAACACTTCACTACTTCTTTAAGCTCCTTTTTAATAAAAGCAATATGAAGTACAGCAAAGGAAAACAGAGCTGAGCAAATATTCAAAGTGAATATAGAAGAAGCAACGAATTGGAAATGGGAATTTTAAAATTAGCACAAATGTTGTCGGCACCATTTTCGACTTTCCTGTGCCGAAGTCTTGAATGTTTAGCGAATCATGGACTCTTGTCATAAGAGGCCAGGTCCTCTTGAACTCTTGAAGTCGCTCCCTTCCCCCGCGATGTAATTGCAACCCGTTTCTTTGCGATTTTCATCCGGAATTTTCCACTAAAACGAGACTTCCTTTGGACTTCTTCGCTTGTATCTTTTTCCGCGTCTTTAAAGTTGCCAAAGTTGCGAAAAAGTGCAATAAAGCGTCCAGAGCAAACACTGAAAAGAGCTGCGAAAGTGCAGCCAAACAATAAATAAAACATATGCCTTCCGCCCCTACTTTTCTCTTCTCCATTTTTCTTATACAGCCTCGCAGTGCATAAAAGCCAACATAGTACCATGTTTTTGTCCTGTTCTCTCATCCTGTTTTAGCCATTTTCCCCCTTCTTTTGAGAAAATTGCAAACTTGTTTACGGTGTTTTGACACATAAACAAGCATGCATACATTCATGCAGGGCGGATGGAAAAGTTTTTATTCCGAATTATTCCCACACTGCTTTTGGAACCACTATGACATCTTGTTAGGCAGTTCCGAGCACCAGATGGCTGTTCCAAAGTCAAGGCAAATATTGGCCGCCAACTGCACTTGGAAATATAACAACTTTTTATGGTAAGGGGATTAAAATTAGAAAAAGAAAAAGGAACTTAATTAAAATCTTTGTTTATTAATATTTATTTTTAAATAATATTTAGTTTGCGAACAAAATACATACAAGATGAAAATTTCTAAATGAAAAGAGAACTCCCTGACCTAGCCCTAACATTAGTTCTGGTTTTGGCCCCAACTTTTTTTCCTGTGCAGCATTATACAAAGCCGACCCATCTTTTGTTAGGCACTATATGAAAATATGGTAAATATTTATTTTCCAAGTCAGGAAAATGCAAACAAATCAAGTTTATAGAAAGAAGCGTGCCTATATGCGTAAAATTATATGCAAATGTTAAAGGTGCACATGTGTGCTTACTGATTCGACTGCCAGGCAGGCGATGTATGTATATTTCCACGGATGGATGGATAAAGTGCAGTCAGGAGCGGATCCTTACAAGTTAACCGGTAACTTTGGGAATAAAAAACAGCTAAATAAAATAAATTATACAAAAAGTACAATTTTTCATAGCATACTTTTAGAGACATTTTAAAATGCTTTTGAAATATTTCATACAATGACTCTAATTTTATATGTTTTTGGTACCCTTATTATTAATTATCCCTTGAATTAATTTTTATCTCCATATCTAACAACCTTTGAGCGACACTTCGTTTCAAATCCCGATAAAAGTCCGCTGATTCCGCCACTGCTGGCATTCCTCAAAGGTCCTCGGGTACTCCAGTAAATTACATTAGCTTGGGCCCGGTGGAATGTTGCTGTTCTGTTCGCTTGTCAATTTGTGCATGGCATTAATCAATTGCAAGTGCAAGGCGCAATCTGGAGGAGATAATCGGACAGCTGACGGAGGCTGTGCTGATGCATTTCCCAGACAGCAGACACGAGTCTGGGAAAATGTTATACGCTCTGTCAGACATTGACAATCTCGATGTCGGAGGGATGTGGGGCGAAAAAGGACACAAAATAGCTGGGTGGGGAAAGCGATATTCGCTCGTTACGCCTTTTGCCTGTGCACACGTACACGTAGGCTGGCAATTTTGTGTAGCCTGCTGCAGGGCGACTCGCTTTTCCTGCTCCTCCCGCTTTTCCCTGCTCGTTTGCGGAAATTGTCTCAAGCCCTGCTTTATTTCCCAGAGTTTTCCTCCGCCTTTCCGCTGCTGCCATCATTTGCACACATTCAGCGGCAATTTGTGGCCTCTCACTCATTCTTTCTTTAGGCCCATTCCGCTTCATTTAAGCGGCTCTGGCTCGTTGCCGCTTTCCACTCTTCATTCTCATTGTGCAATTTAGTGTGAAATATTTATTATACAGTCAGACAGTCGTCGTCATAAACCGCAGGCGCTGCGGGATGCAATTATTTAGTACTTTACATTGACGGCAGACGTACCAACTTTTTCCACATTCTAATTGGTAAATTGTTTGGGGCTATGCCTATCCTTCTGCCATCTCCTTCCCACCTCTGACACTTTTTCCCTCCACTATATCTAAGCCTTCAAATTAAATTTTGCGAAACTTTTAGCTACCAATCGTCCTGGCTGTTGTTGTTCCTATTGTTCTATTTTTCCGATCTGGTTTCTGCATGCCGAAATGTGCTTGAAACTTTTTTAATGAACATCGAACGTCCATAAAAAAGTTTATGTCCCGGCAGTACGCAATGGGTTTGGGGAACACTCACACTCTGGTAGTCAATCCAATTTGTTCGCTATTGCTAAGAAATTTATTGAGCCCTAACAACGTTTCTAACGATCCTTTCTCCTGTCTTTGCTCTTCTATTTACAGGTGAGTTGACAGCCTAAAATAAGACTTAGCTGGCCGAAAAAAGAAAAGTACACGAGAAGTATGCCTCACACGTATTGCTGACACCAACACAAACACACATAACACACAAGCACACTTGCATACGTATACCAGTTCGAATCCGTCACTCATAGACACTGAAAGAAAAATCTATGAAAAGTATAGTAGTTCCTCTGAATTGAAGGTATACATTTATCTAGGAAATATCTGCGTTATAAATTCAATATTTTTATTAAATTTTTTAAACACATACGAGTATATAACTGAATACTATTTTTTTGTAACTTTCAATAACAATTTTAGTAGCATTAAAAGCTTAACCCTGTCTTATTATAAAAATCACTAATATATTGTATAAAAAAATGTTTAAAGGACCAGGGAATTAAATTTTGTGATGAAAATCTTTTTAACAATATTTTAGGTACTACTACACCTACTTATCTTTTTTTCTCTTCAGTGCCCAAACACAAAGACATTCTTTTTTATAGCGATTTCCATAAAAATGTGGAGCTCGAATGAGACGTGACTAAATGTTGAGAATGCTTAGGAGGCTGACAAAGGTTAATCTTAGCCCATGCCCCTTTGACACACTTCGTACTCATCTGTTCCGTATGCATAAATCGATTTGTTTGTGCTGGCCCAGTGGCCAAAAAATTGTCATCAAATCGCTGTTGTATCTTTAACATCTTTATGTACACAGTTCCGCCCATTTTTCCATTTCCCCACACGGACACACACCCTCTCCATCCATCTTCCGTTCGCGAGTTGCCAAAAGCCCGTCGATACATTATCGCCCCTCGGAACACGCATTCTATATGCAAATGAAGCGACTGCCTGTCGGGCTGTCTGCAACTCCGGGTGCGTTTGCCAGGGGGGCAAAAAACACCGCCGGAAAATATACGGAGAACAAAACAAGACTTTCTGGGAGCTGGAACAATTCAATTGTTGGCCATGCGAACGGCGCTGGGGATATCGGAAAGTGGCGAAAAGTTTTCCGGTAGCTGCCAAAAATCGACAAAAATTTTGTGGCACGAGGTGATCCTTAATTCCAAGGAGACTTTAAATTGGGTTTCGCGAAACTATTGTTTTTCAGGAACCACTGCGTATATAATGTTTAGATTTTAATTTAAAAAACGCACAACTTTAAGTTACCTAGCTAGTGCATTGGGGTTTTATAACTAAATTAAGATTACGTTTTCAACTACAAATTTGTAAGGTTGTCTAACCTACTTTTATATTTACCAGCATTTGAGAAAAAGGAACTTCGTAGTTTTAATTAGTTATATCATTTTAATTAACTCGAAATATTCTGAATGGCTTTCATTGTTTTTAACCGCATTTTCGTTTCTCAAAGTTTTAATTTCCTATGAGATCCCATTTTAGACATCAACAATAGAAATTCCGGCTGCGGCGAACTACACAGTTGAGAATACTTTGCAGAGAATGCTTATATTTATAGACTGCAAAACAGCCACCCACATGTTTGGCGAGGAAAATAGAAATCCGTTTTAATTGCTTCCTGGCAACCCTCGTCAGGTTTCGGGCTTATGCACTCGCCGCTTCGATGGCGGCAGATTGGAATTTTGAGCAGCGCCAACAGCTGTCAGCAGGGGCAGCTGCCACGCCCCCAAAAGGATCCGAAAGGACCCAAAATGAATGCATACTGGCCGCCACGCCCCGTCCATCTATTCCCGTAGTTATCCTGCCCATGTAGGGCGCCATTGGCGATTTTAATTGCCGTTCTTTCTGCCATGTCCTCGATTGCGGCCTCAATTTGGCTTTACTGGCATTTAATTAATTGGTAAAGTGTTCCATTTCTCACGGACATCCAGTGCTTGTTTTTCCGCGCCGCCAATTAAGTTTGTAAATCAAATCGATTTAAAAGTCATCGCCAAGAAAAAGGTCACTAATTATGTTTGCAAAAATCTCCTCGAATTAATTTTCTTCTTCCACCTTTTTTGTCAGCCAGAAAGTTTTCCCATGATTGTCCTGACCTTTTCCCGCTTTTTGCGCTAACCCCCATAAAACTTTTGATGAATCTTTTGCCTCTCGACTTGAGCAAAAACACGTGGAAATTTATTCAACTTCATTTTTCAATGCTCCCTCGCTCTTATTTAAAACGGAATATTTATTTTTTTCTACGTTTTACCAGCGTTTTGCTTGAAAAGATGGCAGCTCCACACTTTAAGCGTCACATTTGAAGTTAGAAATTTATCTCCCTTGTGGTCTGAGCTTTTCTTAGCAAATATTCACTTCATTAAACAGTGAACTTTATGATGAAATTGCCAAGTCAGGCCAAACTTAAATGGCTGACTTTTAAACCCTTCTGTCTTAGGCGACCATTTGTCACACCCACAAAATGTGTTTCCCCCGTCAACCGCAGGACATAAATATCGATGTCCAGCAGAGGCTGATTAGAAATTCAGATGATGGGGGGAAGGGATATGGGTCGGTGGTCACTCTCACGCCAGCAACTTTTATGGCTTACCAGGAAACCCTTCCCTGCACATACGTCTGCGAGGATATTTTATTAGCTCGCCCTCCCCCGGGGTACTTGACCCAGAATCCTCGTTACACTCGGAAAACAAATTAGGGTCCGCTTTCTCCATTTGTCTTAGGGACAAAGTGACAAGTGTCAAATCAAGAAACAACTTTTATTCAATTCGAAGTCAGCATTAACATAAATCGCAAAGGTTAACAAACGAACCTAAATCAAGGTTTAAATTTTAATATTTTTAGCATCGATCATGGAATTCTCTGAGGGTTTGAAGTCACTTATAAAGGATCAAGTAACAAAAAAAATGGGTAAACGGTCTAAAGGTTTTGAAAAAAGGTTTTCAAAGCATACTTTTAGACAGCTTTTTAATGTATTGAAATCAATTTCTCTAAAAATATTCCAGGAATGGAGTATACCATATGTTTAAAGAATATTTAAGTGATGAAAGGTGAATAACAAAGTAAGTTTGGCAGATTTTCACCCTTTTTTTATCGCTATGGTGTGTCGATACCTTTCTGCCTTCTGAGTTCTGAGTGTACTTATGGTTATACAGCTTGGTGGCACTTACCGCTTGTCCCGCTGGCGTGACGACGACGACGTTTGTGACGTTCGAAAATATCCGTTGCCCATCGTGCCGCCATAGCAGAGGCTGTGACTCTGTCCGGATCCTATTTTGACGTGCAAAATGTGCCGGACTCGGAGGTTGACGTTCTAATATTTAGTAGTTTCGTGGGTGGGGGTGGTCAGACTCCCTGCAAGTGGAAGATAATAAAACTGCGGCTTGACATTTAATTTGCGTAAAGTTTGTGCAATTAATTAAACATGCTCCAGGCGTCTAAAAACACACACGAGGAGCAGCATATGGCGGAGGCGTTATCTGTTTAATGAGCGGCCAAGTGGGCGGACGAGCATGAGCATCCTCCAGGCTCCACACGTCACTTGCCCCACTCAAAGTGTCGTCACTCGACGGCCTCAATGTCCTCGTTGTCGCCGAGTGAAGTGCTTAAAGAGTTCACCGAAGCGTTCTTCTTGGGGTTCAGTTTTGCTCTTGTCTTGTTTTCCCAGCGACAACGGGAATTACATGCCGTACACACCGAACACACCGAGGCAATCAGTGTAGTAGGGAAACACAATTTCCGCTCTGTGCGTCCAGAGTCCAAGGTGAGGAGCAAAGTTCTCCTCGGAGGCTGGGGCTTTGGGCGGTGTGTTTGTTTTGGGTTTAAAGGAAAACGCATCAAAGCGAATATTTCACACAGTACATTGTTTTAAAAAGCAGTAAATTATGAAGTGCAGGGAAAATCGACTTTGGGCGACAAGCAAAGCACAGTTCAACTTTAATTGACTCAAATGTTATGGACAGATTTTATTACTCATAATTTATAATAATATTTGTGAGTCCAAAAATAGATAGTATTTAATAATTATTAAATAATGTATATTAACCAATCGTTCTTTCTCTTTGGTAACCTAAAGATTGAATATTAAACTTAGTTTTATGTGCCTAAAAGTGTGCAACAAAGCTAGCATTTTCTTATTTACATTAAATTCATTTTAAAATACAGGGGCTTATTCATAACATACTTTTTGTCACCTTTTCCGTTTGAAAGTGGTTTTAAAGCCCCAGTGATGTGTGTAACACCCCTACAATATTTTCTATCACATATTTAAGTCATCTATATACTAAAGACAATATAACAACACACGGGCTTTCTAACAAAACAGCTCTGCAACACTGTTGCCTCTCATATAATAGGTAGAATATTAAAGTTATACCCTGAACATGACAAATGCATTACCCACCATGGAGAACATGCCGCATTCTGTGACCTTCTGGGCCTACGCTGCACTTATAGATTTATATTTTAATTTTTAATGGAGCCTCTAAAAACAGATTGCCAGTGCCTTGGACTATGTACGGCGGAGTGCTCAGGGTCATAAATATTTCCTATATGCCTGCCCTGCCCTTCAGTTCTGCGAATGTCTCTCCAAAAAAAGCGGATGGCAAAAAGCATTGCCCACTTCTCTGCGCCAGACACTCGACCAAGTTGCATTGAAGTTGCCTGCACTCGCATCTGCATCCCTGCACTTTGTTGCCCGCTGTTTGTCTTGGCCCGCAGTTTGGGCTTATTGTGCAAACTCCGCAGTTGCCTTTGGCTTATGGCGCAGAATGGGATCAAGGTGAATAAAATAGGAGCGAGGCAAGTAAAATATTAAAAAGGCCTAAGCACAATGCAAAAACACAATGCCTAAGCCGAGCGGTTGAGGCTGCGGTTTCTGCGGTACTCTCTCTTTTTTTATTTTTCACCTCCACACAAAACACCACCCACAGAGCCACCCAGGCTTGTTGAGTTTTCCGCAAAACTCTCAGCGCTTTCCGCGGCCTTTTTCCATTAATTAAATGAATACCTGGTGGGCCTAAAAAAGCTGCAGCGTATATCTATCTACCAAACTTAATTGTCGTCAAGCTCAGCGGGATATAAGCTGAGAATTGTGGACAGTCGGTGAAAATAAGTGAAAATAAGCATAAATCGATTCTGTCTTTGGACAAATTATGCGGTTCAGAAAATCAGGGATTTTACGGCCGGCATTGGAAATAAACAAACAAGCCACCAAAATAAAGGGCCACATAAAACGGGATATTTCAAAAGATTTTCTGCTGTCCTGCGATTTTATAAATATTTTATGAGCTTAAAGGCGCATCGATGCTTTATGACTGCCCGAATGTTGGCGAGGGTGGCGGGTGTATCTGTATCTCTTTGCCCTCGGCTTACGCATATTTTCCCTCTTTCAAAGTTTTCCCATTTTATTTCATGTTTTGTTTTTGCCCTTCGGAAAATTCGTTCTTGCTTAATTTAAATAATGCGCAGCAGTATGGAGAGCTTTTATCCGCTTAGTTGGCGCGGAATTAAGTTTAACTGTGGCCACATTAATCAGCCGAAGGGAAAGTCAGGAGTTGCGAGGATCTAATTTCCTCCTTCCTAGTTGCTAGTAGCACTAAATAAAATGCGACTAGAAGCGGTTTATGTGCCTTATGAAAAGTGGCGCATGTGAAACGAATAAATTAATTGATGCGCTAGAGAGCTTTTAAAGCTAAAATAAAACTAATACTTTTTTAAACATTTAATATTGCCGATTCATAGTCCAAACTAATAAATGTTAATTAAAGGAATATAAATAAAATATTGAATCCCAGGGAAGAAAATCTATGCATCGCTTTTTAAAGAGTTTAATAAAGGAAGCATAAAAAAACATTGACAAGAAAAAATTGTAATAAAATATTTCTAAAAATAATTCATTATTTTCTCCTAAAAACAAACATTTTAAGCATTTTTTTATGAAACGCAGGATAGGAATAAGAATAATCACAATGAAAAAATATCTTCGCAAAATATATCGTTAAAAGTCTGATTATAATGTCAAAAACCCACTGAGTTATTCCTCATATCTCCAACCATCTTATCTCGCCCATCCCTTTGTAGGCAATCAAACTGAAGCTTCGCCCGCCTTTTATTGTGTTAATTTTGAGAATGACAATAGCATTAAATTTAATGTGCCTGCATTTCGCTTGATGGTCTACAGCCACGCCTACTCCCACACCCACTCCACCGCCTCTCATTTTTCTGAGTGCGTGTCATATCCTGGTCCGATAAAGAAAATGTTGTGACAAGCCAGAGGCTCCTGTTGTTTTTTATTTTTGCCCCGCTTTTCCTTCCATCATGCGTCCCTCCATCAACATTTTTCGCCATTCACAACGTCTGCTTTTCCTTCTGTATTTTTATTTTGTTAAACACATTTTCGACTCGCCTTTTTATGTGCATTTTTGCGGCGTTAACTGCACGTTCCAACATTTTTACTGCGCTTTTTGTGTGCAAAAGAGCTCCTTCGGCTACCTTTTTGTGTTGCTTGCCTTTTGATTCATTATCAAAAAAAAATGGAAAGGCAGGACCTGTCATTTTTGCACCTACATAAGCCAAGCACTCCTGCCAAACAGCCCCCCCTTTTGTGGAAAATTCTGTTTAATTTCTCTTTTCGTATCTCCTTTTTTATTTCATCACCTACTTTTTGCGCCTCTGCCCATGCCTCCACAATCATTATCATACCAGATATCACGCGACTCACTTTGACCGAGCTGAGGACGCGGCTAAGAGCCCTCGGACTGAGTGCAACGGGCCGAAAACAAGCCCTAGTCGAACGGCTGGCAGCCTCTAACTCCACCTCCGCCGACTGCAGGGCGGCGATGCCAACAACAGGTTCCAATTTGTCGTCGGAGGTGCTCAGTGGGGAGATCGTAAATAACTCCAAAACGACCTCTGCCCCCGAAAACACTGTTCTACAAAATGGTAGGTAAACCCAGCGCAATTCACCTCCCCAAGCACTAGTTTACATTCGTTTGGCTGTTTGGCTGTTTGGCTGGTTAAATGATATCATGCAATGCTGGGGCAGATGGCAATGCTAAGCATAAAGAGGATAATCACATTTATGATATTAAATAGAGCAATGATCATGAAAGCTAATTTAAGCTTATGAAAACTATGATTTTTTAAGAATCGATTTAAAACGTTTAAGAAATATTTTACATACATTTACATTTTAGTTAGTTTTGTTACTAATAGTATCTTCTTTGGTAAAAATTAATCTTAATGTTAAGTAAAATACAATTAAATCATTATAAATTTTTTATTTTAGACAGTTATAAATAAATATCTTGTGTGTATTAAGTTAAATAAAGCATAAAAACATAAGTAAATTATGAATTCATATGACTTATTTGCCAGAGTTAGTAATAATTATTTATGTTTAAATTCTTGTAATCTAGTGCAATAAGAAAAAAAAAGGGGGAGAAAATAGAGCCCCGAGAAGGAAAAGCCTTGTAGACTTCACTTTATCATTTCCATCCAGCTCTAACAACTTCCAACTTACCCGCTAATCGCTCGGTCCTGCGCTTCCTGTGTCCTTTTAATTTGGCGTGATTTTTCCTTTTTTATCGTTCAATTCAAGCGTACGTTTTGGTGAATATTTTAAGCATGCACTTATTTAATGTTACTGTTAGCCGGTCTGGGGTGCGGCTTTTTTAATTTGATTTAAATGCAGGGGCACACACAAACATGCAGGCTGGGCTTGGGCCGGGGGAGAAACCTGGCACGCGAATCTTGTTGAAAATGTACAAAAAAATTAAATCACAAAAAATATGCAAACACGAGGCGGTTGCTGGAATTTTTAATAATGCACAAAGGACAATTTTTGCCGGCATGGCAGGCTGGTGGGTGGTGGTCGGGGGAGGCAAGGACGAAGGCACAGGACGGGGCCATGTAATCATGCAATGCTTATGCACAGACACACGCACCTACACTCCCCTCAGATATTCAGTTTGCAGATATTCCTCGCACACATGGAAATCACGGCAGCCTGAGAGTCCAAGTCTCCAACACATTTGTCACAGGACTTTTCTCGTGATTGCGATGTGAACTAGAAAAATATAATTTAAGGCAAGGCAGTCACCCTATCGAGGAACCGAATCTTAAGTGCTGGGTGTAATTCTGAGAAATTCTACCAATCCCCGGGCTCCATCCTGGTTCTTTCTTTGCTGGCGTTTCTCTCAGCAAATGGAAAAGTCAAGTTGAAAATTTGAATAACAGTTTATTGCAGCTGAAGCGGATTTAACAGAGAGAAAACACAATATTTTTTAATAGAATCGAATAATAATTCTACTAAAAATCGGATTTTCATATTTTACTTCAGCAAAAAAAAAAAAAACATTTTTTTTATAAGTAAAAGCACATAACAAATATTAAATTTATTGTTTATTGGTTAAAAAATGGGCTGTTAATTGGTTATTAAGTGCCATTAACATTCCATTCCATTAATATTCCAAAGTTTAATTTTATGATAATTTCATTTTTTCACTTCAATCGAAAAATTTAATAAAATAAACGTATTAATTATAGCACTCGATCATTGTATGATGATTATTTGTCTCATGTTATACATGTCATCTAAGTGTCTTCTTGACATCCCTTATAGGACTGCGGGCTGATTGCCGCTTGCATTTCCGGCGACGGAAGCGGTCGCCACGTTCTGGCCTAAACTCTGCCCTCATTTGGTTTGCCAGCCACGTGTTCCCACTCATGCTCTGCTGTATTCCATGCTACACTGCGCCACCGCACTGGCAGGGTTTTTGTGCGAGTTGCCTGACACTTGTTAGCCTTGTTTTGGCAGGGATGCGGAAACTGGCTATTAAGTTTTGATGAAGCAAAGTTGCGGCCTATCAAAGCGGAGCCGTGGGCGAGCATTTGACATGGCATTATCAATGTTAGCACGTTTGCGTCTGCGGTGGTTCGTGTTTCGCTCAGGACTTGTGGGTATATACTATATATGGCACATAGAATGTACTTCCATACAGTTCTTTTTGCGTGGGCCAACAAAATCAGTGACAGCCGCACACAAAGTTTATTTCATTTTGCTGTGGCCTGTCATAGTTTGTAAATTAAACTTTTCCCGATGATATCTGTCCTCTCCATATTTCACACGAAGAATGTTTGTCTTCCAGCGAGTGCTGTCCACACGATAACAGACCAATAAATCCCATTTTCACCACCACACTTGATATATTTTCACAATTTCTCACTTAATTGAGATTATTATGTTATAGTTTCCATTGATTGCTTTTCGGTTGCCACGTACACACAAATTGTCCGGCACTCAAACGTCGAGGGAAGACGCACACGTCTGCTAGCGCGAAAATCTGAAAGTTAACTGAAAATTAAAACAAAAATCTGAAACTATCAATAAAAGCCGAAGAAGAAGCCTACGGAGGAGGCGAAGAAGAAGCCGCAGAGAAAAAGAAAACATAAAATGTTTAAAATCCCAAAAAATCAAAGTCCATGAAAATAATAATCGCAGAAGCCAGCGAGCAATCGGCGACGGCTGCTTCTTCGGTTTCTTCGGCTTCGACGGTTGGCCAAGCTGCAACAGCAACAGTAACACCACTAGTTACCCACATTTGGCGCCGACTACAATTGCTAATGGGTTGAACAGACCCAGCTAACACTTACAACCGAGCCCAGTGGGTAAAGGCGATTAAAACCGATGCACCGAGAGAAAATAAGATAAGGAAATCCAAAAAAAACTATAATATCTTGAGCACTAAGTTCCATTGGTATAAATATTTATATCTTAAGTTTATTTATTTTCTTTTTAAATTCAAACTTATCTGTTAAAATATCTTAGGAATTCAATTTTACATTGATTTAAAAAGCTACAAAAAAGTGAATTAAAAGATCTTATTTTTACAGGAAAATCAGCTTTACTCCCCGTAGTTTCAAATACTTTGCCTATGTCTTGTGTATTTAAAATTGTTTAAATAAACTTATCTGTATCTGTTAATGTATCTTTGGAGTATCAGCTTTAAATTGAAGGTAATCTTTACCTAACCCATATTCCCCATCATTTTCCCGAGTGTATAAAATGAGAAGAAAATCTTCATTAGAAGTTGGTGGTGCTGTGTTGGTGGTTGCATTGGCGTGTGGTTGCACTCGGTGGCTGCTTGCATGAGTGGCAGCGATACAGATAAATATATGTTTGTGCTACTTCATGGCTGCATAAATCCCACATGCGACAAAGTGAAAACTTTTCGTTGGCCGCACAGCTCGAAGATGCCTATCATCTCCGCCGAGCGATGCAATGCGATGCAGCAGCTGGAATGCGATTAGATGCCGCTAATTGAAATGTTTGTCAAAATCCACTGTGTCATCTATAGTGTATTCAGGCCTAAACTGCCTTCCCTGCCCGACTTTGTTGCGCCTTTTGCCGCAAAGGGGCGTTGGAGGAGTCACGCCTCAGCAAGCAATTCGAACGCCTAACTGCATTCGAATCGAGCCAGGCTGGCGAACAACCTTGAGTGGCTTTTGGTTAATTGCAACCTAGCAAAACTGCCTCACAGATTGGCACACATCCGACCGGAGAAACTGTTTGGGGAAGTGAAGACAGCACGCAGAACTCCAGCTGCAAATGGGCAACCAACTTCTTGAGGATAAACCCTTTGAGACAATCAAACATTACCTATATATACTGAAAACAAATATTAAATTTCACAAAATATGCATTTGGTCCCATTGCATGTCAATGCATTTGCAAAAAATACAAAAAGGCAATTTCTTTTACGTTCCGCTTGTTTTTTAGCAATTTATTTTCTGCACAAAAATACAGAAAACAAAGGACTACCTCTGTATTTTATCAAATATATCATTTGCTTTTAGAGATATTTTTATATAGGTGTGATTGGGAAAACATATTTCCATTTATTTTAACATGTCATATAAATATACGGCAAAATATTTTGTTGATTAGACAAAGAACAAAAAGAGCTTAAAAGTGCACAGCAAAAAATATATACAACTTGATGAAATAAAATGTATATGATAAAAAAAATTAACTTATGTCAACTGGTTTATTATCTATTCCCAGACGACATCTATGTGGAATACGTGAATGGTATGCCACATATGACTGTTCGACTTCCCAGTCGCAATGAACTCTGCCAGTTCGCCCTGAAACCCATCTCCCACAACGTTGGCGACCTGCTGGCCATGCTCAAGGCTGAGGATCGAGGCATCGATCGAGCTGCGGTGATCAACAGGCACGGAGTGCGAATCGCGTCATCCTGCACCATCGACAGCTTGCTGGATGACTCCTTCAGGTGGGTGAACCATCCATATCTCAGGCTATGATTAATCTTATAAACGAAATAAACGAAAAATTACAGCATACAAATCAACAATCGCACATTGGAGGTCAATCCACCGAAGCGTGAGAGGATCACGGTAGAATCAGTGGACAAAGTGGGTGACGTGCGCAAGGTCATTGCTCAGGTGAGGTATTACTAAAAAATTGGTAATGCATTTATTATAATTGTTTAAATATTAATGCAGCTCTACGAGGCATTCAACGTGGGCGAATACCAGCTGGAGAAGAGCAATCAACTAGCCAAGGAACTGGAGACCTTACGCTACGAACTCGAGCCACTGGAAGAGGTATGAAAACCGGCTCCTAATAATCTTTCTATATTATAATTATTATATTCCCACAACAGAAAAAACTAGAACTGAGCAAAAAGGCAGCTCGTCGAACCAACTTTATGACTTGGATGGGCTTGGGCCTGATGTCCGTGCAATTTGGCATCCTGGCGCGCCTGACTTGGTGGGAATACTCTTGGGATATTATGGAGCCCGTCACCTATTTTGTTACCTACGGAACGACAATGGCAATGTATGCCTACTACTGTGTTACCAAGAGGGTAGGCTATAATATTATACTTATAGGTTAATACATTATAAAATATTCCAAACCGCTTTAGGAATATATGATGGAAGACGTGAAGAACCGCGAGTACTCGCTCACCCTCTATAGAAACGCCAAGAAGGTCCAGTTCGATGTGGAGCACTACAACAAACTGAAGCGGAAGTCGGCGGAACTGGAGTACAATCTCAGGAGGATCAACGATCCGCTCAACATGCAATTGCCATCGCATCTGGTACGCACCCAGGAAAATACGCCACCAACTCTAGTCGAGGAAAAGACGGAGCGGAAATAAACAGGGGAAAATGGAAACTCAAACTAATTTAAACTCCTCAAACTAGAAACGAATAAATGTCCGCCTTTTAGCCTAAAGAAGTTCGGGTGATCGAAATGTTGTAGTCAACGTTTGAAATGACTCTGTGGACGCATCACATGTTGTGTAAATTCAACCTTAGCTTTTCTCTTTATGTTAATTAAAATGTTTTAGTTGTTTATTTTACGTTTAGTTAGCCTAAGCCAAAGTTTGACGATTCGTAAAAACGCACAAGGTTTTTCTGACGCCTGCAGTTTGAAAGCTGATAACATTATTTTATGTTTAATTTTTAGTTATTTATTGCAAGAGAGAGATTTGTTTTACGCCTAAGGCAAAAAATGTGTGCAAGTTTTAGCAAAATATATGAATTATTTATTGACTATTATTCCCGTATGAGTTGTGTGATTTATTTTCCCAAAAATGGTGACTCAGATTTAGCATTTAACAGTGAAGGCATACTTTTAGGCCAAAAAGTAAACGGACTGCTGTTGATTCTGGTTCGAAAAAGCGGATTGAATGCTTAAGGCGGAAGTGACATTAGAAAAATTGTTAAAGTTTATTTAAACTACTGTTCATCACGAAAATAAACCAACAGATATCTACTAACCATCACATATTGACAGAGAGTTATTAGCAGAACCCGGATGTTCATCTTCCGAATGCCTGCGGTCCAATTTTTCAGTTAATCTGAACTCATCCAGTGAAATCTACTAACTCTTCATAAGCTTTAATATACCACATACTTTGAGAACAACTAGAACGAATCAATTTGTAAATAAAAACGCACCAACTATTCCATTAAGATTTTAGCAACCGAAAGTGAGCCATTTCATGGAGACATCGTAGTTAGTAAAGTTAACGAAATCCTAAGCGTAATTTAGTAGGTATGTTAGATATGTAAATAAATAAACTGCTGTGTTTCATGACAACGTAAACGATATATAAGAATCACATACAATTTCTTTGCCCTGCGCGAGTCGAGACGAACAGAAATTAAGCCTAAAATTAGTTTAGAGTAAGCCTGTTGGGCTCCTAAAATTTACCCTTATTACGCTTTCTTCCGAACTCTACAAACCTATATACTCTTAAACTTAGAATTGTCAATGGTTGTGTTGAAAACTGTTTGCCTGTGCTATAAAACCAATCCTAGAAACCAATCAGTGGACTCCACTCTCTACCAACAATCTACACACATGCATCGCTTTTCAATGCGCTCACTCAACACGAATAGAAGGTATGCTGTAGTCATGAACCCCGACTATTAGATACCCAGTACTCACGGCATTGTTATAAACTATGTTGCATACCCAAAGCCGTTTGTCTGGATTGCATCAATTCAAAAATAAAAGCTGCATTTGGAATTTGTGTTCTAGTTAAGAATACCGTAAAAATACGGAATGCTTTCCTGACCTTTGAATAATTATTTTAAACCTAATGAGTACTGGGTGTGACAACGCACATATGGTTCATATAAATCGCACACTAACTTACTAATCGACATTCGGAATGATTAACTCTAGCCTAAGCATTTACCTATGCATATTTATAATACTTTAATGACATTTGTGATTCAATTTCAAATTATAAAATGGAAATTATTTATTGTACAAAGCGATCTTGACATTAATCAAACGAAACCGAATAACTTTGAAAGTATTTTGCCTAACCCAAGTCCCAACTAACGTTTGCGTTTATCTAATAAATTATACATAAATGACCTCCTAGAAGTATTCACGAAAACGTAATCCTAATCAGCGCCAAAGACTTATGAATACATTTAACTAGTTACTCTTATACATTCCCCTAAACAGACGTTAAAGCCCCTACTATTTATACGGATCTATTATTATATTACCGGCGATGCGCTAGAGATTAACTTATTTCGAAAATGTTGCTTAACTACTTTCATGAGGTAATGAGCAAGTACTCATAATTCTCAAGTACCTTCTTTCAACAAAAAACTAATCTTAATATACCATTACCTATGTCTTTTTAACGAATTTAAAGAAAACCCAACTCTAATTAAGTGCATTAATTAATTATATTGTTTGAATTTTGACATAAAAACCAATGAATTTTTTACATTTATAAAACCGAAAAACTCGTTTGTTAAACTAAAATTGCAAAACTACCCAAAATCCCAAGCTTAAAAACAAAATATAATGAAATAATAACTATGCAACATATGCGAGCGCAACTGATAAAAAATAATATGAAATTAAAATAAAACCAAGTTATTGATAAAACGAGTACAGCTCTCGCATTTATTTGCTACTAAAACGCACAAACGGATAGCGACGAGAGTACGAAGGGGTGGACGACTTACGTAGTATATCGTCTAGTTTTAGGCACATCTGATCTCCAATCTGTAGCACAAGCTGGAATCGGTGGCATTCCACTTGACCAACTCGGCAATTGGTCTGCTGGACTTGAGGAAAAGCGTGAGCCGCTCGTTCAGTTGCAGAGGCGAGAATTTGCTGATGATTAACGCCTTGGTTGAGTCCCGGTACTTCCCCGTCAGCGACTCATTGCTAAAACTGCGACCCTGCCGATCCGCCAACTCAAAAGTATGCACAGCTTTGTTCTCCTCATCGTCTATCAACCGATAGCTAGGCTGTCTATAGGGGTTATATCCCAGCTTTTTGCATATCTCGCGCACTTCATCGACCTGCAGGGGTTTGCTTTTAGGAAAGCATTTCGTGTGCCAGATGCCATAGGTTTGTTCTATCACCTGACCGTACTGAGGAGCTGTCTCTGGTTGCCTAAAAAGTAAAGTTTAATAAATACATCTTCAAAACTCTTCAAGGGACTTCGTTGGAAACACTTACGTGTGCTGACTGCTGGCCCAGAAGTCCTTCTTTTGCTGATGAAGAGGGTGTTCTATACCAAAGCAGTATCGCTCATCTTCGCCATTGGGACAATCCTTCTCTTTGTCGCACACGAAATCACGAGGAATGCACTCCCCAGGCGAACTGAATTGAATAATAATATATATAAATGGGAATTATAAGTATTCAAAATTCACTTACGAACTGCATTGAAAATGATCGGCAGTGCAATTGCACAGGACTGAGCTCTCGTCACTTTTATCCCAACAGTTTCGCTTGCCATCGCATATCTTTGAGGGATCAGTGGCTCTGAAATGAAATGAAATTTATTGTGATGAACACCTATAATATCCCCAGTTTAAACATACTGCAGATAAGTGAAGCAACTGCAGATTGTGGGCTCATCCGTCATGTCCTCGCAGTCAGGCACGTGGTCACAGAACTTGCTCTTCGGCACACATTTGAAGCTGGTGCGACACTTCATCTCGCCGGGGGCACACCGCTGCTTCAGCTGTCGACATTTGGCCTCGTCTTCATCACTGCCATCATGACAGTCGAATCGGTCGTTGCAAATCGCAGTTTGTGGCAGACAAGTGCCCAGGGGGCAGCGATGGGTGTTGCATTCCGGGGCTGGCTGGAGCATTTTGCAGCTGGGCTTGTCTATTAGGGGAATTTAAATTAGATTTCGCACAGCTTTCGGAATTCAAACGGCTCACCTATAATGTCCTGCAGCGGTTTATAGGCCAGTTCCAACGTTCTGATGCCAAATGGCTGCTTAAAACTTTGGCAATCGGAATTGTTGTAGCTAAACATGGCCGTGGGGTACCAGCCGCTGTGCGAGTCGCGACAGACCAGCACCCCCTGATCGCTGGGGTTGTGATGTGAATCGCTGGCGTTCTTCAGACCAAACTGGTTGCAGCTGGTGAATTTGGTTATGGCCGGCAGCTCTGTGGGGGCCACGCCATTAATGAGTTCCACCTCCTCCGAAATGGAGGCCATATCCTCGGCACTCACGTTCAGCAGGCGCATGAGGTTCGCCGGTGGCTGCTTTTCCTGCAGCTTGTAGCAGGAATCGCAGTTGGTTACATTGTCCATCCGGGTGATGGCCACCGTTTTGACGCGTCCTGTGGCATCGTCATGAAGCACGCTGATGCAGTCCCTCGCAGCGCCGTGGTTTTGATGAGAACTGCAAGAACAGCAATTTTAATTATCTTGAATTTTACAAACCGTTATCATAACTTACCTGTCTGGCAGGAATGTGGGCAGCACATGGTGGGTGAATCGCACAGGATGCTCCAGATGCAGCAGCAATACATTGGATTTTGGAACCGCCTCAAAGCAGTTCACCCGGCGGATCTGCTCGTGATTGCTCTTGTGAACAGATCGTTTTGTTTTGCCACCGCCCACTAGAACGCTGACGAAGTGTGTCTCCAAGTCAATGCCAAATAGACAGCTTTCGTGGACCAACACCCAATGCTTGTCAATTAGCACCCCAATGCACCAGAGATCACCATTCGAATAGACATCTGCCAGCCAGGGCCAGTGCAGCTCCTCAATGGCTTCGTGGAGCTGCTCATTCACCAGTATGGTTTTATTCTTCTTACTCTTAATGAGATTATCTAGGCGGTCTAGGATCTCATCCTTTTTATTTACCACAACCGCAGGAATTTGCGGCTTAAAGTGCACATTCGGCGTGTTGTGGGTCTCGATAGTGGGCTGCAGTAGGGGAACCTGCTCCATTGGCGTTTCCTTAACAGCCTGACCAGCACTAAAGGTTTTTAGAGGTGTGGTTTTATTGGAAAGGAGATTGCACTCCACGTAGATGCCCACACACTTGCGGGGCAAAAGGCGATCTTTCTCTGGCCTCGAGGCGGTTGGTACACCAAGCTCGGGGATTATAACCTCGTTATCTGTCAGCTGGATATTGTCACCGACCATGGAACGAAGTTGAGCCACCATGCGGTGGCTGCCTGCCTTTAACTCTGGCGTTATGGGATGCATTTCCTGCTGGCTTACGAACTCCGAGCTATTGAAGTAGTGGGCCCCCTTGAAGCCGACGAGGGCACACACCGCATTCGCAGTATTAACCTGGTGCTCGTGGTAACCCGTCTCATGGGCACATACAACGCGCCACACTCCATGAGCATTTCTGGAGAAGATTCCGGCACTGCTGAATTTGGGCTGCTGATGAACGTCGAAGTGCACATCATGGCCATTGGTCAAGGCAACTGAAAAAAGTCGTAAATTATATATAAGATTCTTTTAAATTATAAGCGGCTATATAAACATACAGCAGTCCTTTTCATCTTCCTTGAACTTGCAATCTACTGTATTGTCGCAGCGTTTGCTTAAGGGCAGACAAGTCTTGGAAAGGGGGCATCGGAACTCGTTTGCTTGGCAGTCCACTGGAAACGGTTCACATATATTAAATACAAAATCAACACTTTTTGACCCAGATATTACGGCAGTTTTGTTCATCTGTGAGGTCTTCGCAATCCGCTTTGCCATCGCAAACGAGACTCCCCAAAGAACCCTTCAAATAGTCCCTGCATGTGCAGTCCAGCTCATCAGTTCCATCTTCACAGTCCACTTTGCGATCACAGCGCATCATAATATCAACAATTTGAGACATTCTGTGTGTGAAAGTTTAAATGTCATTAAACAAGATTTAAAACAAAACCAAGTTAACTCACTTTTTGCAAACGAACTTATTGGGAATTTGTATTTTATCTCTTTGCGAATGGGAGCTGCTGCTCTTCGTTGTGGTTGTCTTAGCTGATTTTGTAGTGGTTGTTGGTGCCAATGTGGTTGCGGGGGTTTCTAAGGCCTTTTCAGTAGATAGAATGGTAGTTGGTATTGTGGTTTGAGGTGTGGTGGCGCTGACACTATTTAATGTGGTGAGCTCTGTGGTTGTAGTGTGTTCTGTGGTTGTAGTGTCCTTTGTGGTTGTAGAGTCTATTGTGGTTGTAGTTTCCTTTGTGGTTGTAATGTCCTTTGTGGTTGCAGGGTCCCACGTAGTTGAGGTGTCCCTCGTGGTTGTAGTGTCTTTTATTCCCTCCGTAGTTACTGTGCTGGGGGCTATCGTTGTGATCAAAGATTCAGTAGTCGTCGCCATCTCCTTCGTGACTCCATTAGTAGTACTCTCTATAAACTGAGTATCCAAGTCGGTGAACTTCATAAAGTCCTCAATGGATGTGGGTATTGTTGTCGTTGGAGCATCAGTAGTTGGCAATGTTGATTGCGTTTTAGATTCAACATTTGACGGTGTTGTTTCGATTGTTGTAGATGGCAAAGTTGTTTGTGCATCTGTGGATACTATTATAGTCGTAGGATTTTTGGTTGAAACAAGCCCTATAGAACTTTGAGCCGTCGTCTCCTCTGTTGTTGGCAAGTCACCTGATGTAGTCGAGGTAATCTCTTCAGTAAAGGACACATCCATTTGCCATTGGGTGGTTTCCCCATCTTCATCCGCCTTCAAATCATCATCTTCAATAGGAATCACCTCCCGCATCTTACTCTCCTCAGGATGGTAGTCACTCTCCGTTGTACTGCTCACATTCTGTCGTACGCTTCCCAACATATCTGGAATAAAGTTGTAGGCACATCCGACTTCATCTTCACCGCCCAGACAATCAACATTACGATCGCAGCGCTGGCGCTTAGCTATACACCTTTTACCGCCCCAGACGCAAATGAATCCGGGACAGATTTGGAGTGGCTGACGGGTGGGCAACAGGTGCGGGGTGACGGCCAGTTCCAGCCAGTCCAGGTACAGAGTCACCCGCGTGTAGACGCCAAACTCCTTAGGACGTGCACAACCGTTGCCGTGACTCACAACCCCGGCCAGGTAGAACTCCTCCGACTGAGATATGCTGCGGCAGAACAGCGGGCCACCCGAATCCCCTTGGCAGGCATCGCGACCTCCGTTCGGATCGCCGGCGCAAATGTCCTCCGAAGCCTGATCCTCTGGGTCAGTGCATCGTTTCCTTATGGGCACTATAACCTCTCGCATAGGATCGCCTGCAAAAAACATCTTAACATGTTTGTTTACCAAATGGATCCATTACTTACTGCTCGGACCCTTCTCTCGAATGGCGCCCCATCCAACCACCGTGCACAAAGTGTTTTCCTCAGGCCCCCATATCCAATCGTCCCCTAACGTTGTCCTTCCCTGGTCGGGCAAACAAATGGGCTTCACCCAGCGATTAAATTGCAACGGGTTAACCAGGCGGAGCAAGGAGAGATCGTTCCGCATGCTCCTCCTTTCGTAGGCCTGGTGTACCACCACATGAGATACGGGCTGAATTTGGGTGGCGGGTGAGTAACTAGTGCGCCGCAGGACACCAGCACGCACCTCGTAGTAGTACTTCCAAAAGTTTATGACGCAATGGGCAGCACTTATGATCTGAAATATCGAAAATTTTCCATTTAATGTTGCTTATTTAAATAAACAAATTTCTAACTCACCCAACGTTCAGAATAAATGGTCCCACCACAGTGAAATTTCCCATCCCGATAGATAGCCACCACAAATGGCCAGCGGAGGGCACTCGTGTAACTTCCACCCACAATTCGTCCATCCCCAACGATTTCCTTCGACTGCGCCGCAGCTCTCTTCACTTTCTTAGAGTGCTCTGTTTTCGAGTTTTTGGTGGGCACGCCGCACTGCATCGGTGGGCACTTGACATAGGCCACATGATCCACCAGGGAATCGTGGCCATTGCGACCATGACAGGCCTGAGCGAAATGGACTCCGGCGTGCAGAGAGGGCTCAATAAAGGGACCTGGCAGAGTAAGGAGCCGAAAGCTGACATTCAAGGAAGCTGGCAAGTCCGTCTTACTCTTCCCGTCCAACTCGCAGGCTGAAGCAGCCCACTTCTCACCATTGTTGCACACAGGGTGCCAATCCCCGCGGTAGTTGTGGTATAAATAACCCTCAGAGGCAGAGGCAGCATGGGACTGGAAAGGATTAGAAAGCATATTATAAAAGACACCCTTCAAAATCGGCTGCGGCGCGCATCACCAACCATATGATCCGACACATCTGTGACCAACATGCTACATTGCTCCTCATCGCGTCCATTCAGGCAGTTCATGAAGCCATCACAGCGCTCCAGCCGATTATAGCACATGGAAATCGTAGAGCGATTGTGTCTGGCGAACTCCTCCGGATACTCGTAGCAGGAGTACGACAGCGGTTCACAGCCAAAGCAGCCCATCTCGTCCTCTCCCATGGGACAGTCCGCATAGCCATCGCAGAGGCGTTCTTCATCCACGCGATCCGCACATGTGCAGGCGGACTCATCACTGCCATCCGAACAGTCCACCACATTGTCGCACCATCTCGAGGTGGCGATGCACTCTTTTTGACCAAAGCAGGCCACCTGATCCGGTTCTGGGCATCTGAATCGCTCCTGGATCGCTTGCTGTGGCAATCCCGCGTAGCTGGCGTAGATGATTTGCCCCTGATGTTGGCCGGAACTTGACTGATTGGCGTGCCGCATCTTGAAATTGGCATTGGAGAAGGTCGTCTGACCACCCTGCTGCTGCTGACCGGAAGTCTGAGAATGTCCCGATCCCGGTCCCGCTTGATTCTGCATGTAGCTGCAGTAGACGGGCTGCTGCTGCCCACTTGACGTTTTCTGTGGCGAGGCATTCTTCGAGAAGATATTCGCACCTTGGCCACCGGATCCGGATCCGCCACTACCGCCGAAAAAGTTACCGCTCGGTCCGAACTGCTGCGGTACAAAGAAAATGCCACCGCCAGGATTCGAGGAGCCTCCGAAGTGAGCTCCCTGCATGCCCATAAATGTCGGCGTGTTGGACCACATGGGCATGCGGAAGTTGGCGGGCGTCATGTAGAAGCAGACGGGGATGCTGGGCATTCCGAAGTTCGGATTAAACATAAACTGGGCCGAGGCCTTCATAGTTTCACCGGAGACGGGAAATCCCCCGGGAGCTCGGCTTGTGAACTGAACACTGGGCGAAGCAGTGAAGGTTTCGCCCTTCTCCTTGGTCTCAGCCTCTGCCATGGGTGCCACTTTGTTCCGCATCTTCAGGGCCACTTGCTCGCACAGGCTAAGAATCTGGGCATCGGCAGCTGGAAAGTAAATGGTTACGTACAGATTATTTTACCACATAAAAATTAAGTTACACGCACCATTCCAGTTGTGTCCATTGAGCGGATTGACCTTTGGTCCCATTTTGTCCAGGACCTTGGCATCCAAAGCCGTTCCAAAGGTATCTATCAGCTCGTTTTGATTGGCCTTAGCCTGGTCCTCAAACTTTTTTAGCCACAGCTCACGTGCATAGACATCTGTAGAGTCCTCCGCGGAGGATTCGTTGGCATTTATCACCCTGAGTATGGGCTTTTCCTCTTCGTTTCGCTCGAAGCTCTCCAGCATGTTCTCGATACTGCTGGGATCGTCCAGTGGGTGCAGGGATCGTGGGGATGCAGTGTCGCTTACAGCCTCCCTGGTGGTCAACTTGGGTTGACTTGTGGAACTACTGCTAACCTCAGCGCTGGGTTCTCCGCCATCGATGATCCAGTCGAACTTTACTGGCTTAGGCTTGGTGGGATGGCTAGTGGAGTTGTGAAGCCTCTCGTTGGCTTCTGTTGTGCTGATTGGCAGTGTTGTTGCGATTAAGGTTGTGATGGTGGAGTTTACCTGCGTCTCCACAACTTCCTCCCCGTCAATTATCCAATCAAACTGCATCTTTCGCTGGCCTGCGGTGGTTCCCGAGGCTTCAGTGGTGGTGTGTGGCAAGGTGGTATTCACATTTCCCTGAGGCTCCACGACTTCCCTACCATCAATGATCCATTCGAACTCTATTTTAGGCTGCTCTGTGGTGGCAATGGTGGCTTCAGTGGTGCTAGTGCTAACAGTAGCAGTGGTGGTCGTCGTTTTGTTGGACTTAACTTCCGGCTCGCCATCATCTTCTCCATCGATAATCCAATCGAAAGAAAGTTTTCGCTGGACGGTCGAGTTGCTGGTGCCGATTGGCCCATCGGTTGTTATATCCAATAACGTATCATCTTCAGAGGATTCCGCTTCTGTAACAGGATCTGATTTTATGGAAGTTGCTGATGTGGTGGTTATATTTCGAATGGTTCGCTGACTTGGTCCCTCGGTTGTGTGCACAATCTCCTGGGGCTTTTCAAAGTGATCCAGAATCCAGCTTATCCTCTCCGTTGTGCTCTCCACGCCCAACCTTTCTGTGCTGGTTTCCACTACAACTTGTGTCCTCGATTCCTCAACCAATTGAGTGGTGTTCACCGGCTCCCTGGTTGTTTCTTTTTTAGGGGCATCGTGTGTATAAACGGGGTTCTCATCATGATCGTGTCCATCGATTATCCAGCTGAACCTAGAAGGTTTAATCTTGGTCCTCGGGGGCTTTTCAGTGGCATTTCCCACTGCCGTGGTCGCGGCTGCCGTTGTCTCCTGAATAAGATCTCCGGGAGCAAAGGTACCACTCCGCTCATAAGACTCCAGGCTCATTGACTCTAATTTCGGCTGCTGCTCCCGCATAATGGCCTTCATCTTCTCCATTTTCTCGGTCACCTCCCTGGCCACTTTGTACATGCGCAGGAAGGCGGACATGCAATCCTCCGGAGTCTGCTTTTTGCAACGCACAAACTCGTGCTCCAGCTGGGTTAGAGCCTCTCGAGCCCTTTTGCTCCTCAGCTTGGAGTACAGATGATGCAGTTTGGCCTCCATATGGACAGGATCTAACAAGTCCAAGCCAGGCAGCCCACGGCGCGAACGGTGTTTCTTGTTCAATCGGAACTTGACCAGCATGCGCTTCAAGTGCTTTTTTCTTTTATTTTTGCTGTCTTCCAATTCATTATTCATATGTTCGTCGAGCAATTTGAAGTGCAAAGTTTGCGGACTCATGATAAGAGCAGACTGGTCCTCTTCGAAGGGCTGGTTGAAAAGTACTTCGTGCCTGGCATTCAATGCGGCAATCTGCTGAACGCGGTCTGGAAATAGCGATACCAATAAATAAATCCTATTAATGATTTCTCTTTTTAAACTTACCCATTCTCTCCACCACAAGGCCATGATATATTAGGGAAAAGAGCAGGACGATGATAACCAGAACCGAGATGGCCACGATTCGTTTGCTGAAAGCAATGCTCCACCAACGTCGAGGGTGCCGCAGCAACCTGGTGGCCTCCAGCTCTAAAGAGTTTCAATTATATTAAAAAAACCTTTATCCACAGCGTAGTGAATAGTTATTCACTCACTATTCACTTCTTAGCACACATTACATCATTTTAAAATTGTTTACTTATGAAGTTTTTGTCTGTACTCCAATTCTTATAAAAATGTAGTTTACATACTTTTATTTTCCACATACATAAGTAAACCTTTTTTATTTATTTCAGGTCAGCACTTTCTGGCCTCTTCAGCAGTTTCGCAATAATAACTAAAAATGCTGATCAAAGTTCGGCATTAATTGGAACTTTCAACCATTTTATGGAATTTACTTTCTTGCTTAAAAAGTTATGAGACGTGGGTGAAAATGGTAACGCACTAGTAAAAAAAAGTTTAAACTTTCTTTGCCAACGAATACGGAAACGTAAAAAACTTATCTAAATAAATATTAGTTTTTGTTGCGTTCCAGTTGAACGCTATCCAAGTGGTTTGTACATTTTTCAACCATTTGAAGTTCATGTTTTATACAGTTTTTGTTATATTTTAGCTTCACACCTACCATCCATGTTGTAATTCATTTTTATCAATATTTTCCTTCTCTCTGGATTATTCTTTAGGCTCTAAACATTTTAAAAGACGAGCTTCCACATCCAAAATCGCTGAAGATTATTTTTCCACTTCTTGTGGTGTATTTATATGTTTGGCACTTTGTTAAATTGGCCGGCCAACAAGGAGCCTCGGGTTACAGCGATTCACTCAAACAAAAATCCACAAAAAGCAATGGCAAGGGCCGAATTTGATATCCACAGTAATCCAGAACGACAATAACCACGACGACGACGACGACGACTTCCGCGCGATCCGCCCGGCAAACGGCAACTGAAGCCGGCGGTGGTTGGCTGCCGCTTATAAGGGCTTCCGGAAAGTGGATCACCGGGCAAACGACCCACTTCCACCGGCCACTGCTGCACTTTTCTGCTACGTTTCGGACTTTAGGGTTTTTTGGTTAATGAAAGCCGGCCCGGCAACTGCGGCGGTCAGCTGAAATGACCGACGAAAAGTGCAAGTTGAAGGCGAATTCGCAGAGCAACGAACCATCCAACCACCCACCCATCCAAGAAAAACACAACTATGTAAACCACCCATCCAAGGTGTTAATGCTCGCAATTTCACCTAGCTAAGCAGGCCCGGTGTCAACTCTTAATCGTCTCTCAGATGTTTCCAAATCACTTTTTATACAAATTTCGTACAGCGCACTCAAAATAAAAACATCTTGTTCGATATTTTATGGTTCCACAAAGAATTGGGCTTTTGACCACAAAACGTCAATTACCGGAACAATATTAAAAAAAAAAGAAAACACCCGCTGTCGTAAAAGAGAAAAAATACACATGCATATTCCCTAGAAAAAATCAAAAATCTTTTATCAAAATTTTACCATAAGACATAGTGTAAGTACCAGCCATAAATGAAGGGGAATCTTAACCACTTTTCGCATAAACCCTCAGAGCTCAGTCAACAAAAATTGATGCGCAAGCAAAGAAAGTTTGCGCCCTGTCCTGCCAACCAAATCAGTCAGGTTAGCCACATCCCTGCCTACGGTATGTGCAAAGAGGTCCCTCATCCAGTGTACTTCGTCACCAGATAGCCATAATGATGTGGACCAGAACGAGGCTTGCCCTGCGCAGCATTGCTAGATCCCAAAGGTAGGTCTTAACTTATAATTTGGTGTGCAGAAGTGGTGTTTCATTCAAAACTTATGAACAGTAGAGTAAAATGAGTAAATGAATACAAAGCTTTTCTTAATGCTGCTAAATGATTCAAACAATGGAAAAAAAAATCAATAACATAAACATAAAAATGTTATTTACCAATCAGTTGGTCTTTAATCGTTGCATGAGAGTAACATAAATTCTTAAAACATACTAATTTTCATTAAGGAAGTACTCAGTTGATAACGGAAATTAAGCCATTGAATGTGGTCAAAAACTTTTTTGGTAATAAAAAATATGAGTATGTGGTGAGCAACTGAAAATGCTATAATTCGCTTAGCAATCGGTTTAGATTAGTTAACAATATGTTCGATAATGTGTGCATATCGATGGAAAATGTAAATAGGAATGAAAATGTTTTATAGTTGTCACATGTCATCTTAGTCTTCTACTGTAGATGTTATTCAGAAATAGAGAAAATGCAGTTGACTAACTTGAGATTAGTGAAGTGTCAATGTTGATCTTTTAGATTTCGTCCGCTCCTGGCGGGATTTTCTTCGATAGGGACTGCTCCTCGTACAGCTCCTCCAGCAACTTGCGGAACATCTCCGGGCTGATGTTGTTGCCCACGCGCATTAGCACGAACCAGTCGCCAAAGCTGCAGTTGCGCAGGGCCACCTGCAGGTGCAACTTGGGCATGAAACGAGCCCTGGCACGCAGCAACTGCAGTCGCATACCGGGATATAAGGCGGTGGTCAGGCGGTACAGGAACTTCAGGGAGACCAGTACAGCCACCAGAATGAACCACATCCACAGGAAGGCAAATATCTTCTCGTTCAGTATATTTAGGGGTAGCAAGCACAGGTGGTCGTATATGGTGGGCGATCCGCTGGGGCCGCCCTTGTACACTTCGCACTTGGCACACTTGGGGAAGACCTGCATCGTGATACTGTTCCAATGATTAAGGTCCCCATCGGAAAGGGCTACCAAGGCATGCCAGTAACGGGCCCAGAAACCGCCGAAAAATAGGTCCAAGAGAACGAAGTTTAGAATCTGTAAGGAAAGGGAAACACCTTTAACCAGAATATTAATACTAAATAATGCATATTAAACAAAATTATATGGAAAAATATGAATTTGGAGCTGAAACAACATTTCATCTAGATACAGTGGGGTCCTCTCAGATCAGTGGAGTTTTTCATGTGGCAAGCACTTATGATTAGTAAGGATTAGTTGAAGAACCCTATGGACTGTATCCTATATTAGTATTGTAGTTAAATTATAAAGTTTTATATAAATTAAAAACGAAAAGAGCTGCGAGGCATTGGAATCTGTATTATCCCAGAATAATGGGGTTACTCACACTGATGCTTAAGTTGAGGATCTCGCAAAAGACGTAGCTGGCGAAGTAGCGGAAGTGGGTTTCCTTGTAGTCGCTGGAGAAGTACTTGACCAGCACGCGGAGGTGGGTCCTGCTCTTGTCCTTGCAAACGGCCATCTTGTGGAAGTCATCGCACAGGTGCTTCAGCCGACCGCCCTCCCAAATCTTCCAGAGGAAGGCGGGCAAATAGAACACGAAGGACTCGAGGAGCAGGACTAGCACCACCCACTGGTAGTAGATGATGTAGCGGCGCTTATCCATGGGAACAGTGCCCATGGTATCTGAAAAGGGGAATCCCTGCTTGAGATGTGGAATCTTCGGGGGATTAACTGATGTAGAATCTTACCAGGTCGGCACTGCGCTGCCCCGTTTTTCAGAGGCTCCATGGTCTCATTGCCGTGCACATAGGCCCCGTAAATCCAGCAGAAGGCGTGCACGAAGTCCATGTCCTTGTTGCCCAAACACTGGATGGGATCCCCGAAATACTGCTTCGAGGAGAGCAGAAAAGTGCAGGCCAAGAGCAAGGCCACCGTGACCTTCGAGTGCAGCGTGAAAATGGCATCGTAGATGTGCACCGACTTGAACTGCAGATATTTGGAGAGTGGCTTAACCGCTGCGTACATTTTACCGTGTTAAAAATTATCACTTTAGGGCTTAAACATTTATTTTCGCGAGATTCTAAGCTTATGTCTTCCTGTGAGCTCTAAATAATTCCAAAAGCACGCGGCATTCTAACGGTCTGTGTGTACTATTGTCATCCCTTTCCCTCGGACGAAAGAGCGGGATAACTATATGTTCGATGTGGGTTTCACATCTGTCAGCCTTATGTCGCTACTAAAATGGTCTTACTAATTTGGTGTGTTATAGTGAAAATGTATTGGAATCAATATTTATAATCGTTATCTAAAACTTTAAATTAGTTAAAAGAAACCGTCTATGCATCAAGAACCAAATTCAGCATCAGCAGCTAGTCCTTCCATAAGAAGTACATAAGTTGAAACATATTTTTTTAATCACATTGTTTACTGTTTCACGGTGTTTACTGTATTAAAAAGCATTTTTCTTTAAAATAATATATATTTTAAAATAAATTAAAAAGTCCTATAGTTGCTTTTTCTTAGTATATCACATACGTTTTCCCCTGTGTGAACGCCAGTGTGAACCAGCTATTACCGTTTGTTTTGGGGGGAAAGGAAGTGGATTTTATGGTTTTTAATCGCTTTCACCACCTGGTCACACTGACGCATGTGCACATGTTAAATCTTCATGTTGACAAATCGAAACCTGCCGAAGATTAAAATAATTAAGTAAAGTCCTTTGTATCCCGCCTGCAGCTTGAACGGTAAGCGCACCAGGATGAAGGAGCAGCTGTCGGCGAAGCAGCACGAGCGCAACGAGAAGAAGAAGAAGAAGCTGGCGGCGCTGGCGAACCTGATGGAGCTCAACGACCGCGATCGCCTGCACGAGGCGGAGCTGGCCAAGAAGCGGGATGCGGAGGAGGCCGAGGTGGAGGAGAAGTCCCCTGCGAAGGCGGAGGACGAGGACGACGGCTTCATCAAGGTGGGCAGCAAGCGGAAGTCCCGCAACCGCCACACAGCCCGCAGCAATGACGAGCAGGAGGCGGAAGCTGAAGGAGCGCCAGACAATGGGGCCAACTCCGACGAGCCAGTGGCCAAGAAAACCCGCAACCACGAGGCAGGAGGCGATAGCCTGCCCCAGGAGATCTGCACCCTGTCCGAAGAGCAGTACAAACAGCTGTCGGCGGAGCTAAGGCGCCGCAAGAGGCAGCTCGAGGATGTTCCCGGCCTGAGGCTGCGGGAGATGGGCCAGCGCGCCTCCCTGGAGACGCCACAACATGCACGCACGCCCATCTTCCTCGCCGACATCCAGCACCTGCTGATGTCCGCCCTCATTGGCCAGAAGAGCCCCTGCCGACCGGATCGGTGGTGCAGCGTGGAGAAGTGGCTCAGCCTGTCGCACAGCGTGGTGGTCATACTGGAGGGGCTGTCGCTCTACCACTACCTAACCAACGAGAGCCTCTTCAAGGCCACCAACAAGATATTCAATACCAAGCTGGAGATGCTGCTGCCATCGCGTGATGACGCTCAGATCATCGACGAGATAGCCAAGGTAAGGCACAGATCGCCTTTTACTATAGACCAAATAAACTGATCTCTGGCTTTCACAGATACCCCTTACCAATGTGCAGGCTCGCCAGCTCATAGACGAACACGGTTCCCTTGAGTCCGCTGTGGAGCTGAACAAAGATCCCACCCTGTTCGTAAAGACCATCTTCCCGATTGAAAGCAAAGAACCCGTGCCGGAGGATCTGCATGAGGATGACAAATTCCCACGCACCAAACTCTTGCTTTCCGCCCTTCAAATGGTCGACGAGGGCTATCCGATCCCGATGCAGGGCGAGCTGCACAATCGCTTCAGGAGCTTCAAGTTCACCAAGCAATCGTATGCGCCGGTGACCAATCGCAGCCCCATGTTTGGCGTGGATTGTGAGATGTGTCAAACGGTGGCGGGCATGAATGAGCTAACGCGAATTTCCATTGTCAACGAAAGCTACCAGACCGTGTACGAAACGCTGGTGATGCCTAAAAACCGGATCACCGACTACCTGACCCAGTACTCGGGCATCACTGAGGAAATTATGAGAAAGGTGACCAAGACACTGAAGGAAGTGCAGAGAGAAGTGTCCGAATTACTGCCCCCTGATGCCATCCTGGTGGGGCAGTCCCTCAACTCTGATCTGAACGCCATGCGAATGATGCACCCGTACGTAATAGACACCAGTGTCTGTTTCAACATAAGCGGCGTGCGTCGACGAAAGAGCAAACTGAAGCACCTGGCCATGACCTTCCTGAAGGAAATTATCCAGGAGAACGACTTTGGCCACGACTCCATTGAGGATTCGCGAGCCACGCTGAAGCTCGTCAAGATGAAGCTGGCCAACAGCATAGAGTTCGGCGATGAGATCCTCACGCAGCAGAAGCGATTGCAGCAGCTGGCGAACGCCTGCAGCGGCGACACCATTAGCAATAACCTATTTGCCCATGCGGCCAAGCGGGACAAGAGGACGGCCATCGTCACGGTCGGCGACTTGCAGCCCCGTCTCAAGAATGTCATCCAAAAGGCAGAAGAGGCAGCTCCCAAGGATAACAGCAGGGCGGTGCACGTCCACGAGGTTTCCTCGTCCAAGGAAGCCGTTCGCAAGGTCACGGAAGTTGCATTGGAAAACGCCCTGACCATTGCCAATCTTCGCGTGCCAGAGCAGGACTTTGTGTTGGAAAGCGCGGAGAAAAATGTCGCCAAACTAGATAAGACCATCGAGCGCCTCTGGAATTCGGTTGCGCACAACGGACTCTTCCTTGTGCTCATGGGCGGAGCCACAGATTGCTCCAAGGGCTTGGCCAAGATAGCTATTAAGCGCCTCAACGGATCGGAACAGACTAGTGCGCCCATCGGCAGTTAGGAAGTGTATGAGAATGTGTCTCCTGTTGTTAACTTCCTCTAACCGAGAATCTGTCTCCTGTTGTTGACCTCCTAGCCGAGAGTGTCCCCTGTTATCAACGTTTTCTAGCCGATTCCATTTGACAGTGGGTCATACTCCCGAATAACCCTTCCGGTTTCTAGTGTACCCGATGGCCAGTCGGAGTCCCAAAGCGGAGTTAAATTTGCCGTATCATCCCCAAGACATGACCAACAATTGTTTCACCTCACAACTCAAGAATATTGTAAAATTAAAAAAAGTCCTTCAAATAAAATGTACATTTATTTTTTCACAAAAACTGTGTTTTATAGAACTTACTGCCTTTTAAAAATTGAATATTTTGTTTTAAGTTATTGCAATATTTTCATATAGGATATTTCATAATTTCAAAAGGTTTTAGTTTCTAAATTGAGATATATTGCTTCTGAACATAATAATTACATAGTTGAGAATGTTTTTAAGCAAGGATTTCTTTTAATTTTAATAGTTTATATTAAAATTGACTTCTTGCACACTTTTTAAATGACCGAAAGGGTCAAATGCAAACGAAAATCGGCTCGTGCCCCGAGACAATTACGAATAACTATCCGATCCGCCCAAAACATTTTCCGGGCGCGCCATTCCGAACGGGCTGGAGGGATTTGACCTAGTTTGCACTGCCCGATATTTGTTGCTGGTGCTCGCGGGCCAGGCGGAGTGTGTTGATAACAGCCATAAATTTCCTACCTCCCTCAACGTAGTGCTCCGTTGTCTAGGGCCCGAGTCCGAAGTGGGCCTCCCTAGAAGCCCACGCACTCTCGCTCTCCCTGGCTTCTCCGCTGCCCTCACTCTCTCTCCGGAAAGGGAAAGTCCCGAATCCGTATCTGTCTTATCACACGCTCGAAAATGTTGCGTCTGCACTGCTCATACGACCTGTGGGTCGTTCTCCGGGTCGCCGTGCGCATGTCCGGCCGAGGAAAAGCTGCTGAGAATTTTCCCCAGGTCCGGGGGAAAGTTGCCAGACGGCTGGTGTTTAGCCATCAACTGCCAGGTATTTCAAAAACCACATTATATTTGGGATAAATATACGTGTTTCCCAGCGGAAACCAGGTGAAAGTGTTACGTTTGGAGCTCAGGCAGGACCTGAACCGTATGGGACCCGCAGATTGGAGATGGCCGAGTACGGTGGCAACGCCAGCCCGGGAAATTTGGTATGTTTTCCTGCTGTCTCGTTTGTTTTTCACATTTTGGCTTGGCGCTCTTCGTACGAATCTTGTTGTATATACGCTTTTCGGCTCTCGAGCGGAGACGTTGTCGTTGTTGGCTGCCTTCCCCAAGTCCGTTTGGCACGAGGCGCGCAAAACTCTCGGATCGGAAAGGTATACGCGACCCAGGGCTATATAGCCGAAATCCGAAATATCTGTGTATCCCCAGGGTGCGAGCGACCTCAGATTGGCATAAACAAAGTCGAGTAAACACTACACTTTGCAGCGGGCGGAAGTGCATAGAATTCACAACTGGCGATTGGCAGATAAATCTGAAAATTCGAGACTCAAAAGTTGGCTGTTCCAAAATTCATAAACTAGGGTAAGTTGCTGTGTGTGTGCCATCAATCATGGGCGAAGAAATGCTGTGTACAAACAGAGGCGAGCAATTGGCCAACATAAATTGTGTATCCATAAAATACACAGACACTGGCGAATGGAAGCCTGTTCAAAGGAAAGTTTTTCCGACTGTGCCCCTGCGAGTGTGTGTGCGGGTGTAATTATGTGTGTGAGTGGGAAAGTCGTTCACTGTGTCAGTGTTTCATTGTACCATCAGCTGGGCATCCATCGCGCATACGCCGCATTGTCAATTGTTACGAGCCAGCACGTCCGTCCCCAGCTTCGCCCTTGGCACCAACTGGTTGCCCCAGCGACCCCAATCCCCCCCAGAATCGAATCCCAGAATCGCGCTCTTGATATTGCCTATTGGCCTATGCCAAGCCCAGGCCCCATGGATTCTCGCAAAGGTCTCTACTTTCTTTTGTCACCCAAAGAGATTGCAAATTTGTTTCAACTGCCTGCCGTTCTGCCCTTCGCTGCTGCTCCACTTTCTTTCAGCCCATGACCACCTCCTCTGCCCTTTTGTTTTCCCCGCCGAACATGGAACATGTTGCGTAGGGTTTTCCCTAGGCCACCCCGCCCCCAGCGCTTTTCCTGCGTGTTGAGGGTGAGTTTTTCGCTTTTTTTCGACTTTTCCGTTTTCGTGTTTTGTTTGCATTTTGGGAGGCATCGCTTTTGTTAGCTTCAGGTCCCGCTGAATTGGAAAACCCAAAAATGTGATTTTCTCTAAGAGCTGAGGGAAATTGAATTTGTCGCCTTTTGTTGGGCTTCGTGGAAGTTTAAATTAGTTTATTTTTATTTTAAAAGTTATGTTAATATGTTTTTTAACACATATTATATAGGCTGGGTTTCCTAAATGTACTATTTTCCTTGAAATTATTTTTCTTGTTGGGAACTCTCCTTTTTAAAGTGTCTAACTTTAACCTAACTATTACATTAATCGAATGCAAAACAAATATTTGTTTTTCATAGTCATATTAAAGATAACGATTCTTAGCCCAGCTGCCTAAATATTTATTTAATTTATATGCGGCTTAAACAATTTGAAATAATATTTTTATTTTATTAGATAATATCACCAATTACAAAATTTTAAAAAATTAAAAAAGGTTACAATCAAGCATTTTAAAACCGTTTACCACCCTTTAAGTCTCAAATTTAATGAATGAATTTCCTGTGTGATTATTGTTGTTATGATTTTCCCCACGCCCCATTCAATCACTTTTTATACTTTGAATATATTGGTTTATTTGGCACGCTGCCCAGAGACCAGAGAGCAATTTCGTCCGATTTTCAGACCGTCACTTTCGCCTGGCCGAGCCATGTTCCATCGCTGGATCTTCGCAGGGGATGGATGAGTAATGCAGTTTTCCCGAGCCAAGACAAAATAGCACATTCCACTCCGTTGTGCTTGTCTGACGGTCTTCGGTGCGCCAGCAATCAAATCAAATGATGTCATTTCCCAGTTGTGAAATGCTGTCCTGTCTGTGGGTGTCTATGGCGTCCATACACAGGGTGTAAGGTCCCCCTCCACAGAACAAAGGCCCTGCGAGTGAGTCAGTCGGAGTCACGGATTGGAGGTGCCACAGGGCCGCGGGCCCATGGCAAATTGAATTACCCATCCGAACTACTGCAGTTAATGGGCTTCCAGTGGGAGTTCAAGATCCAAATCGCATTTGTTACAGTCTAAAATTGCTAATGTCTTTCAGGGAAACTTACACTTGATTGGTAATTTGATTTCGATAAGGAAATATTTTTATATTATATTAACTATCAGAGAAATGGAAAAATGGTTCCCTCACCTAACCTTATGCTATGTTTATTATCGTTGTTAATATTAGGGAGTTCAACAACCTCTGTAAGGTGATAAGTGATAACATGAGGAAACCTTGTTTGCGTCTTCATAGATGTAAAGTTGGTCACTTATATCATATATGTTTATGATTTTATTAACGTTAAGTTTTGATTTTTGTTTTCAGTTCCCAAATTTACAGCTCTTACTTCTCATTTGAGTATAAAACATTTTGAGTAAATCAAGAATGATGTTCATTCTTAAATTTCCATACATTCTAAACCTATTTATTCAAATTCTGGTTCTGCTGTTCCGGGGGTTTCGTAATCCCGCCTCACTTACACTTTCGCTCTCTGTTTACGGGCTAATTTTAATAAACCACCTCATTAGGAGCGTATAAATAGAGGAGCCATCGCACGGGCTGTGAACTTTTCCTGGTCCGCCGCAGAATGTGGCAAGTGTTTTATTTTTGAACTGTGCGGCAATTGCAGGTGGAATTTAGAGTTCTCAGCAGATCAGGAAGCGAGTTGTGCTGCGATGGGATGGGTTGGGCTGTCGGGGTTCCTATTGCTTTCCCATGGCATTCCTGGCCTGTTTATTTGCAGTTTCGTTTGTTCGACTGTTTGTTTTGAACAACGCATATTCCGCGCTGCTTGCCGGCAGCCAACAATGTGAGTAATTATGTTAAATTCAACTAATTAAACATTTTAGAATCCCGCCTGTTTGGGGTAAATATCGACTCTGCTCCACTTTGTTGATGCTGCTAATTAAATTTTCCCTTATGAATGCAAATATTTGATTCCGGGCGGCGATCGCAAACGGGTTCTGGCGGTCCGACCGCTATGTTGATCTTGGGGAAATGCGTGTACAGTGGGCCCTGTTGTCGCCCAACCGCCCAGCCACCCAGCCACCAGTGTCAAGGTCGCTGGGGACGAACTGCGAGTGCTAACTGTTAACAGTTTTTGCTGTTGTTCTGGCCGGTTTCATATGTTGTTTCGCATCTGGAGCTTCCGCTTTACATGGGACTCATTAGCAGTCTTCGCTGCTCCAGCAGCCCCTCACAATCACAATATACATATGTAAACATTAAAGTGGCCTATGCCTCGGCGAGGGCAGGCAGAGAAGTTCGGGGGAATCTTAAAAAACAATTTAGCCCACTTTCTTCGGCTAGTCATATTTTATGCAAACATTTGTTAAGTCCCATTATTTATAGGCTAAGGTTAAGAATATATTGCGTTATTAGGAAAACGAAATACATAATTAATTAAATATATTATAATAAATAAAGAAATATGAATATAAAGAATATATTTTATTACAAAAATTCTATAATAATAATAATTCAATCGTAAGATTCAAAGTTTCAAAGATTCATCGTTTGTAAAATAACATTAGGATGTCTTTTTAGTCGTTTAATAATATTATTTTTGTGTGATAGATTAAAAAAAATATATATAAAGAAAATCTTTTGCTCAAAAATATTTTATTAGGATTATGTACCGATGACAAGTTTCAATAGACTTTATCATATCTGAACTAAACTAAATATCGTTTTTAAATAAACATTAGTAAGTTATTTTTAGTTGTTTAATAATGAAATTATATATCTAAAATAAAACTTTTGTTAAAAAATACTTTATTTCGATTATGTTTCGATGGAAAGTTTAAATAGACGTTAACTAGATATCGTTTTTAAAATATTCTTTGTTAACAAAGAGGTATTTAATAAAAACACATTTCGTGTGTGGCTATTTCAGAGGTTCGTTCCAAAGTCGTAAAGTCAAGTGGTAATCACATGTAGGAATGCCCATAAAGTTCTTAAGTTGTAGATACAGAATCGATAAAGATAGCAATAAAAACCAACGACCGTTTTTATCTAATCGAGGTGCCTCTGGGCAGTTGACTGCCCCAACTTCTGTGGCCACCCTCGCTGGCTGCATAAATACTTGTGCACACAACAAACTCGAGCAGCTTGGCAGCTTTGTCCTGGCCTTGGCCGCCGATAATAACCATTCTGCTCCTCTGCTGGGCCTTGGCGAACCGCTCTTTGTTACTATTCTTACACCCACTGTTGTGTGTGGGCGTGTACTTTTTATTCCCCCTGTGCTATTTGCATTGCTTATCAATAAGGCGAATTTCGTGCGTACACACAGCGCCTGCGACAATTACAGTTGTCAAATATGACACTCCCACGCCTTCCACCCACTCCAAACTCGAATCCGATCCTCCACCCACCCACAATCGGCGTGCTAATTGGTTCATCCAACAGTGAAATCTTCCCCAGCTGCTGGTGCTCCCTTTAACTCTGCTGTTTGCCTCTTCGGGCACACAAATCGACTTATTTACCCCGCGGTTTGTCCACCGAATTGAGTTGATAATTCGAGACATGAGAGATTCTGGGGCCTGCGAGGCGGATAGCTCGAGCCCATTTCCGCCGGGCCTGCATTTTGCTCGACTTCCTCGTCTTTTTGCAACTTCAAAGTCTGCTGAAATGCGGGCAGTCTTAGGTTTTATGGCTGCATTAATAGCATCTAAGTGGATTTGCTTGTAAAATTATTATTTGATTTTCGGAATCATTGTTTGGAATGAACGTATTATACACAGAAGAAATAAAAAAGTGTATAACAAAAAATTCATAAAATAATTAAAATCAAAAACGAAGTATTTTGAGGACTGATTTATGTTTTTCATAATTTTACTAAGAGGTATGTTGTATTCATTGAAATTTGTATAACAAGATCATTGGCCTAGTCGATCTATCCGATTGAACCTTGAGACCTTAAAAGGTATAAAAGACACATAAAATGTACGGATAGTATTTCCTGCTAAAGGTAGACATAAATTGGTAAGCAGAGTAAAGGGTATCTAATAGTCAAGATATTCGACTATAAATATATTCAAATAATTATCGCGCGGAAAGTTATTGTATAGTCACTTATGTCTTTTTTTAAGCAGTTGTATTATTATTATTATAATTCTTATTATCTCTAAATGCAATAATGAAAACATTAAAGTTTTGTGTGACTTGCTTCAAGGATTTTGTTCCCCCGCTATACAAATCATTTCCCTTTGTTCCTGATATTTTTCCCTTGTGGGTTAGGGATTTATCTTTAACTGGAGCATTTTCCACGGCTGCGACGATCGTGACGCATTTTGGCGAACAGCCCCAAGACTCGCTGCCCGCGCCGCCGCCTCGGTCGACGTCGCCGTTCGCAAATGGGATTGAATAGCAGTCGATGTTTCAGACTCGTGGTGTTCGGTTCGAAATCAAGCGAAAATACGGAGCCCACAGCCCAGAACCTAGAAATCGAACCAATTAGTGCGTGATTTGATTTACAATATAAGAAGTTATTACAAAATTCGATCGCCGAGGTATAAATCAAAAGGTTCCTGCGGAGACGTTTTACCAACATATCTCCGGACAGGGCCGAGCCAAAGTAAATCGCTTTTGATTGATTGATGGAACGGGCCATTTGCCGATAAGCAGGAACAACGATAAAGTGTAAGAAGTGCATGATATAAATGATAGTTTGCGAAGGTGAAACCAAGTGACATGGGCGCTGTAAAGTTCAGGAACCACCTTGGACAAGGTCTGGGTCTCGATTCGGGGTTTTACAATGGAAACACCCCACCTACGCCCTCAATAATGCTATATAGAGCGGGCTGATAAACAAAAGAAAAGCAGCTTATGACTCCCAAGTGCTAATTCGCTGCCTGTGCTGTGCATAAAACCCATCTCCCATTGCGGTTGCTGTGCAGATGATAAAGCCGCATGTGGAGCGGTGAACAGCCATAAATTTATTTGCATACGATAATTTATTTATTGCACTATCAGGCAATCACAAGTCGTCGCACACACGTTCCCCTGGCGGTTCACTGGGTAAATATTTAAATACTAGGCGTTACAGTGCCCCTCGAAGGCAGGGGACTAGCTATTCGTTCCGCATCCATCTCAGCCATGGGCAGCGGTCGTCAACACTTCGAGAGCGATTCTGTCTTCCCTACAACTGTTCAAACATCGCCATATAATTATTTTATTTATTAATATTTCCCCACACACTCTTTTTTCATGTATGAGGCCTGCGAATTTGCTCGCAATCTCACTTTGCCACAATTAATTTTGTTTGCATTGTACTTAAGGCAATAACAAGAACAGGAACTATAAATCAAACTTTCCAAGTGAACAAAGGCTTTCGTTCAGAACATTTCTCCTTGAAATTCGCATAGATATGAGTGTTTACCTTTTAGAATAAAAACCTTTCTTTGTGGAGTTCTTCAATGAAACACACATTAGCAAACAATTTACCAAGAAAATATTGTTCTGCGCGTCTTATCAAACTTAACCAGCACTTATTTTAGCAATGCTATAATAATGAGTAATAAATATCCTACCCGTGCATTGTCCTTTAAATAATAGATCTTTTATACAGATTTAGTTATATAAAATTACTTCTGGAAATTTTTAAAGTTTTGGTATAATTATGTTATCTGCTTTATTGGCCATAATATTGGCATATCGAAGTAGCAATCTTATCATTCACAAACCCCTCATGGCTTCCTTTTTTAAGGTTCTGGTTAGCGAATCCATGTGACATTATATAAGTAAAAGCATTGGAAAGTTATAACAACTTAATTACATAAACCATCTAAACATTCTGCATAATAATTATTCAAAACTTAATGGCCAGAAATTGATTTAAAATTAATTTAAATACCTGTGACAACACTTGAAAACTGAATAATTTTCTTCCTGCAGTCACATTTCCTAAACTACTTTACTGGCATTCAAATTTGAATAAATTGGCTCTTAGGACTTAACTAAATTATAATAAACGAAATTAAATTTGCGTTGGAATCAATAAGGTACATATTTGTCAATTTGATTAAGTGCTGCTTGTGTGGCTTGTGCGCCATGTGAAGCTCAATAAGCCAACTTAATCACTGAGTTTTCACGTTGCGTTCGGTAGTCTCAATTGTGCCTATCTCTGTAGTATTTGATATTTTTAGGGGAATTATACCATCACGCGCGAAATTTGGCTGTCGAATGGGTAGCAGTGCACCCGTTTTCGATATGGGACATGATTTATAGCTATAGTATGATGGATTGCAGCCGAGTTGGTGGCAATCAAACGATTAGAACTTATGCTAACAGAAACAGGCCCCAAAAAATAGGAAAAATGGGTTTGGGGCTCGGCTGGCGGCTCATTAGTCGGCCTTTACCTTCAGATAGAACGCCTAATTTATTGACGAGTGCAAAAATCAGCGATTAAAGGCTGTTTAGACCACCAAACGATTTATGCCCTGAAGTGTGCCAATTGACTGATAAGCAGGCCAGTGAATCAATCAGTCAGCTGGGAAGTACTTACAACGCCCATTAAAACACCTATATTTTCCCAGCGTGGCGAAATCGGCGACTGGCCGGCATGACTAACTGCCCATTCGCAAGGGTCGTAAATAATATCCACCGTTTTGTTTAGATAAAAAAGGTATTTTCCCCGTAAAAGAATTGATAGAATACGACCGACCCTATTCCTCAAGCTCTTTAAATTTGAGACCCATTGAGCTTCGGTACTTGAAATTAGACAGTTGTGCAGTACTTAGACGTCCTCATGTAAAAGATGAACTATCTTTTATTTTAAAATAAATAAAAAATATATATAAAAGGTGGGGAAGGTATGTGCTACCAATTTATATGAGATCCTTGGATGGTGGTTTATATAAGCAAATTTATATTTTGGTAGCCTATTACTTTGGGCAACTTTCTCGTGGTATAGTTTCGGGGGAATCACCTACCCAATATAGTAATCCTTAAAATCAAACTCACACCAGCTCTTTATAATTTCAGTTCTCCAACAAAATCACTGCCTTCCACGACAGGGACAGCCTAGAGCCTCGTCCTGGGAACAAGTACCGCCAGCGGCGCATCGACGGCCATTTGGAGGAGCAGCTGGTCAAGGAGAAACGTGTCACCAAGTTCCCGCTAGTGGGTGCCCTTGTCCACAAGGCTCTGCGGCGTCGGGAGGGGGAGAAGGAGAGGGAAATCCCGGATCGCAGGAACAACAAAGCAGGCAACAACAACGAGGATTGGGAGCCCGACAGGATGGTGCTACCGTTCGGACTTGGGCCCGATGGCCACCACGTGGACGCCATTCAGAGTGCTCCGGCGCCCAGTGCGCCGCCCGCCCACATGATGCCACCCGCCTACTCCCGGGGCCAGACCAACATCTACACAGGCGTGCCGATCATCGTGAATCCCTACATAGACTTCATCGTCGTCAACGGGGATGATCGGTACATGATCAGGTGCGAGAGGAAGTCGGTGCTGGAGCGGAGCGTGGAGCTGGCCAAGCTCATCCACGCCGGCCCGAACAGCGGGCGGAAGAGCGACAACCACTTCCAGATACTCAACGTGGACAAGAACGACTTCGAGCTCATCGTCCGCTACATGGAGAAGCACTTCATCCCCTATCGCGACCACAAGCACCTGCTCAAGATACTCGAGCTATCCGATCGCTTCAACGTTCCAGATCTGGTGAGTTGAAGTTACATGACGCACTTGAAGATTAAACAAATTATGTGGGGAAAGTTGAAATATTGATAACAGTGACAACATCCTTATGCATACATATTTTAATTTATGTGGGGAACTGTGAAATTTTAAATATTTTCTTACACAGTAATAATACGTTTTTTTTAACAGTGGTGATAACAGAGGGTTAATCGTTGTAAATGTGTCTTGTATCGAGGTCAAAACTTTAATCGAAATTTTATTTAATACTAATTTTATTAGGATACCTAATTGTATTTAATTGTATTTAACCAATCAAAGTATAATCTTATTTGATCTTAATCTCTCAGCGTTGTTAAAAGATATCTTATCAATCTTGAGTATACAATGGGTAGTAAAAACACCACTATTGGATTTGCAAGATTTATAAAATCAAATCAGTAAATTTTGTGTAGTAATATCAATAATAAATCCCTTTTTCCTCTTTTAGATTATCTACTGCATTCGCGAACTCGATCTCCGAATCTCGTGTGCCACCGCCCTGGACATCTTCAAGGCGCTGTGGTTCTACCAGGGCATCGCACTGACCAACCAGCACCAGACGGTGATCACCACCCAGGAGACGGGTCAGCAGCTGGCCAAGAAGAAGGCGACCAAGGCGAAGGCGGCGGCCAAGCAGCTGGCGGCTGCCAAGGCCGCCCAGGCCACCGAGAACGGAGCGGAGGGCGACGGAGCCCAGGTGAACCTCATTCCCAACCCGAATCCCTTTACCACCGAAGATTACGGCGTTGCCCTGCTGCACAACACGCTCCAGCTGATCGACATGCACGCGGAGTTCCAGCTTTCGATGCCGGAGATCAGTGACCTGCGCTTCGAGGAGCTGGAGACGCTGGCCAAGAGGGACACGCTGCAGCTGAGGTCGGAGGTTACCCTGTTCGAGTGTCTGGCCTCGTGGAGTCTGGCGGAGTGCGCCCGCAAGCAGATCGATGCCACTCCGGAGAACCGCAGAACTGTCCTGGGACCCCTGTGCCTCACGCCCCGCTACTTGCGGATGACCGCCAGCGAATTCCGACGATGCTGCGATCGCCTGGAGCTACTGCCACCCGCTGAGATAGCCCTCATCAGCGACGCCCTCGAGGGTGAGTGAACCCACTGGGTAAAAGTAGTAAAGTCAGTGAACTGATCAGCAAGATGTAGTTCGTTACGTAAGCAATGAAAAAGAGGAAAATATTAGGCTTATAAATATGAGGAAGTTATAAAATATCATTTAAATATAATCTCTTACGGCTGTGATTATTACTAAAACAGTTGTAATATTATTATTATTAAAAAAAAGATAATACATAGGTTTATAATAACCAGTAAATAATAAATTAATAAATAAATAATAACTTTCAAGTTGTGACTACAACTATGTTTTTCCAATCTTGTTAAATTTAAATTATTCATTGTTTATTTGTAAACTTCGTTTTACTTAAGTCAGTCCTTATTTGTACTGCTGAATCATTTAAACTTAAAATATCTTGAATAATGTTTGTTTGCTTATAAAATTGAGTTGTTTTAGTCACGTTCACCGGACTGTAAGCTTTTTATTTTTATTTTTAAAACCACTTTTGTTCCCTTTATGATTTCATTGCCCAAATCGACTTGATAAGCTCAAGTAAAGAAATAAAAAAATGCAATCTTACAAGTAGTAAAGAAAAGTAGGCTATTTTAAGCATTTTTCTATTAAAGTGATGAGTTAAAAATCTAATTACTAATAAATGTATCTTATTATACTGCAGGCAAAAAGCTAAAGAACCTCACCGATCAGCAGGCGGAGCTCATGGAGAAGTTCCGCCAGCCCCGCGCCGAGTACGCCCGGATGCCCGTGCACCTGAGCGACCGGAGCAGTCCGAAGAACTACCCGAAGAAGATGCGGCTGGCCCACGAGGGTCGGCCCACGGAGGAGGGCTGCTGGGAGAAGGTGGGCATGAACTGTCTGCGCATCTTCGTCTGCATATTCGACTGATCCGAGCAGTCGGACGGCGAGGAGGAGGACGAGGACGAGGAGGAGGCCGACGACGAGGACGAGGAGGACGACGACGAGGATGGGGGAGATGGGTTCGCGGGCGGTGGAAACGGAGGTGGCAGGAACCTTCGCAGAGACGACGGCGGATGAGAGGACGATCCCACATAGACTTGTTGCATTAAACGAATATTAGCGCTTATGAATTACTTATACATAGAGTTAACGATTACGTTAGTCTTATGGGGGACAAGTGAGGGCCACTACTGTGGCAGTGATTTTATAGCAGCCGTTTCTAACAATACTATATAGTGTTATTTATATACACGCAGATATATGCGGTGTGTGCGTGGGTTGTGGTTGAACCAACCGTCAACTGCGAATCGATTGGGTTTTGTATTTACTCGCTAGTCAAATGGAATCAATGGAAATACCAAACTTTTATACAACTTTATGCAACGTTTTGTAGCTGGACTCAAAATACCAACATAACAAACATAAAACTATGGAATAAAACCGAAGAAAGTAAAAACTAATTACAGAACCTAGGAACTTATGGCATACTGCTAGGCATATATCACACTCAAAGTACATCAAGTTAATCGACACACACAAAAATTATAGTGCAAATCGTATTTGGGCCCGGCCATACATAGCTAAAGTCATTATTATTAGTTGTTTACTATACTTTTAACTGTTGTGCAATTGTCAACAAATGGAATTTATATATACACTCACCAGCATTCACACGAGTACACACATAAATACTATATATAGAGCGAAAGTGCGTTGAAATCAGAACTATGTTGCCGTTACCCGGTTCTTGGCTTTAACTCCTATAACGAAGTGCTATAGCTAAATCGCATAAATAACAATAACAATCAGATTAGCATTAATCATAGCGAATTACTTAAGTAGGCACACAGCAGAGCGCAGAGGAAATCACACACAAATTGTTAACAGATTTATGCATTTTATTAGTCAATGTTTAGAGCAAAGAACAAAGACGCCTCGAATTGTTTTCGCCTAAGTTGCCACACGCTTTCTAGGCTGAAGAGGAGCGATTCCAGTGCGAGATATCAATGAAGCAAAGCATCAACCACAAAACAAGAAATACATTCAACCAGAAGTAGTTAAACAAATAATAAAGATGTACACAATTTTCTAAAATAGAATTCAGTGTTTTTAATGGGTGGTTATAGCTGTGAAGAAATGAGTTACAATTTTTCAAAAATTAAAGTGTATGGGTAATTCAGCATAGTGACGAATGTCTTGAAAAAGCTCACCAAAGGTTCGGGTCCAAATGAAGCGGTACGCTAGCCAAGTTCTGAACCACGAAAAGCTTGCCTAGTTTTGGAAAATATTTGAAGAGGGGGTTCCCCTTCAAAGGGATTTTAAGTTGTTACTAAGAAATACAAATCTACTACAGGACTTAGCACAAATGGAACACATCCAGCCCTTGCCACTCAGGATCCAGTGTTATTAATTCAACTTTCCCTAAATACATACTCATCCCAACCCTTGGCCATCTTTCACTTTTGCTCATTGTAACCCTCATCAACTTCATCAGCATTCCTGACCCTCCGCCCCCCCCCACTACTCCCCTTCGCCGGCTTAGCTGACCAAGTCTAGACTCTGGACAGGACTTCAGTGGCGGAAAATCCCAGCCAAGCCGCACACACATACTGCCACATGCTGGCACTTTCCCCGAGTATAACATTATCATTGCATGCATTTTGGGGGGCTTACCGCAAATGCACTCACCCGAGTCCAATTCCCAGCTCCAGTCCTAAGTATTCCTACTTCTCCGGCTCCTCATCGCGTCCATCTCGTCCCCATGTGCATACAAATGCCATATAATAACAGAACAACAAAGAGCGCTGTGGAAAACTTGCATTTTTCACTTCCACCCCCTGGAAAATTTATGATTTTATTTCACGCTTGCTTTTCATTAACATTCCTCTTTGGCCAGACTCTTTTTCAGCCATTTTTATGGCTTCTGTGTTTGGTGGCCGAAAATTATAAGTTCTTTTTGTTTTTTTGCTGCTCCAGCTTGCTGTTGGGTAATTCCCAGGGCTTGCTGCTGGCCTGTCTGACGCTTGTTAACCTTTAGCCAGTTGCATTTTCCTTTGGCGTTTTTTCTTGCCACTAATTTTGCACACACATACACACAGTGGCCCTGGGGGCGGGTAAATGGGGGGCGTGTCCCTCAGCTGGGGGAAATCTCCGCAAAAGTTATGCAGCAGGAACACGAGGCATGTAGCAGTGCCACAAATTTTCTATATTTTTTTCCTACATACATATATTTTTTTAGAAAAATGCTGCACTGCCCGCAGCCAGGCGGCGGCCTTTTGGCAGCGACTGTGCTGACCGCACATATAATTATTTCATATATGAAACATGAGTGGGGCAGCCCAACCTCTCAAGGCATTTCTCGCATATTTTTTCACAGAAATCAGCAAAAGTGAATTAGTGTAGGGGGGCCGGGAAAGCGGGCGACCTGCATTGCAGTTGGCCGCCTAATGAAAATTGTTGTGAAATAAATCATTTTAAATAATTTTCACTCTCCATGACTGCCAGTGTCCGTGTGGGCCACGAATGCGTGCGTGTGTGTGCTGGCTTTGGGTTGCCAAAGTTTAAATTGAAATGAAAGCCAAGTAGCTGCAATGGACTTTGCACTTTGCCTGTTACTTCAGCCGTGCCTAACTTTTTTGCAGCTTGCTAAATTGCGCTAACTGACCAAAGCGGAAGTTTCAATTACACCTACACCCCCTCACACACACTCACTCGTTTTGGTCTTTCAGCATTGACCTACACGGCGTATGCGTGTGCTGATATGACGCATACGCCCCATGGGCCACCGAACTCCCCCCAACAGCCAAGGCCACAAATCTGTGTTAGACCCACAAAACTGCTGCAGTTGTGGGTCGGGGGCTCGGTGCGGGCTCGGTCCACCAAATTATAGCCCAAAGTTGGAACATTACTTGCAGCAACTGACATTTTTTGTATACCTTGTAGTTAATACCCTTAATTATTCAGCCCGAGTTGCGGCCATTGCGGTTTCTGAGGGCTCTGCTGAAGTTTTTATCGAGTTTGCTACATTATTCATGGATCAAATAGATAGAGAGCTGTGTTAATGATTTAAATTTAATTACTATTCGCATTTTACCCAATCAATTGGCGGCAAAGGAAAGCAACTTAATACTATTTCACTGGCTTGCTTTTCAATAATTAGGTATCACAGAGGACAGCCTGGTATACTAAGCGGATTTAAACGTTTATGAATTATTTAGAAGTAATTGCAGCGCCTTAATCAATTTCTTTATTGAGTAATATGCTCTTTTATTTGTTTTTTCCAGAGATTGTAAAAGCATTTGTTTCTCTGCGAATTTAAAGTATTTGCTTAGATTGATTTCTCAAAAAGGTTTTTAAGGGTTGCCGTGCAGTACTAAATATTTTAATACGCCCCACCATTTGCATCTCTGCCCCGAGAGCCCCTCCGCCAGTGCCCCAGTCTGACTTTCTACCACTTTCCTGGCGCCCTAAGGGTATTGTAAAGTCCGCCAAAGTGCTGTAAGGTCTAGTCGGCAGGACCTACAACCAAGAGAACCTAAAACGGATATTACTTTATCAAGCGGCATAAAAAATGAGCCAGCGTAGAGGCGAAGGGGCAGCCGAAAAAAATAAAGAACGGAAGCAATCAGCGAAATTTATTGTAGAGTCTCCTTCTTGGCGTAACTGATGAAGTGAGAAACTGAAAGACAGTCGAGGCCAACTCGCGGCAGCCAATACAAGTGGGGTGGCGGGAGGTGGGTGGCTCGGGGGCGGTGGGCGTTGCGGACGCGACAGCTGCTGTTAAGTGGGGAGTGCCATCCCCCTGCCCAAGGCCAACCATTTTTGCCTTGGATTCACAGTCGCGGCGTGCTGCTTTTTATTGCTTTCTTTCTGCGCTCTTAGCGCAGGCAAACGCCTAAATATAAAACCAGTTGGGAGTCTACTTATATACCGCTTACAACTCCCCCCCCCCCACACATACACACACACATAAGCGGAGAGCACCCACACAGCCACAGCGATTTGAATGCAAATGTTGCAACCGGAAATGAAACCGACAATGCCACTTATTTATCTTTGTACTTGCGGCTTTGATTTCGTTGCGGCTTTAAGCGTTCCCGCTTTCCCGATTTAATTAAGCGATTTAACGCTGTTGACTTAGGCATACGCATAAATTGTGATTCATAATTAAATAGCCGGGGCGTAACAAAAAAAGGCCAATTAAAATTTATAGACGTTTGCATTAAATAATTGCACGCCAGCAAGTTTGTTTTCGAGCTTATTAAATACATAAAAAAGAAACGGAAATCACTCCAAAGACGTTTTTATCCAACGTGCCTTCCATTATCCCGAGAGTCGTGAAAATCGCAAGTCATAAATGTTAAAATGGTGCCATCCCAAGTGGAGGAAATGGCACTGGAAGCTGAACAGCTAAATAGCGTAATGCAGTGGAGGGAAAAAGGAAAATAAACTGGAGGTGGCAGAAAAAATATTCATTGATTTTCTTAATTAAAAAATTTCACCATTAACTTTTATGTTTATCGACTTGGCCCCTAATCGCAGTTTCCGTCTCACTGAAAGGTTAAGTCAGGAGTTGTCGGCCATGTCCTGTTCGCCGCTTCCGCGCTGGATTTTCCCAGCACTTCCTGTGCGCATTATAAACTAATTACAGATTATGATGAAATCGTACGCCACGAGAGGTCGACAATATGGAGCAGCAGCTAGGATTAGAGATGGCATAGGGTGGTATTGATAGGGAAGAACATAATATTTGTTCTAAGGTTTAAACAAACAAATTAGAAAGGAACTGTTAATTTTTAAAAACGGGGTTTAAGTTCCTGTTTGATAATAATTTATCATCTATTGCTACTTTGATTTTAATTTAAAATAATATTATATTTAAAATATGAATGAGTATGAATGTGAATATATAACTTCTCCTGGACTTTAATTTAAAATAATATCATAGCAAACATATCTACAAATGTTCAGAATATTAATTAAACAATTGAAGTATATTAGTTAATAATAGGAATTCCTTTTGTAAGACCTGAAATACAAAACATCGATAATGAGATAAGAACAGCCGAGTTCCTCCGCCTTCACACCGCATAATATCCACAGTTAGGAATGCCGACGGATGAGTTCCTTCATCCTCGGCGCACTTAAGTTTGTTTGGAAAATTAAAGCCTGTTAATGAGATTTCAGTACGCCAGGCCGGGAGAGCGCTCCTCGGGGCCGCGTTGTTGGTAATGGCGCGTAATTGACAACGTAATGAGATTTGTTAAAAGGATTGTTCGTCCAAATCATTCGTAATTACCAACAAAATAAAAACGCGACGAGGCGAAGGAAAAACCCGAAAATCGCTGCTGCACCCCCCCCAGGACCCCCTCCCAGCCATTCACGCCCATTTTTCCGCCGCCTCCCAAGCTGTTGTTATCAATTATGCAGCCCAAAAACGCAGGCATAACGTAAACAAACATTTAACCAGCAACCTGCAACTTGTGTGGTGGCCAAATGCAGTAGGTCAGTTACAGCATCCGGTTCTCATTTTCCACCCCTCGGCGCTCTCTCGGCTTTTCTCCCTCCCCGCTTTGCAGACGCCCGAGAGGAGGAAAGCCCTCTCCGTTTTTAGTACAAAGAGCGCAGCATCCCTTGGGCGACTCTCTCGGCTTTTCCGCTCCCAGTAACCCGGGCCACAAAGCGACATTGTGGCCGTGTCGCCGGGTTTTCCGGAGCCTCGTATTACTGGCCAGCTTAGGAGTTTTTAGTGCTGATTACAACGCGTGTCCGTTTGGTTGAGGCGAGCGGATGAGCAGTGTCGAGCGGTGATTTTCCGATTGCTTGGCAAACGGCAGAGGAATATCTGAAATCGAACCCGAAGTTAAAGTCTAGCGAAGCTGCATATGCGAACCCAAACTTATTAAAGTGAGCAAAGCCCGTGCAAACGTAAATCAAAATCGAAGTTCAGTTCTCAAGGGATCACGCTAATCAAAAACAAACAATAGTGGAATTAAACAAAGCTGGCAAAAAAAAAAAACAAGAGAGCCATTTAATAACCACCGTGAAAGTTCGCCAAACAATTAAGAGTGTAACAAACAAAATCAAGCTACTCAATAAAAGTATCCAATAATAACCACATTATAACCATAGAAAACAAAGTGAAACATTTTGCGTGATGGCAAAACCAATTTAACCAGCAAATACACTTCGTTGTGCTGCGAAACTCAGAGTGGAAAACTTGGCGAAATAGTTGCAACTACGAACTACAAGCGCAAAATGCATTCGAGGCTAAAATTCTTGGCATATTTACATTTAATATGCGCCAGCAGCATTTTCTGGCCGGAATTCAGTGCCGCCCAGCAGCAACAACAGGCGGCGTCGTTAACCGAGAAAATACCATTAGGTGAGTCTCCAAAGGATCCCCAGGATCCCTGGGATACCCCGCACCCGCTGCTCCTGCCGAAAAACAGGAGCAGGAGAAATTGTCACTTACACTGCACTTGTGGCCGGGACTCGTTGTTGTTGTGGCCATATACACTCCTTGGCTGTGCGACTCCCGGAATGTATTCCTCAGTTTCCTCCCATGGCCCGTTCGGGAAATTGGGTATGCCTGATGCCCAAAGATTATCCCTGACCTGCCGTCCTGCACAAAGTATGCAGCATGATTTTTAGTAGAATTTTATGTTCAATATACTTCACACGTCGGAAACGAGATTTTCCCCTCAGCGTTGTGACAATGAGAGATGAAATTTGGTTTATATGGCTTGATTTTGTTTTGGCTTTCTATTACCAGCTAGTATAAAGCTAATCTGTTATATGTTGTTTTACATTTCTTGTTCTTAGAAAATGTGATTTTTAAACTCTTAATTGCTTAGCCTTCTTTACAATATGAAAAAATTAAAACTGCTTAAGACACTTAAAATGTTTTATTACTTCTCTTATATAGCGCATTGATTTTTGTTTTGTTTTTATTTTTGATTAATGCTTTTAAAGTTTTAAATGTTCTTGTTACTTTCAAGTTTTGCGCAACTCATTTTTCTACAAGTTTAAAAGTTGAGCAATAGTTGAGTTGTTAATCAAAGTTATTATTTAATTTGCCTTTAAGTATTGGTAAATATAACAAAGTATTTTTTATGCATTAAATTTTACTTTATTATATTATGTGCCAAGTTCTTTATATTGGGTATTTTAATAAATATAATAATATATTTTTTTACTTAAAAGGTTGTCTAACCAAGTAATCCATCTTTAAAATATAGTCTATACATGCTTAAATATAAACTAAATAAATTTATACTTCACTAGATACTTCAAAGTGTTATTGGTTATTTGCCATATTAATATTTGACTTTAATATTAGCCCACTCAAAGACCCACATAACTTAAATATTCTTTGCATTTAAAATTTCCCCACTCCGCCAATTCACGAGCATGGGATGTGGAAGTCCCCCGAAGAACTTGCCTAGTTGGGCCACATTTTATTTTACGCTTCCCGTTTTTTTTCGCCACCTTATTTTTATTACACGATGGCGTTCAGTCATTGCACCTGCAGTCATTTTGGCCCCTGCACCGGAACGCCCAGCCATACACACCGTATATATGCAGGTGTCTGTGGGTATATACATATATCTGGTTGGTGGCTGCTAATGTGACAGTCATGCTGACTGGCTTGCACTCAAATCCGGGCTTCGCCATGGCGACTGGAATTGGGATGGGGAAGGCAGTCGTAGTTGTAGGAATGGGGATCCTCCGAGTAGGTGCTACCTGTTCAGGTGCCATGCAAAAGCGCAGCGCAAAATTGCTGCATCAACACTTCGTTTGCGCTTTTTGTTGTTGCCTGTCGGGGCGGCCCGTCTCGCTAGTTGCCACTGTGTGTGTGCCGGTATCTGTGTGAGCCAGTGGGCGGGTGCCAGGGTGGGCGTGACATTATGCTATCATTTGTGTACATATTTGCTCTGTGCGCTATTTCGTTTAATATTAACAGGACCGTGTCAAAAGCTGCCTAAATATTTAACGAAGCAAAAATATTCGCCCCCAAGCATGGGCGCCTGCCACCCCCCATTTATTTACCCTTTTCTCTGCACTTTTTCTATGCTCCGCAGGTGCGATTTTCGAACAGGGAACGGATGATGTGCAATCAGCCTTTAAATATGCAATGCTCAATCACAATCTGAATGTGAGCTCTCGACGATTCGAGCTGCAGGCGTACGTCGATGTCATCAATACAGCGGATGCATTCAAATTATCCCGCCTGAGTATGTGTTTTTTATCGCAGCAACCCACCTCCCGCTCCACGCCCCCACGCCCTATCACCACTCAATCATTCAGAAAAAAGAAACCATTACACAATACATGGTGCCCCATTAATTATGTGCATTTTTTATTGAAAATTGGTTTTACTTTACGTCGCCACTCCGCACCCAAAGCTGCAATTTAATTGTGCGACCTAGACACTGCCTCCGATCCCCTACTCGAACCCGTTTCCATTTCCATTTTCCCACCATCCGCCCCCCGATTTTCCACCCACCCTGCCACCGAAACGAAGAGAAAAGAAAAACACAAAACGAATTTATTACTGTAACCTCCAGTTTGCAATCAATTCTCGCGCGGAGTCTACTCAATGCTGGGCGCCGTATCGCCGGACTCCTTTGACACATTGCACTCCTACTCGAATACCTTCCAAATGCCGTTCGTGACGCCCTGGTTCCCCGAGAAGGTAAGTCTCCATGCCATGGGTGCACCTATAGAGGGGGTACTGAAAAAAGGGGGAGAACTGTCATATGTAATTGATTTCAGTGTCGCTGTGCGCAGCTATTTACATTTTGCGGTTGTGATGTGAGCGATAGTTCGCTGGCATGGTTAGCTCACTGCGTTAATGAAGTTGGCCAAGAGGCTGATGATGGGACAAAGGGAAAGTTTTCAAAGTGCCAACACATATTAGAGCGAGTGCGAGGCAGTCAAATATTTAATTGTCTGCTTTAGTGCGTAATAAAGTCGGACATTAAACAAAGGCAAATGGCTGCGAATAAAATGCTTAATTGAGGAAGGAGAGACGGCCTTAAAGTGTTTCTTTTATTCACTTTAAATGGTGTTAAACCTATATGGACCTCAGGTGTTGGAAAGAGGAGAGGAAATAATTTACTTGGATGTAAAATTGAAGTGTGAATATTATGGAGAAAGTAAATTAAAACGCAGTTAAATAATAAGTGTTTTTATTAATACCCAGTTTTCATTGGATTTCCAACATAATGAATTTGTATTATTAATATACCTTTAGTAAGGAGATTTTAAATCACCAGGATGTCAATACTTTAATTTTACTTATATTTTTTATCAGCAGAAATGCACTTATCTTTTTCCCAGTGTACAGCCATGAATGTGTAATTCTGGTGTAAATGTCTGCCTCTTTATTGGCCTCAACAGGAAGTACATATTAAGAACCCAGTCACGACATCCTAAGTGTAAAATGATAAGGGCAAAATCACGTAGGAATTATAAAAATATTTTATATGTTTTAACCCTTATTCCAGCGCTGAGTTTTTATTGCAGCCCCCAGCCAAGAGTCCCCAAACAGTTTAGATTTTCAATTACCAATCACATTAGCTCGGGTTCGTAACCCCACAGGCCAAGGCCCAAAAAAAGTCCCCCAGTTAATTCCGAGAACATTTTGTCGATTCTGTGGAAATGAAGTCATTGCACAAAGTGGAGCGCTGGGTGTGGTAGCGGGTTCACAGTTCAAACAGCGCCCAATTGTGTGCTCGCCGTGCCCTCAGACAGTGCACTAAATCAAAGCCAAAGCACAAATCATAATAATTGTAATTTGAAGAAAATTTACTACCAACAGCAACAAAGCGGACAGCCAGTGCGACAACAGTGGTTCTTGTTGCTGCCGTTGTTGTTACTGGTAACTCGGTTCTGGTTAGTGACTGTTGCCGTTTTTGTTGGTGTCACTTGCGAAACAGAAAGCCAAACGCTCCGCCAGCCGGAAGACAATGCCAAACGAGCGGCGAACGAGGAGCAACTGCTGCTCCTGCTACACTGAGAGCGAAAAAATTTATGACACGCTCTTGGCCTCTTTTATTTCAATCACTATAAATCAAGATATGGAGGCGGGGGTGCAGAGGCATCCGACTCCGGACTCCGACTCCGGGCGGCAAAACACCAGCTCACATACCGAGATTCGCACACACTGACTGCGCATTTGCGTGCTCCTCGGGGCAGTCCTAAGCACAGGGAGAAACAATTAAGAGTGGCAAAAACGTAGCAAATTGGTTGTATTAAATATTCTGAAATCTAAATTTTGAAAGAATTGTAATTGTACTGCATACTTTCCCACATATTTATAAGTGATTTGATATTTTTATAGAAGGATCTAGTTATTTAAGAATTTTACGTTGCTAAAATGTAATATTTATAAATATTAGACAAAATACCAGTAGCATATCTTAGGAATTGCGTGTTAGTATTAGAATGCTTAAAATAACCGATAAACTCAAATTAATACATTCTTACTGCATAGTTTTTGACACCTTTAGAAGTTGTTTTATATAAGAATCATACATAATAATTGGCTTTATAACTATTAAAAAAGTGAATTATAGAATACATTATTTTAAATTAGCTTCTTTTAGGCATTTTGGCTAAGTAAATCTATTTTTTTTATCAAAAAAAGGCGAGAAAGGAATTACTTACCGCGTTTTTCTCTGTGCCTGGGTATGTCGAGCTAAACGGAAACTGGTATCTGTGTGTATCTCTTGGATGTATCTGCTTGTTGGCGTCGCCTTACCGCCTACAAATCCCTGCCCTCCAAGGGACTCACATACATGTCGCTGGCGGGGCGCAAGGCGGAAACGCGTTTCATTTTATTATTGCTTCATGTAGCGTGCACATTACATTGTTACAGCCAGTTCACGAGGCCCTGGTTTTGTTTTGCATACTTGTAGGTGCTCACGCCGTCGTCGGGGCTGCTGGATTTCGCTATCAGCATGCGTCCGGATTATCATCAGGCGATTATCGATACCATCCAGTACTACGGCTGGCAGAGCATTATTTATCTCTACGACTCGCACGATGGTGAGTTACTACAAATACTCGTACATACCATACAATCCCAGCCCCTCCCATCCTCGTATCCAGATCCTGGTTCAGAGCCAGCCACACATTATCTCCCCGGCTTGTTTGTTTGCCCATTTGGCTGCTTTGTGTTTCGATTTCATTTCATTTGACTTTCATTTGCCATAAACAAATAAGGCGTCAATCGGGTGGGAGTGGATTTAAGTAGCGGTTATGGCAATGTTGCTGCTCGGGATTAAGTGTGTCGGTGCGAGCTGGGGTGAAATGCTCCGTCGCCTTTGACTTTTGGTGGGCATAAAATGAAGTCGGAAAATTATAAAATTAATTTAGCTGAATTTATTGTAATTCACTTATTCCATCCTTAAATTGTGGCTGCTTAAATCTTTAAATTATCCCTAACGCATAACGGTTGTTTATTTTACAACATTTATTTAATTAAAAAAAACTGTTTACTATATTACATAGTATTCATTTATATAAATCATTTAACATTTATAATTAAATATCGCCTGTTGGAAACGTTATAAATATATTTATTACAAAAATCGTTTTTATATTTAAACCATAGAAAATATCAAGCAAACATCTAATAGCTATAATGTTTTTTTGTATTTAAAAAAACGACTGCGTTAATTTCATCCACTTTCTTCTCTACGTTCCGCCTGTGTTCCACTTTATTTTTAATCCTGCGACCTCGGGCTCGTGTCTTTTCATTCCTGCTAATATGTAATTAAATAAGCGGCACAAAGAGCCCCGTGCGCCGGCTGAAAGGAGCGGAAGGGGACGCGCTCGGCAGACAGGGCGCTGGAGTGCCTCAAGAGCGCTCTTTCGAGTGGCTCCTCAACGGGCTTAAGCAGCCAGCAGAAGGACACACGCACACACACGGCGGTGCTCGACGCACACATATGCTCGAGTTTACCCGCTCCTTGTGTGTGTGAGGGGTCTTAGGCTGCTTTTTGTTGTATTGAAATTTATTTCAAAGCAATTTCCTGCCGTCTACGTGGCACAATACGACGAAGGCAACAATTACGGCCAAAGATGAAGACATCAGATGGAGCAAGCGGCCCAGCCGCACAGGCTCTGAAAAAATCCCATATTACGTATACGCCGCAGTGATTTCCCCCATCTCTCTAGCTGTCTCGCTCTCGTCCTGTCTCCTTTATAATGAGTTCACACGCCGTTGTAAGCCCCTGTGTGTGTGTGCGTGTGTGAGTGTCATGTGTGTGTGTCATGTGTTAATGACTCTGTGTGAAATAAAATTTATGACTTTATGCAACTGCTGCCTGCGCCACCGCCTTAACATTATTATTATTTTGCCTTTTTGGGCCATTTTTTAATATTTGCCTCGGCGCCGAAAAGTAGGCCGACATTGTTGCCGCTGGCATTCGTTGCAGGAAAAGGAAATGCCGCAGCAGCAGCAGCAGCTCTGTAGAGGAGGCACTCCACTCCCTGCCACTCCACAGCCATTTTTTGGCCGACTTCGACTCTGGCGTTTACATTGTTAACGAAAGGCAGCGGCAGTAGCAGTGGCACTGGCTCTACCCTTCCCACAGCGGGACTTTATATTTTAATGCCGCTGTCAGCAGTTCGTTGTTATTGCTTTGTTCAACGCCCCAACAACGCCTTTTGTGCCTTGTTATCACTCTGGTTTGGGGGTAACAGCGGCTGGAACTGCTGCACACGGCGACAAATTGGTAGCATATTTTTTGGCGCATTCATGAATACCCGTGCCAACGGGGAAGAGACTACTCTGCCACAACAGCCCATCGATCCCTCGACTATATAGGAAACATTCAATAAAACAGCACCCCCGCACACACAAGCACTGTTTCGCGATTTTTTCGGTCCGCTATTTATTGAAATGTTACCAGCACACCACAAAAAAGTACTTCAATTGTGTGTGCACTTCCGTTTCCGCTTTTCCACGCGAGTGTTTACGGCTCCTGCTTTTCCTCCATCCTTGGTTTGTTTTCCCATCGCCTTTTTTTGGCGAATCAATGCAGGCAGCAAATCAATGACAACAACAACATTGAGGGCCATATTGGACGTGCAACAAATGGCGTGTGAAAATATATACATTTTTTCTTGGTTTTGTGTTTCGCCCTTGCGGCTTGTGAGATTGAAAGATGGCATGATGCTTCGGCTTCGGCTGCGGTCCAAAAAAAAAAGGGAATCGAGAATATGATTAAATGACACATGCTTCCCGAGAGAGATAAATCTATTCGAATGAATTCGTTCAGCTTGGAAATTGTTTATAGATTGCAGGCATTATCATAAAACGCCTTGGTTCCGCGGCCGCAGTGCGCTGCATTATCAGATTGTTTTTGTTGTGTTCCCCGGATCCAGGGCGAGATCCGGGACCAGATCCAGATCAGCACTCAGATACCCTAATACCCACTCCACCACCCCGCCAATCCAGCAATCCGCCAAGAGCCGACACACCCACACCATAGCCACTCTTTGTTCAACTGACCGACAATCGCTTTCGGTTGCCCCACAGGCTTACTACGGCTGCAGCAAATCTATCAAGAACTGAAGCCCGGAAATGAAACGTTCCGTGTGCAAATGGTGAAACGCATCGCCAACGTAACGATGGCCATTGAATTTTTGCACACGCTGGAGGATTTGGGGCGCTTCAGCAAAAAGCGCATCGTGCTCGACTGCCCGGCGGAAATGGCCAAAGAGATCATCGTGCAGCATGTGCGGGACATCAAGTTGGGCCGGCGCACCTATCATTACCTGCTCAGCGGCCTGGTAAGTGGTGCCCCAGGGCCGTGGCCCGAGAACCCCCTCTCCGCCCCCGGGAGACGTTAATAAGCAATTATTCCCAGCTTCCGTTTCGGGGATTCCTTACCTGGGTAAATTCCCGGTGTTACGTTATTACAGGAGGGTTTCGTATTCATTGTAGGTTTATTCCAAACAAAGCAAAAAAACTGAAGTGTATTATTTTTGGAATACTCAATATTAGTAATCGGTATATCAAGACTATGCAACGAAACAAAACATATATTTTTGTAAATATTTTGAATTCAGTTGTGTATTACATTGACAAAACAATAATATTTAAATCCGATTCATTAGTTTGTTATATAAAATAAGCTATATTTTCAATGTAAAATATATTAAAAAAATAGAACATTGAAATTTTAATGAATAATTTTTTAGATGTATACATTTCTTGTAAAAAGAAAATTAAAATTTATATGCCAGGGCAATTTGATATTGATTTCGGAAATCTAAACTGTAGTATTAAAATCCTTAACTACTTAAGCCAAAACTTCAGTGACTACTATTAAGATACAAAAACGAAAACCTTTTTATTTAAATTTTTAATTTTTTGCGGTTTAAATGAACCAATATTAAAAAATTCGTTTTGGAATATTTTGTAGTTTATTAAAAAACTGTGAAAGACTTTATTTCATAATTATTTATTAAGTTTATATTTTCTTAGATATGTTATACATATATTGAAAAGAATATCCTATAGTATTGTAAAGAAAAATGTGATTTTTTTAAATCCAAAAAAAAACTTTATATGGGGAAAATAATATTTAATCTCAGGCCTCGGGTAATATTCAAGGACCATTTATACTGGGAGCATGGACTACCAGGTACCTCGAGCTCGGCTAAGCTGCTTTCTTGTTTTCCTTCCGCCGTAGGTCATGGACAACCACTGGCCCAGCGATGTGGTCGAGTTTGGGGCCATCAACATCACCGGCTTTCGCATTGTCGACTCTAATCGGCGGGCGGTGCGTGATTTCCACGACAGCCGGAAACGTTTGGAGCCGGCTGGCCAAAGCCAGGGCCAGCACGCAGCGGGGGCCAACAGCTTGCCGGCCATTTCGGTAAATTGCCAGCCGTCATTGATTTCGCCTGCAACTCTAGTTTTTCCCCCCTTTCCTCTGCCGGCTTTTTTCCAGGCCCAGGCCGCCCTGATGTACGATGCGGTTTTCGTGCTCGTCGAGGCCTTCAATCGCATTCTGCGCAAGAAGCCGGATCAGTTCCGTTCCAATCATCTGCAGCGCCGCAGCCACGGAGGCGGCTCATCCTCCTCGGCCACCGGGGCCAATGATTCCAGTGCCCTCCTCGACTGCAACACCAGCAAGGGCTGGGTCACGCCCTGGGAACAGGGCGAGAAAATCTCCAGGGTGCTAAGGAAGGTGAGTGAGGGGAGTTGGAAGTAAAACTAAATTAAAATAATCATATTATATTATAGGTTACTATAATTATGCAACAAAAAAGTAATTTCTTTAAATGCATTATTGAGCTTAAATCCCCAAACGTTTTTTTGTTTATCAAGATTTTATTATTAGTTCATATTTTTTGAACTTCAATTTATTGCATTGAAACATTATATATTTTATAGACTGTAAAGCGGCTAATATTTGTTTCCACTTTTGGGAACCCCTTAAATATATCTCATTTTTGTTTACCTAAATAATGAAGCATTCTCAAGTCGCTTTTTCCTTCTGTGCATAACCCTTTGTTTTTCGCTCGCCAGGTGGAAATTGATGGTTTGTCGGGGGAGATCCGTTTCGACGAGGACGGACGGCGCATCAACTACACGCTGCACGTGGTGGAGATGTCCGTGAACAGCACGTTGCAGCAGGTGGCCGAGTGGCGTGATGACGCCGGACTCCTTCCGCTCCACAGCCACAGCTATGGGACGACGTCGCGTTCCGGGTCGTTCAGCTCCGGCGACTACGACCGGAACCACACGTACATCGTGACCAGCCTGCTGGAGGAGCCCTATCTGTCGCAGAAGCCGTACGCCTACGGCGAGCAACTGGTGGGCAACGATCGCTACGAGGGATACTGCAAGGACCTGGCCGACATGCTGGCCGCCCAGTTGGGAATCAAATGTGAGTTGAATTGGTTATCTTAGATTTTACCGAAGAAGTAAATTAGAATTTTGTTCAATAAGTTACGATTTTAACCTTTAATAACTAATCTTTAACCAGATGAAATACGCTTGGTCCAGGACAAGAACTATGGAGCCGAGAACCAGTATGCCCCTGGAGGCTGGGATGGCATGGTGGGTGAGCTGGTCCGCAAGGAGGCGGATATAGCCATTGCGGCCATGACCATTACAGCTGAGAGAGAGCGGGTTATTGACTTCAGCAAGCCCTTCATGACCCTTGGCATATCCATTATGATCAAGAAGCCCGTGAAACAGACACCAGGAGTCTTCAGCTTCCTCAATCCCCTGTCACAGGAGATTTGGGTAAGTCTTGGGTTCCGAAAGCTCTAACAAACCACAATCCTTACGACTATAACTTCCAGATAAGTGTGATTCTCAGCTATGTGGGAGTTAGTTTTGTTCTGTACTTTGTGACCCGATTTCCGCCGTACGAGTGGCGCATTGTAAGACGACCCCAGGGGGACTCCAATGCCCAGCAGCCACCGGGCATCATTGGAGGTGCCACGCTGAGTGAACCGCAGTGCCATCAGCCGCCAGTCCCTCCCAATGAGTTCACCATGCTAAACTCCTTTTGGTACTCCCTGGCTGCCTTCATGCAGCAGGGATGCGATCTTACGCCCCCCTCGATAGCCGGCAGAATTGCAGCCGCCGTTTGGTGGTTCTTCACCATCATTCTGATATCCTCGTACACTGCCAACTTGGCCGCTTTTCTCACAGTGGAACGCATGGTGGCCCCCATCAAAACGCCCGAGGACTTGGCCATGCAAACGGATGTGAGCTACGGAACTCTTCTGCACGGCTCCACTTGGGAATTCTTCAGGGTAAGGGCGAAAGTTAGTTTTTGTTTTGCCTCCTTCTCTGAAAAGACTTAATTTGCAGCGTTCACAAATCGGTCTGCACAACAAAATGTGGGAGTACATGAATGCCAATCAACAGCACTTGGTTCCTACCTACGACGAGGGCATTCGGCGGGTGAGGGCCTCCAAGGGGAAGTACGCCCTGCTGGTGGAGTCCCCCAAAAACGAGTACGTGAATGCCAGGCCACCTTGCGATACAATGAAAGTGGGCCGTAATATCGATACGAAAGGTTTTGGCGTGGCCACGCCCATAGGATCGCCATTGAGGTAGGTTTTTGGTTCCCCACTTTAACCGTTCTATTTGAATTCAATTTTTAAAACATTGATTTTACCCTTGCATAATCATATGAAATTATATAACTAAATAATAAGCCTATCATAAGACACTACAAGTATTTTTCAAACCGTCATTTAATATGTCTAAAAGTAGGCAGCATTATATCTAAGGCTCAGAAGTACAATTAAATCAGCCGGAAAGGCGACCATTCCTTTTTCGTTGCATACTTTTAGACAACTTTAAAAGTGATTTAAAGCACCTACTGATTTTTATATCGGCACTTCATTTAATTCTTACTGCTTAACTCTTAATAATATAGAAAACGTCTAAATGAGGCCGTGCTCACGCTGAAGGAGAACGGGGAGCTGCTGCGCATCCGGAACAAGTGGTGGTTCGACAAGACCGAGTGCAACCTGGAGCAGGAGACCTCCACGCCCAACGAGCTCTCGCTGAGCAACGTGGCCGGCATCTATTACATCTTGATCGGGGGCCTCCTGCTGGCGGTGATCGTGGCCATCGTGGAATTCTTCTGCCGCAACAAGACCGCCCGGCTGAAGGCGCCGGGCTCCAATGGCTCCGCCGGCGGAGTGCCCGGCATGCTGGGCTCCTCAACATATCAGCGGGACTCGCTCTCCGACGCGATTATGCACTCGCAGGCCAAGTTGGCGATGCAGGCGAGCAGCGAGTACGACGAGCGGTTGGTGGGCGTTGAGGTGAGCTATTATATCACAGTAATCCGTCGATAAATCTCCACAAAGTTCCTCACTCTAACCCCCAGTTGGCCTCCAATGTGCGGTATCAGTACAGCATGTAAGAACCCGAATCTCGCTCGCTGTACGGGTATCTTGTAAATAATTAAGGCACTATCCGATAGCGATGAAAAAGGCATAACTAAACGACGCTGGCAATCAACTCTCGGGTCAAAGGGTAGGCGGCGTTCAAAACTGTACAGAATAACCATTACTATTGTATTTTTGATAAATGTATACAAAGTGAGTGCATAAATTAACTATAGCTACGACTACACTAAAACTAAAAACTAAACTGTACATAGGTTAAGTGAAAATTATCCCGAAATAAAAATAAAGCGTATGTTTTAAGCGAAACGAGGGTGGATTTTCCTGTGTTGCACGTGGCGTATGAGCGATGTGCGTGTGCCTGTGCGTCTGCCTCTGTGTGCAAAAGGTAAGCCGCTTAGTTGACTTAAAGTTTTAACAAAACTAGCAAGGGCAAGGGTATGAGCAGGGGTAAGTACGTGGGTTTTTGGGCCTTACCGGGGAGCAGAAGGGTGCTGAGGCCTAAGAGGCTTTCGGCTCCAACTTTGTGCGTCTGCGGTGATGGTAACCGATTTACCCGCTGAATTATGTAGCAGCATTCCCAACTTGAGGCAAACACATGGCATCGGGATAATCTGCGGCCACACTCCACAGGCCGCGCATAGTTTTTCTCGCTCGATTGGTTCCATTTTTAATTCGAGGCTCAAATTAATGTAAGCTAATGCAAATATAATTATTTTAATTGTTATTTCCCGGCGTACTTGTTTGTGTTTGCTTGCGCGTTTGCGGTTTTGCTGATTTAATTAGATATCGGCAATCAAATGAAATGGAATTTGATTTCGTATAAATGTCTTGCAATTATTTTAATTTGGCTAAATTTGCGGACAAATCGGCTTTGCCGGAATTAGCGTTATTTGATTTGATTTCATTTCACAGTGCTTTGTGAATTTTTTTGCGCTTTCGATTGCGGCCAAGCGATTTTGTGTCGCCACCTTTCCATTGTTTGGCCGAATGTGTTTTTGCGGCCTAATTTGCACATTGTTTGTTGGCATTTTTGGTCGGTTTGCCGGCAACTGCTCACGGGGCTTTGTTAATTCGTACACACACAACACACCGTGGAGTGGACAAATAAAATCTAACTGAAGAGCCCGAGGGGCATGGCTGGCCCTTCGATTGCTCGCAGCCTTATGCAAATGTTCTTGTTGCCCTTCATCATCTGGCAGCGCCAACTTTCGAGTAAAATCAAGAGCGTGAGGAAAACTTGCTGCAGCGGCTTTGGGTTTACTTTAAGTATCTTCGAGCGCTTTGCATAAATTTCCCGGCCAAGTTCGACGGAGTCACGCGCCAGTTTTGCAGCTGCAAGCCGGGATGATTTGCCGAAAAGCCAAAAGGATTTGGGACACAGTAGGCTCTGTATCCGCAGTCGTTCTTTTACATCGCTTTTTTTTGCATGGCGCATTTAATGCCACAATCGATTTTTCAATAAATTCCGGGGCAAATGTTAAAAGCCACAACCCCCCACAGGCAAAGGGGTTTAAGTGAACGGGGAGCGGTTGGGGAAGGGGAAAAATACCCGAACTTCTGCCGTAAATTTTCATATTTATTTATTTTGTCAATCCTTGTGCGCTGAAAGTTGCTCCTGAGGAATGGCCCCGGCTTGCGATAAAAGCATCTGCATAGGATGTATGTAGATACATGTATCTCCGCATGGGTCTTTGCATTCTGGCTGCGATAAGCGTGGCTGCTTTTGGTAATGGCCAGAAATCACAACGGATTCTCGGCGGTGCCAACTGTCAGCGGGGGATCCGTTGTCAAAGGATGGAGGACTCCTCAGATTCTTTGTCATATGCGCCACGCACCCGCAATCAAAAATATAATGCCCGAACTCCTTATGCTCGTGAATTTCTATATCTGCGACTGTGCGTCTCGCATGGAAACTCATAATATTTGCAAATGATGGACGTGAAAGTTTTTGATAAGTTTTCCGGGGGTTATGCGCAGAAAGTTGCAATAAACTTGTCGTAATGCCAGCTCTGCTGGCACAAACAAATTCATAATTCTGTTATTGCAAAATCGGTGAACTTTGTGCAGAAAATGCTGACCCAGCATTTTGCGCCCTTTGAATTTCAATTTCGGCACAGAACCTGTGCAAAGTCCTTTATTAATTAACCATTTAATGGCTCTATTATGGTAATTTATAATGGCCTTTGTGCTGGCTCGGAAAATTGGTAAAAATATCAATAAATTATAGATATTCCATAAAAGTATGGATACATTTATTGCATAATTAAATGGCCACCGCCAATTGGCAACATCATTTTTGTGTCTACATCTGCTGTCAATTGTGCGCCGTTTTTAAAATCTATTACGCGGCAATAGTTAATTTGAATTGATTTTGCCGCAGGGTAATGAATTATTTAATTTACTAATCCAGCCATCACTTTTGACAGTTTCAATTAGTGCGCTTTTTATGCGCGGCACTTAGCCCAAAAAAATGTGTTGTCTGAAAAACGGAAAACCATTTTAATTTTGAAATACACCAAAAGTAGTGGTTCGAGAGTGCCTTTTTCTACTATTTGAGAAGTGCTGCAGCCACATGAAAGTAATCCAGCTAAAGGATCATTCCCAACCGCAAACATTTGCCCAAAAATATGTAGGCAGCACTTTGATTTGCCGTTTTTAATATTTTTGTGAGCACCCTTCTGCCCCGCCTGGGTTTTCCATGTGCCCCTTTCGGGAAAATCCCCCCTTTCCCTACCGGAAAAACCACATGTGCTGGCTGGCACATGCTCATAAGTGAAATTTACGCATCGCTGCATACAATTCGCCAAAAAATGTTGCCAAGGACGGTAACTAATGTGAAATTCCGACCACTGCACTGGGAGGAAGTTCATAAATTACAAGCCACAGGATTGGGGTTTCTGCTACCTTGAGATGATTGAGAGATATTGGCAAATCAAAGTAAATGAAAAATTTCACAGTTCCGAAAGTGTGTCAACCGAAGGGCCTGTATGTAAATGTACATGCATTGGCCATGCCCGAATGTGGAACGATAAGGATTTCAATTTTGCAACGATTTTCACATAGTCAAATTTGCACAATGCATATTTGCTGGCTGCCTTGTTTTATTGCAGAATTTCTTGTTATTTCTTCATTTGTTTTTATCAAGCCAATAAATTACAACTAAGCTGGCGGGAGGAACTTCTCGTGTGTAAGCTGGAAAATTTTGCATATATAAGCTGCTTTTGTTGGCCTAAATACAAGCAACTTTATTTCGGCATGTGTGTCGGCTGTCGGTTCTCGGCTGGTGTGTTCATAAATCTCTCTGCCTGGAAAATCAACAAATCAAAAGTCAAAAGGCAGCAGCAATGGCAGCCAAAGGCAATGAAGCGCAGTGGATTGCCAGAAAAATAATAATGGCTAAATGTTCTAAGTATTTTGAATGGGCTAGTGGGGGCACTGAGGAAAAATGTGTCTATTATGATTTACAGGATCTATTATTAGTTTTTCCAGTCAGCGTGGACAATTTGTTTAAAGTTATAAGACACGATTAATATAAATAATATCTTTATTCGACCTTTTTAGAATTCATAAGCTTATATAGAATCTTTAAATTGAAAAACATTTTAGATGAATAATGTGTTTACTAACAAATAAATTAAAAATACCTGTACACTGCTAAAAAGTGGTAAATATCATGTTTAAAGAAAAATGTTTAAATTTTGGTAAAAAATATTAGTTTTGATGTTGGTCTAATTTTCTTATATATTAATATTAATAAAATAATGCAAATGAAAAATCCATGCAACAAACAAAAACAATCTTGCAAAATTTTAATATTTATTTAAATTTAAATTGATTTTGCAGTGTACACACCTTTACAAATAGATATATATATAATACAAGCATGTTTGCACAAATAGTATTAGTTCAAATATAAATATATTTTTGTATACAATGACATTATAATTACTGCTTCAGGGTGTGACTTTAACAAGTGTAAGCCAAGCTCTTCCGATTTCTTTCCGTGTGCCCCTTTGAACTGGACTCCGGATAAACTTTTCTTTTCGTCATCGGTCGATGCAACTGCCAGACCTAATGGGTGGTGGTTTTTGTTCTTGGGCGAGGTGCGCGCCGGGGCTTCTAAATAGCAAATTAAATGTAAACAACTAATGTTTCATTAGCAGCATAAAATGTGTGTTTAATTATTACCGGGGAACCTTGTCCTGCCCCCGTGCCGCACCGCCTTTTTAAACTTACCTAAAAAGTTACTTGCCACACACAAATACACATGCAATTAACTTTTGCTGTGTGGGCGGTGAATTTTGCAGGGGCAACTTTTGTTGTGCATTTCATCTGAACTTTTTCGTAAATAAAAAACGGGCAAAAAAGAAGCGAAATACTTTTACATATTTTTAACTATTTTCCCCCAGTTCCCCTCTGTATTGAGCCAGAACTTTATCTGCGCAAATGTGCAACGCTTTGTTTGCCAGCTAACCGCATTGAAAAGTAGCTGCTAATAGTGGATGTGGATGTGGGTGGGGATTGCCGCACCCTCGGGGATGGGGTCCTTGAATGCACCGCACTATCCCACCATCCCACACCATCCCCCACTTGTTGGAAACTTTGCAAATAGCCAAAGGCAACTTTTGCGCAAAATTAGCCCTATATATGATGCACGGGAAGACAAACCGAAGCCAAAGCCATGGCAAACAAAAGACTTCGGAGAGCTGCATTTAATTTGCAGGAGTCACCCAGAGATCGAGATCCCCCCCTCTATTTGTTTATTGTTCCCAAAGTCCGGCCAAAGTAAGCGAGACGATTGAATTGCAGTTCTAACTGTGCACTGCCATCCAAGCCGCAACGCATTTCCATTGCTTTCGAGGCACCCCGTGCCACTGCAAGTGCAACTCGCAGGCCATTTAAACGCGTTACGTACGCGTGCGTTTTTTAAAATGAATGACGCCATAAATATGCATGAACTTTTAACACTATGCAGAAACAGCTGCAGCTGCAGTCGCCGACAAAATGCCTTTTTAAATAACAGCGAGTACACTTGGAGGGCCGAAAAGCGGAGAAAAACGGCAACTCTTTGCCCAATTGGGCCCCCAGGCGATTGCTGGCCAAAATATTTATGCGTGGAGAACGCGAATGGGAATGGGTGCGAGTTCGGGGTGTGGGGGCCAACTGCCCATTTCATTACAACATTGTGCATACGCCGCGTTGCACATAATTGAAATGGCAAACAGTGAAAGGCAACGATTTTAACCAAATATGCAGAGACGTCGTTTTGTTTGGCATCGTTCTGCCAATGCCGATGTCGCTGTTTCGGCTTTGGTTTCTCTTGTTTTGTTTCGTTTCGGCAACTGCATCGGCATTGGCATCGGCATCCAATTGAATTTTCATAAAACGACGCACATCGCGGCAAGTTGAAATCAGCAAAACAACTACAAAATCAGAACAAGAGCTCAAAAAACAGGAGCCGCGCAAACAAAGCGCTCAACATTTAAACAAAACGTTGCAATATGAAGCAAATTAAAATGCATATTGTTTGTGTGCGCGGGTGGGGAAAGCGGCGTGCATTAAAAGCAGGCACAAAGGATCTTCATATATTTGCCGGCTATCTTTTTGCACTCCTGCAGAGCTTATTAGCTGTCGGAAAACATTTGGCTTGAATGAAAACGGGAGGAACTCTGTAGTAAGTAAAATATTTCGGGCTCTCACTGCTACAAAGTGTGTTGCATACCCAAAGGCGTTTGCGTGGATTGCAAAGGAAATTAAATCATTTTAGTGAGAATTAAGTATGGCCACACTGATTTCAGTATGATTCATACTGGATTTAATTATGCTTTATGGTTGATTAAAAAACTGTTTATAATTTCCCCAAAATGAATATAAGTTTTTTATAGAATTCATAGATTATTATTAAAATTTTTTTTTCGAAATTTAAATTTGTAATGTAAAATTAGTAATAATATAGTAACTATTTAAGAAAAACCCCTACTCCGTTTTTTACCAACTGGTACGTTTTCTCTGTAAAAAGTATCATTTTATGGTCATAGAAATTAATATCTCCCAAACTCTACTCTAGAAAGGCTTCTTCCTCTGCCGTCGAACATCCTTGAACCCTTCTAGCTCCAAATACAAAAAGATACTTTTAATCCGCCTTGACTTTCAAATATTCCCTCATCGCATTGAATGGAATGTAAGCCGTCACAAAATGAAATCCCAAATTTGAAGAGAATTTGGCCAGGCTTAAGCACTATCTCTGAATACCAGCCTCAATCTCAGTCCCGAAGCCGCAACTTTCTCTTTCTCCCTTGTCCCTTTTCAATTTTTTCGCCTTTTTCACAAATAATTGCGCATACGCCACGCTGGCTTTTGTGTATCTGTGCCTCAATGCATTTGCTTTTCTCCAGCGCCACGAAAGTACGATTGCAGCAATTTTACATTGAAATTATACAAGGCATCTCCGCCACAATAAAGGAGAGATTTACTTCTGCTCGTCCCCCGCTCAGAGCCAACGCCCCTCGCTTTTGTTGTGCAAACAGACAAAACCTCAATAAAAATGTTGCTACAATATTTGCAGCTTACGCGGGGAAATCTTTCACAATGCAAGGTACAAGAATATAAGGCTATATACGTACATGGACTGTGTATATTTTGTGCAGGTACGTACGACGAACGCATATTTCTTTGGCACTTCTTTTGCGCTCGTGGCAGCCAAAAGACCTGCTGGCATCGCTTTCACATTAACAGCCAAAGCGAAGCGTATGCAACTGCCAGATCGCAGGAAAAGGGACCGAAAACTCGGCTTGCAGGACGCAGGACGAGGGACGCCAACGTCCTTGTGCATTTTGTGCTGTGCTCAGCCAGCGAGAGCGAGAAATTTCCCAGCAGGCAAATATATTTTTCAATAGCGTCGCCGGCGACGTGATTAATGCAAATAAAATAAAATAAAAACGCTGCGGAATGGCGGGAAGTGATGGTGCATTCGCTGTCCTGCATAAATTTAAAGTGCTCGCAATGTTACACTTGAGACATCCGCGGGCTCGATAAGGCCGAAAGGTCTCTCTTTTTCGCCATTACAGGCCGCCACGTAGCTCATAAAGTTAATCAGCCAGCACTTTGAGCTGTTTTTCATGCCCCAACCGCAGTCGAAAAACAAAATAGAGAACTTCGCAAAAAATATAAAATAACAGCACAGGCGATTCGCACTACAAAGGCGCCCACCCCCCTCACACACATCCGGGCATTCCGGCCATGGTTGCGGGATAGGTTGGAAATCTATGCGCGGCATGCACAAATTTATCGCTGGCATGTTTTATGCAACCTTCACCCAAATGCCAAAGTCCTGGTCGCGGTCACAGTGGCCAATATGCTCGTCCAGGCTGCATCATTCCGCTCACGAATCCGCCCCCGATTTGCCCGTTTTCCCCCATTTTCCCGTTTGTCCGTTCGCCCGTTTTCCCGCTTTGCCATTCAGCCCATCACCCGGCCCCTTGTGTGTTCGCTTTTTGATGTTTTGAGGTTTTGGCGCTAAAAAATGCCTTGCCCCACGGCGTTCGACAAAAAACTATTGGCATTTTTTGCGAGCCGCATGCCCTGGCATCTCAGGCATGGGCATGCCAGCGATAGAGCCCCGGAGTCGAAAGTGAGGGCCCCGGACCCTCACATATGCAGAATGCCACCACGACTTCTGGCAGCTAGTTGGGCTCTCGATGGTCCAGCAGTGCTGTCAGCTGCAGATCACCGAGCTAAGCCACCGGGGAGACCCTAAAGATGTGGAAATAATTCACTCTTTAATTAACTAAATTGTTAATGCTAGTAGGCTAGGGAAAACAATTAAATTCTCAGTTTTAAGCACTTAAAGAGTGTATTATAACTTCAGACCGAAGGTTCTAGTTTCCCGGTTTTAAATATATCTTATTTATGTATCTGATAGCGAATCTGTTGATTGGGTCATCAAGGAGAAATTCAGGCTACTGTAAAATTTTAAATACTTGCGCCGCAGCAAACAAAACTACTGACTTTTTCTGATTAAAAAAAATTAATTTACGGAATTTTTCATTTTTGATTGAATGAAGCTCTCTTTAACAATAAATGCCAAAAAGTTCAACATTTCCACGCCTTAGTGCTTAATGAATGACCCATTTATTAGGAGCTCAAAGAGGTGTGCTTAACACTCAATTTTACTGAGTGCAGTTTTTTATCAAAAATTTAGCAAATTAAAATTGATAGAAAAAATACCCTTTTGGCTTCCAGTTCTGGCCAGAAAGCAGGCAAGTGGTCAACACTTGTGCCCAGTTGAGTGCGATGCGAGGCTATTGATTGGCAGACAAAGTGTAGCGCGAAATTGAAATATTGAGCGAGCTGCGAGTAGTTCAACCACAGCCAGCCGCAGGGCTTAGCTAATTTAGGGTCTCTAATTAAATATGAAATCAGAGCTCCCGCTAATGGTTATCGGAACCAGGACGGGCCTAATGCAATCGCCAGGTGGCTTTTGGGCTACTTTAAAGGGCCGCCGGGTACAGGCGCCATCTTTCATTGACATAAAAAAGGAACTCTGCCAATTAATTAAATATTATTTAATTTCTGCTATTTGTAAAAATTCCATTTATACTAAAAAACTTGATATAGCTTCTGATGAAATGATACTTTTGTTTTAAAGTTATTATGAAAAATGTTGTTTTATAATCCTTGGGTAATTCCCAATTCAATCTCAATATCCGAGGTGCATTTTTGAGTATGATATTCCCTAAATAATAATAAAATATATAATAATATATATAATATAATATATGTATTTTTACAGGACTTTACTCTTGCAAGTTTAAATGTCAGCCTATTAAACACAGTCTTTTCGCTGTCTCCGCCGACTAATGTCTGCCTTATGGGCGAGTCAATCTCGAGTCAAGTTCATCTCGTCGACTGCCTTTTCGCTCGCTCAGCTGCCACACACGCTTGACTGGCCTCCTCTGGTTCCCAAAAACAATTGACACTTGCCGACAATCTGCAACCAGCATCAAAGTCTCGCCATCGGCCCCCTTTTGCCACTTCCATGCCACTCCCCCCGCCCACTGAATCTACATTGTCATGCGGCCCTGCTGCATTTTTCCCAGTCAGCGAGGAGGGAGCAAAGGCCAAGGGGCCAAGGAGCCATGGAGGCAGGATCCAAGGATCCAACGAGGAGAACGAAACTGAGGAGCGTAAGAAATGGCACTCGAAAGCTGCGGAAAAGTCGTGATTGCAGTCGAAAACGCTTAGCAAGACGACAAAGGGGCGTGGCAGGGGCGGGTAAGTGGGGACACGCTCAAAGCGAGCCATAAGAAAATAAAGCGAACGGCAAACATGGGGAAATTGAAGTGAAGTCAAGTCTCGGATAGCTGCAGCCACTGAGAACTTGAGACCAAGGTGAGGAAAGGCATTGTTAGACGCCTGGCCCGTTCAAACACTCATGTGTGGTGCACTGAGAAAAAAGTTTACTGGAAAAGTGTGTATGAATAAGAGGAAAATCTTAAGATATTACCCCAAATCGTACTAAGAAAATATAATGGAATTGGCTGACATATTCATAATTTGATTTATCCTAAGAATACATAATGTGGTTAAGGGGTTATTTATAACTATACTTTGAATTCTCTCAGGTTAGAAGAATATTCTATTTAGAGTAGAAACAAACTATTTTTGTTTAATAATATTTTAAAATTATAGACATGAAATAAATTCACTTTTATCTTCAAAACGGCTGTAAGTGCCCACAGGTCCCAGCAGTATATCATTTAATTTCGTTAGTAAATATTATAAAACCTGGTGGCATCCAGTTTATATTTGGATTTATAATATTTATTAAAAATATTTTTAAGGAAAAGTAGTATTATAGGAATGGATTATTATGCCAAACGTTAAGATAAAGTTATAAGAATTATTCTTCGAAAAAGGCATTAAATCAAAGTAAATAATATCGTTTTCCCCCGTGCATTCGGAGAGTAGTCAAGGATCTGATCCCTGTCCCTTTTAATCCACCCAGGATCCAAATGAAAACTGAACGACCCAGAGACTTGAAAACTGCTCGGCCAGGACTCGCTTCATTTGAAGGGACGGCTCCTTTGTCAATGTTTATTGTGTAAATTACAAGAGAGAGCGCAGCATAGACAACAAATAACTGTAATGGCTTTGTTTTGGTCATGGCTCATGGCTCGTGGCTTATAGCTCAGGTGGCCCGAAAGGAGGCGAAGGACATTGCCCCATTGTTCTTAGTCGCCCATCCGCCAAGGCTACATAAGAAAATATATAAAAACAAAAACAGTTAGATAAAAAATCATCATAATGGCGTGGGCAAAAAATGCGCCAAGGCTGCGGCGGCAACAAAAGCATTTCGTTGCGGGCCACACGGGTCCTTAAAGTGTCCTGGACTGGGCTGGATCTTCCACCAGCTTCCTGCCGCGAACTCTGGCCACATTTGCGGTTGCCAAGGCGCATCATAAAAATGTTAATGAAGTTCGCAAGGCATCAGGAACGCGCTCCACCTCCTGGCCCATCAATTCTGCTTTGAAGTCTGGCTCCGGAAAAGCAAAAAAAAAATAAATTAAAGGAAATATCTTTATCAAATAAAATAGAAATTAAGTGTGACCCAGAAATGGAACACAAAATGGCTGCTTATTTGTAATCACATAAGCTCACGTTCTGACCTACCCAACAATATTTTTTAACCTGATACGAATTTTAAATAAATAAAAATAAAAATAGTTCACGGCCTCGACTTCCGGATCCCCTTACTCAGAAACCGGTCAAAGAGTGTGAGGGAGATGGAGATGTACATGCAGCAAATCGTCTATTTCGGAGACTTTTCTGTTTGCTTATAAGTTTTCAATAAATAATTCAAATTGAATAATTTTGGCACGCAGATAGGTATGGTAAATGAAATAAAATGGTAAATCAAAAATTCAGTAACGAGTATAAACATCAAACTACTTATGTTACAGAATGATGGTTAAATGCATACACCTAAAATTTGGTTGAATTTCGAAATTATTTCAAAGTTCCAGCCTATCCTGGTGATATATCCGATCACATATGGACATGGGAAGGCTGTGTTTGCTGTGATTGCGCGGCGTGCGTGGGGCGATGTCGTGTTCATAGATGATGACAGCCTGTGCCTTTGTTGCCCCTGCCGTGTCGGTGCACCGAAAATATGATAAATGACATTTTCCACTTGTTTTCCATGATGATAATTTATACTCCGTTCGCTTCGCAGGCACGAATTAGTCCCAGTACCGCCCTGCAAAAGGGCCGGCGGCAACAATTTTCATTTATTTTTTCACTCCTCCTTTTGGCCAACAATTTTTACTTGCACATTTGCTTGCCAAAAAGGAATTGGGGAGAGGGGACAAAAGCAGCGGCAGAACAGAAGATATATATAATAAAAGGAAAGGAAAATTCGCAACGTTGATGGATGATGAATAATGATTGAAGCCATGTTGCCAGCCCTTGAAACGCACCACCCCTCCTCCCTTTTTGTCATATATGGCTGTTGGCGTTTTTACGTTTGCTTATGTCAATTTTGCTCCAGGGAAATTACATACATTTCATTTCGTTTGTATCGCTCAAAAATTAGTAGGTGGCTTGCAAGGCAGCTGCCAAAATATGAAAAAAACAGCATAAAATTTGTGGAAAAATTTTACTCAACAACAACAAGAGGCGAAACCATAATTTGGCCTTAGCTGCAAATGCCCCACAGGCCAAGGGCAAGTTATCTGCGTGCTCCAGCCAGAAACCGAAACTCCACACTCCAGCTCCCTTTCTTGGAGTCCCGAAAAGATTGTCATACCATTTTCTTTGGCGAACCCACAATGCGGTGGAGCTCTCAGCTGTTGCCGCTCTCATATTTGTTTATCAGTTTGGGCAGAGCTCGCTTCATTAAGGCAAAATAAATACAAATTGCAAATTGGTTTCGCTTTTCAAATGAACTGCCGTCCGGAGCATATTAAAATTTAATGAATTTCGGAATGGAATTGGTGCTGGTCAGGCCGTTTTATTGTAGCTCTCACCCACCTGTTACAAAAGGTGGGGGTATCGCTCATCACGTTTTGAGGTCATATTCAAATTTTACAAAGGTATTAGGGGAGTTTTAAAATAGATTGAAAATATTTGCATGGTATTTATTAAGGAAATCAAATAAAATCTAGGAGAAGTACTGTCTTACTAATATTTATAATATTCAATGTGCATAGTCAAATAAATAGAATACAAATATTGACAAAAATTTCGAATTTTCAAATATGATACTTTTATTTTATTGATTTTAAACCTATCTAGATTTTTATGCGACTCTCAAAGGTAAATTTAAAGATATGTCGACACTGTATTTGCCCACGATTTTCTATCCTATGGCACATGCAAATGGCTTCCTGCATCCCTGATTTGAGGTCATGTTAAAATAAAGCCGACGTAACGTATTCACTCTTTTTTAAAATGCAATAAAATATTTTAGCCAAAGCTGGGCGAACAAACAAATCGAAGCTATTGACGGCTTTTCCACTCTGACACCTTTGTTTGCCAGTTTAAGAGCTGCCCATGTGAGCGGTGCATGTGTGACTGTGTGAGTGCCAGGGTGTGTGTGTGCTTGGGTGTGCCTGTGTGTGCATTTCCGGCTTGGCGCTTGCCACGGAGACGTCGCTACCAACGTCAGAGGCGTCCATTTTGCTGTTGCCTCGGTTGTTTTGTGCAGCTTAAAATGCAAAAATAAATACCACACACACGGCAGCTTTCACCGCTCACTCTCCCTAGTGCCTTCTCTCTCTCGCTTGACTTTCTCCTGCTTTTGAGCTCAAGTTTATATTACGCTTGGCCTGTTAACCGCAGCTGCAGTGTGTGCGGATTGACGGGGGGATGTGTGTGTACTGGCGCCCAGCTAAGCACTGCTGATTGAATTCTTTTGTGCTGTGATTTTGCAACACTTTGGCGGCTCTTGGCCCACTTTGCCAGACCTCTCACCTCTCGACCCCGGCACCCCGTTACCCCCAGGCACCCCTCAATCCCCCTCGGCCGGCAGAATCCATCCAGCCGCGCACCCTTTGGCCGCCAACATTTAAAGTAGCAAATTTCCACACACTCGCTCCAAAGGTGCGAAGTGTGCATATAAAATTTGCACCTGTATTGCTGCATTTTTCGTTTTGTACATTTGTTGCTGTTTTTCACTTTCACTCTGCCCAAAAAAAGCTGAAGAAAAGAAAGAAAAAAGGGGAAATGTACACAAGAGCAAGTGGAGGAAAAACGAAATGCAAAACAGCAGCAGCAGCTGCTAAATTGTCGTGCGGCGCATAAAACTCTCTTTTTCTTTCGGGACCCAAGTGTTTGGCCAAGACATAAAACATTTTTGCAGTGAGTGAAATTAAATGCCAGCATGACACTGAAATGCAGCCCCATGCAGTGTGCCAAGACGAGGCCATTAAAATGCGCCAACTTGGCGTTCTGGTTGCGGAAGTGTGGCCCATATATAGGCGAGAGGCGGGAGATATATGGCCATGTTCCGGCGCCCACTAACGCCACAATGGCAGCTCCATACCTATCAGTTTTGGCGACTGCAGACGAAAAATGCTCGGAATAGAGATATTTCCACATGCCGGAACACGTTCGTGGGCTTAAACTGCACTAAACGAAAGTAAAGAGCCCCATTTTGATTATAATTGTGCATCTAACTTTGTAAAGTATTTTCTAAATCGTAATTCATTCAAAAATAGTTCAATTTACTTTAAGTATTTCACCGCATATATTAGATTTTTATGGGATATCTCGTATCAATATAATTTCACAAGTAAATCGTCGAATACATTTTAAACTTAAAGGTGGGAAATAGATGTGTATATATCTTATAGTTAGAAACCGAATTAACGTGTTCTGCTAATCTTATACTTTTAATGATGTTTAATACCAACGTTCACAAGAGTATGCTTTATCTTATTTTACGCAAGACCATTTCTATTTTCTTGAGGCTAACATTTAATCCCAGTGCATTTATCTTTGCCAATATGCCAAGTGTAATTAAAAATGCAGGCCAAGCTGGAAGCCCTCCTCGCTCCTCCACAGAATCCCCCGCGTTGCATACTTCGGGGCGTCGTTTAACTTTGCACTTAACCAGAAGGAGCAGTTTGAACGCCAGCAAGCGGGCAAGAAAGCGAGCAAACGTAAATATCATTTGCATTCTTAAGTGGAGCAGCAGGGGCGGCGAGCGCCTTTAAGCAGTTTGCTGGCAGGAGCCCGGGGAAGTCCCTGGCCAAACGGCGGGGTTAAGCCACGGCTATAAACTGACCCCGGGGCAGCCTGCAGAAAACGCGGCCACCGCCGGCGGCAGCAAATCAACGCCAGTGCCACTGCGGGCGCCTTTTAGGGCCATAAAATCAGCTAAAAGCAGCCACAAAACACCAAAGTGCCAGTGGATCAGCGGGCCAGCCGTGAGCCGCGGGCACGGAATTTATTTCAATAAAATGTGCATTAGTAGAGGGCATGCAACAAATAACTTGAGGCTTTTAGAGTGCACAAAAGTGTGCACCGAAGTTGCTGGGGAATGCAAACCGAAGCAGACCAAAACAAAACAACCCACAGGAGCAGCCTGAGTCACACATATTAATACGGGCTCGAAAGTCTCGGCGTCGTCTTAGCAGATTTGCTAATACCCCAAAGTATGAAGCATTTTACCCATGAGTAACTCTATTTGAAATCCATTACTGCCAACAAGTCTGCCAACAATAAAAACTGCAAAAGTTTCAAATTTATGTCAAAAAAAAAGAAATAAATGTGGAGAGAGAAGAAGCCCGCTGGAGAAAAGGCAGTAAAGCCATGAAAGGAACTCTACACTGGAAAAAGCCAAAAAGTAGAGCACGGCTGAGGAGGGTGGAAAATGGGGCAAGCGGGGAATCGTTCAGAGAGCAAAAACCCAAACTTGAACAATGGAAAATGTGTCGCAACATCCAAAGTGGAGGAGTACACTCTGCCATTGAGGTTTTACTGCTCTTGTTGCCTTAATAAAGCCACAAATCAATCCGGGAGTGCTGAATTTTCGCAGAGCTATAATCTATTCGACCACACTTTGAGTTAAATAAGTTATATGGTCGCACTTTGAAGGCAATGCAGCGTTGGTCACACTGAAACCCAAGAAGAGTCATTACTTTGTAGCATATTTTCACAGCGGTTCAATTAAAAAGGTGGAAAGTTCACCAGAAAACAGGACAACAGCGGAAGTGGCTGCTGCAAGTTTTTCAAAGTGCCATTTGGTGCACAAAGAACTGTGATAAGAGTGAAGCACTCAAGCACTTCGGATGGCCCCTATATGCGGAGCAAAAAACCCAAACAAAGGCATAGACAAAATGTTTTTTTCTATATCTTGCAGCACGGAGTGTGTGGAACACATAACTCAGCATAAGAAATCCTGCAAATTGTTCTTGATCTAAGCAATATGCATATTCCTTCCAAAAAAATATTTGATATGTGCATTTCATAAAGCAATATGTAAAGTTTGAGTTTGTCCAGCAAACAGGATACCTTTATGTTTTAACAATATGGTTATTAATTTTATATTTTCTTGGTAAGGTAAATCCACTCTGCCCGCTAACTGAACATAAATCCGACCAGTAATTTCCATGTTATTTAACGAGCAGATTTATTCACTCTTGATTTACTAACTTGCCTAGGCCACACAAAGCTCAAAGTAGTTGGCAAAGAAAACTTTCGACATTGATGAAGACCTCCCTCAATCTGTTGATTGGCTTGGAGTAGGGACCGTTCAATCGTCCAATCATCGATGCCGAAGCCACAGAAGGGTACCCCAGACGTCACTCATCTTTTTCGGGGGCCCACAGACTGCACTTTCACTTGCCTCGGCCCGGCTTAATGGCGATTCCATGTTGGCCATAACCCTGAGTTTGACTTGATGTGACGGCCAGCGTCACTGGCTCTTCAGAACGGAAGTCTCCGGCAGGTGGAGTGGCCTGCTTTGATTTGCATTTGCGAACACATTTCCTGGCCCCAACAATGCCGAGTTGTAAATACTCGGAATGGGCCTGCGTTGTTGTTGTCTGGACATAAATCTTGCTCAGTTTACAGCACGCTCTCCTAAATGGCCTTTCGTTGACATTTTATTTAGCGAGTATAAACATATACATGCTTTATTCTTGGTATTTTTGTTTTCGGTTTGTCGGACTGGCTGACAGCAAAGCGATTTGAGCGGACAGCGATTTTAGCATTTGGCCGTGCTGAAAAGCTTATAAAAATTACGAACGGCAATGAGTGGAAAAACTTGGCAGGTTGGAAATTAGATTTTGAATATTTTATGCCAGCACTTGGTGGCCGGAGATGTGTATAAAATTTATACAGAAATTCTTTTTAAATGCTGGCACTTTTCAAATTCCAATCTGGCTGTCATGTCAGCTTGACAATTTGCCCAGTCAGATGCACGAAATGGGAATGTTTGAATGCATAATCCGACTCAACATGGGTGAAAACAACTGATACGTATTTTGCCTGCTAGCTCGGCTAGGATTTCTCAAAGGTGGCGATGCTTCCGATGGGCCTCGCTCGGCTGAGTGATAAATAAAATAATATAAAATTCAGCTACCTGGGCTACTTTGCTGAGGCTTGCAGGTTTCGGTTTCCATGTTCCAGGTTAAAGGCAATTTTCCTGACACACCCTGAGCTGTAATCAAATTTAATGGCCTACCTCAAAAGCCAATTCAATTTACACTGAATCAAAGCGAGCTGCCTGCCAGCTTCTTCTGGTTCTGCTGCCTCGGGCCTCGGCTTACAGTGCGTATGAGCAACGAATGGCAATGTGATTAGCAGGCACTTTGATGACTTCATAGACAATTTGGCCATTGTTTTTTCGCCCCTCGGACCTTTTGAGCCACTAAATTCTTTGTTAATGTGCCATTTAACGGCGCGGACCAGAGTCAAAGTCAAGTCGGGTAATTTCCTTTAATGGCTTTTCATTTCATCGATAGTGACACTTTCGATGGCCATCGTGATGCCGTAAAAAAGACAACTGCACACGGGCAGGGGGCGTGGTCAATTACTCCCTCACTTGGCCCCGAAAGGAGTGCTAAACAGGAAATGATTTTCTGGCCACTCCAACCCTCTGGTAATGAAATCATGAATTAGATTTTGAGCTTGAAAATTGTTATTGTTTTCGGCCAACTGACTGGCTAAATGACTTTCGCACAGCATTGTGTGCTGGCTGCCAGGGATGTTGCCCTGCTATCTCTGTGTGTGCAGGGGAGTGTGATTTTGGGTCTGGGTTCTGGATTCTGGGTCCCGGAATGGCTTGCTTTGAATGCCGGCTGCCTCGTAGCATATTCCCCAAATGTCTATAAATCCTTTTTAAATGTTTTTAAGCTTTTGTTGGACATTTTCAGTACTAGCTGCAGTCTGCAGTAGCAGCAGTAAGCTGGGAAAGCGGGGGGAAGGCTGGGAAATGGGGGGCCACCAGCCCTCACACACACACAAAACCAAAAGGGAACAATATTAACGTGTCAACGAGAATTTATGTTTACCGCAACTGGACAACTTTCAAAAGCAGCTTCAGCATCCTGCTCCTTTGCTACTCGAATGTGTGAGTGTGTCCTGTTGGGGTGTGAGTGTGTTTGTGCGGAAGTGGCAGCAAATGCTTTACTGTCTCGCCAGTTGGTATTTCTTTCCGCTTTTCTTTTTTTCCTGGCGTGCCCCATTGTTGCCGCACAGCTTTGGCACACATACCAGAGACCGAATCGAGAGTCTCGCATGCAAATGATCCATAAATATCAACACTTTTGCTGCCCGGCAATTGAGAACGCTCAGGCTAAAAGTGGCCAGCAATTTATAGCCCCCTCTCTTTCTGGCCAGCAGCCCCGTCTCTCTCTCTCTCTCTCCCCCTATATGTGCTTATGGTAATTGTGCTGAAAACTTGAAGCGTTTTGCGGTCTGCGCAGGTCCCTTGGCCAAGGACTTGAAATGTTGGCGGGCCGTACATAAATAAATTACATTTGTTGCTCATTAAGCATTGAGTGGCCGGCAGGACGGGGGCGGAGGATACGCTCGGTTGGCCTGAACTTCTCGTCCTTAATGGGGATGTCTCGCATGGGCTCGGATGTGTGTGAGTGTGCCATCCATCCTCGATAGGATACTCGACATTTGGGCCTGCTTTAAAGCGTTAATTCGCTTTCGAGGGTGTGTATAATGAAGGGCTCAATAATTGAGTGACTACCGAATTGATTATTTAAGCCTCAATTACCGGAATCGCAGCATGTCCTCCGCTTGACAGCGGCCACACATCATAATTAATAATTATTGGAATTTTCCAAAGGGGCACAATATGCAGTGGGCCAAGTGGCCGGCACATTCCAAACCAAAGCCTTTGCCCCCCCGGGCGATGCGACAAAAGCTGGAACCCGAAAAATCTCAAGTCCAAAATAAACACAAACAATGGAGTATTATTTTGGTGGGGGTGGTGGAATGGCAGGCATAAAGTGGGCCAAAAAGTGGAGGGGATGTTGACCAAGGGAGTTCAAGCAGCGTATAAAATTCATAAAATATCCGCACTTGGAAAACTCGGCTGCTGGTCGCCCGGGCTAAAACTAAAAACCAAGGCCCGGGCTAACAGTCCAAGATTTTTCTATATTTCCTTTATTTATGTTTTGAGTGCAAACAATTTTCTTGGCTCTGAATCTATATATTTTTTTCCTACTTGGTCTCCGTACTTCCTGCGAATGTGCTTTTGCTTTTGTCAGCTGCACATGTGGTGCGCCCCCTGCCGGTCCGGTGGGCGTGGCCTATTCATTATGGCTTTGATATTTCATAGTCAAGTATTTTACCAGAGTTTTGTACACAGAAGGAGACCAAAATGATCTCTAACAGTGATTGATTGGCCATCATTTAAGATACTTAGGCGGCTTAGTCGGTTGAACTCTTGTCTCTAGCACATAAGGGTTCTGGTTTTAAAGGCTCTACATTCGATGGGAATTAAAGAAATACAGTTTTCAGTGTTTTGCTTTTGCATATATTTGTTTTGTTACCATTAAAGTGCTTTGGAAACCATTTTTAAAATTTTACAGATAAATTGTTAGATAAAAACTGAAATTCAGTCACATTGAATTTAAAAATTAATTAAAACAAAAATTTCCGCACATGATATGAACAATTAAATTCGACGATATCTTTTCTATGCCAAAATCATTTTACCTCAAAACGGAAACGTTTGTTGTAGCTCTCGGTGGTTACGGTGTTGAAACTTGACCAATTTGATGGAAATACAAACATCGGAAAGCTGATATCCAATGGACGGGGGATCCCCGGGCGACAATCAAAATAGGAACAACTATCGATGTGCACAGGGGAAATAATTTGGATCAATTTTACATTATTGGTCACTCAATTCACACTCCACGGGCGGTGTCCATAATGTTCGGTTTAATCAGACTGAACAAAGACATCGCGTTGGGGATGAGGCGATCGCTATCGAACCGCTGTCATTGTTTCAAATGCAAATCATCGGACCAGGCCACTAAACAGCACACAGGAGGCCCTCCACAGAGCACCGGCATTGTCGCCATCAATCCCCCAAACTGTCCCTGTTCTCCACCCCCAACAGGATCTGGACCCATTGTTGTTATTATTGCTATTTGATTTATGCCCATTGCGTGTGCATTTAAGTGCAAATTGTAGCCATGTTACGGATGCCTTTCCTATTTCCCGCCCCCATCACCGTTCCCCAGCATCGTATTTGTATATTGCATTTTGTAAACATTTAATATTCCAATTATGTCGCACAATTGAATTGCGGCTATGGGCATTCTGTCCTGCGCTTGATTTCGGTTCTGATTTTCTTGTGGGACCAGGCCCACACTGTTGACGTATTCATGACTGATGCTGTAGTTAAAGCCGGTTTAGAATGCATATATCACTGCTTTAAAAATGTTATACAAAGCGTATCGAAATCATTACTGAAATGATTATAGCTGTGTGGTTATTATTAGTTTGTCATATGCAAAATTTTATCGCTTTAACCATACTCTTATTTTGATACCATTTTTAGTTTATAAAATTTTAAAGCGCTTGTGTCAAAGAAAATTAGGTTGATTTAATTTACTTTTTGTTTTAATATTCCTTACTTTAAGATTTATAAGCTATCGAGTAGAAACATTAACCTACCCATGTATACTTAACAGCCAAACCTAAATTGTCCTTAACAGAATGTTAGGCCTTAGCAGAGCTGTTGCCCTGTCCTATAAAAAGTCATCCCCTATTCAGTTAACATCGCTGCTCCTTACCCCAGCGAGGCCTTTGCATTCCACAAACTCAAAACAGACAGACCGCTAACAGAGAAGCAACCCCTAGAGCAGCGCACACGCTTCTGTTAAATGCCCGCTGCCAAGTTTCCCCTGTTAAATGGGAACAGTACTAACAGAAACCCACCCCTAACCATCGGTTAAATAACAGCAATGTAATGTTAGCATATATTATTCATATTAAAGACCCGTACTTGAGCGGAGTAAAACCGGGACTAACGCCCCGTAATATCTAAATTTAGCCTGGCCAGGAGCTTCGAGAAAATGGTTGGCCAATGTGTCGGATGCAATTGAGACGGTTTGATTGGAATGTGTATTTGAATCCGGCTCTTCGAGCAGAGTCTCAGAAAGGTCGCTGCCTTGACAACGGGCAATATGTGTATATTGTATAAGCCTTCAGGTGGAGCAAAACAATTTATGCGATAAGCATGTGTCTGTTTTCATATCAGTTATGCCCGTCCCGAAGACAGTTCATGTTCTAATTAGGGCCGAACAATTCAATTGTCCTGCCATCGAGGCCAGGACGGGGAAGGGACAGGACAGGGACAGGGTTAATGGTTAATGGAGGGGGTGCGGACGTGCAGGGTGCAACCTATCAGCAGACAAACAATGGAAATTCATTTAAACAGCAAATACAGGGCAATGAAATTAGTTTGCATAACATCGTTACTCGTTTATTAAATTTGCCCCATCCAACCTTCGGTGGAATTATTGCAACCGAGCTGTATATAGTGCGGAATACCTACAGCTCATAATGCCCCGACCGATAAGCAGCTGTTGACCAGCCACATCGTCGGGGCACTTGAGAACACTTGACTCTGCCCATCGAGCTCCGATCCAATGCCTCCGACTGCCCTAATTACTCCTGGCAACCGAGCTGAGTACTTAACTGGAATTGTATAAATATGTGCGAGGGCATAGCAGCGCATTCCGTATATATACGGGCAGCCAGGCGGAAGGCGGAATTTTTTATGGGGGAGCCCGCTGAAAAGGTTGAAATTGTCAATGGGTGCGGGCGGAGCAGTATTAAATAAGTATTCAAGTATTCAAGTCTTTGCCAGGCAGAAGTGCCTCGGAGACCGCAGCTTAGTTGGCCTTTAAGGCGGAAACAGAAGCTCTTCAAGCGATTTTCAGCCAGGCAAGAGGACGGGACGGGCATAAAACATCAAAGCTCGTTGAGTGGATGCGTTTGGAGAACCATTAAAGTCTAGCCATTTGATGCTGTTTATGCAGCCTAAACTTTGCGAGCGGCTGAAACAAAAGGCAAACAGAGGGGCCGAGCTTGACCTTCGACCTCGGCCAGGAGCCTTCATGCGGGTCAATCCGGCCCTGACCCCTGACCCTGCTCCCCAGCCTCCTGTCAGCTGGCCTGCCACTTAAGTGGGCTTTTAGTGGCCACACCCATTTGGCGCCTCCCAGCCCCCTGCTGGGCGATTGTTGTTGCTCCAACTTTAGAAATGTTTTCCCTTTCCAGCTTTTTGCGATTTCTTTTGGGTTTTTGATTTTATTTTCTTTTTTTTTGCAGCAGGGAGAACCATTTTCTATATTAATTTTTACACACGAGCTAGCATTCTGGGCATTTTTGATAAGCAAAATAATTATCCATACATATAGATTTATTATTTATTTTTGCTCGCAGGGGCCAGGGCGGAAATTAAAGACTGCCACGGCGAAGACAGTTTGGCTGAAAATGCTGCAGCCGCAGGCGAAAATAAATTGAAATTTTCATGGCCACTGTGGGGCGGCAGGGCACAAAAAGAAAAAGGAGGCCTAAAAAACCCTGGCTCCACGAAACGAATGTCGAATGCAGTTCTTCTCGCCTCGGCTCATGTGTTTATGATTAATTTCCTGGAATAAAACAAATATGTGGCCCGTGGCTCGTACGTGACAATGATTGGATTAGACCATGGCAGATCGCCTCGGGCGCTCCGGATTCCGGCGGATTTGAATGAAAAGTTTGCAGAGCTTTTAAGAGTGCCCCACCTCTATGGTATTTACCCACTTATTATCCAGCCCGACCGAAAGTTAATTTTAAATTCCGAGCTCAATTTCGCCCGAGTAATTGCTCATTTGAAAAGGGCAACTCAGCAGCGTCAACTGAGCTCCGTTTCGACAAAAGCTTTGTGCTGGCACAAAAATATATATATATAGTATAAAAAGAAACTCTTTATTTACTGTCAGCCACTTGGGCCAATTAATTGCTGTTATGGGCGAAAGACTTGCCCCTTTGTGCGCTGTCACTACCAGCAGATTGCGGACTTTTCCGGAGATAGTGTGCGGGATGTTTCAGCCAGCGGAGGTAGTTCCTCCGCACCAAGTACCTGTGTGAGCTCATTAACCGAGGGGCGGGGAGGTGGGCGATGTCCGGGGTCCAGTGGAGACGTCCTTGCTCCCTTGGAACCGCCTCCCTCAATCGGAAACTCAAACGGCTGCTCAAGCTGTTGCTCTTGCTCCGCTCCTGCTGCTCCTCCTGCCACGAGCATCCTTAGACGAGGACGAGTTAAGTAGACTACTAAATGACGGCGGGCTCCGTCGGCTGATGATGAGCTTGGCTCGCTCCGAGTCTCGCCTCGTCCTCCACCTCGTTGTCCTTCTATATTCCTGATGAGGGTTGCCGTTCGCCGGCTTGTCGAGCTGTCGACTGGCGATGGAGACGGAGATTGAGGAGCTGGGGCCGGAAAGGGGGAAGGCCTCGCACTTAAGTGTGTTTTCAAAATTAAAGCCTGTTAATGAGATTCGCTTTGCTGACTCACGTTAAGTGGCTTAGAGTGTATCGTAAGTAAGCACTTTTGGCATAAAGATCAAGCGACAGTGGCTGCCCGGATTCGGATTGCCGGCACTTATTAAAAATAATACCCAAGGATTTCGATGGTTCCACTCACAGGTAACAATGCCGAGTGGCCTAATGAAAAGGGCCATCGATGTTGGACTTATTCCACGCTTTAGCACACCGACTTATGGTTGAAAGTAGGTCAGCCTGCCAAGTGGCTTACGGGAAACTTGCTATTGCCCTGGTAGTAATATTATGCAACAATTAAAGGTCAAAGGCTGGAGCTAACACACATATTCATTTTGATTGATCGATTTATGGCTCCGGCATCTAGCCAATTATTCAGGCTCCAATGCAACGTAATTCATTTTACCAAAGTCGATTTGTTTGCGGTTAAATAAAAAATCCATAAAAAGAGTCACAAATAAAAAATGGTATTTGAAATTTGAAATTTGTGAATTCCGATTGCGTTTGGCACAAACAAACAGTCGCACACGCACACAGGTGGGGACCTAGTCAAAGGGAAATAAAAACATTTACAAGCGCTTTCGAATGGGGGAAGCCCACAAAATAAATGATGTTCGCTCACGTGTTTTGAATGTGACAGATTTGAGCCTTTTGTCACGATTGTTGATGATGGGTTAACAAACGGCCGGGGCAACAACAGAAACAGCAGTCGGCAGCGCTCTGTATAAATATCAGCGGAAAGTGTATGCCAAACGATAAGGAATTTGTCAACATCGCCTTGGCTGAGGAGTTAAGTCCTTCCTGATGGGTTTTCGGTCTCACCTGATAAATGGAATCGTATGGGGTGTTGGCCGGGAAGGAGTTCTTCCGGAGCATATTGCAATCTGTAAGTTCAGATAAAGAGGTGAAGGGAGTTCCGAAGCTGTGATACATATATTCTTCACTTTATAGGAAAATGTAAAAGTTCATGTTTCTCAGTTTTAAGCTGTCTTGTATTTTGAAATAATAATTTGATTACTATTTTACCAGAAAAAGTTGATTTCATTTTGAGGTAAAACAGAATTGTAGAATTTATTTTAAACTATAGATATACGAAATCTTTTTTCCTTTGTGCTTACATATACATTCCCAATTAATTAAATATTTAAATAAATATATAATTCAGCAAAGCTAAATATCTTTATAACCTGTCACTCTAAATGATAATATAAGTTCCTAGTGATGTTGACAAGCACATGAGTACATTGAGTATCCCCTCTAGTAACTTTCTACCAAAAAAAACAGTTTCATATGAAATATGAATAGACGCCAAATGAACTTTCCGCAGATCGATTTCCCTCATAATTCCCACTCACGGTTTCTATTACTCGGGGTCACTTTGGGACAATTTATCAGGGTGGTAATGCGACCTGCGGAAACCCCTTTCGGAGCCAGCCACGTTCCTGTCACCTTGCCATCATTATCGCCGCCATCATCATCATCGCCATCAGCAGGCACCCGCTGATCACATGCCAAGACATTTTATAAGTGCCCCGGTGCTCGACATTCGTGTCACGCAGCAAAGTTGTTACTCAAAAATGTTCGTCGGAGCCATAAACGTGCGACAAGTCGAGGGCAGCAAATGGGGGGACTTCCGAGGTGTTTCCCTATAGTTTTGTGCTGCAAATTGGCAGTTGTGTAAGTCAAATTGTAGTCTGTCTATGTCACTTCCCCCGGCCACTGCTCTCTTAAATTTGTGGCTTCCATTAGCCGAAAGAAATCTCGGTAGGAAAGAAGCAAGAGAAAATAAACTGATGATGTAGGGAAAAGGAAACTCGCTTAAAAAAAGCAAATTTGACCATCTGGCTGCCAGTTTATTTCGGGGGCAACTTTGACGATGGGCGCAGATTATAACTTTGAATGTTATGTAATTAACAGATAGCAGGAAACTTTGCCATCACGCATGGCCTACTGCTTTGTTTCTCTCGGAGATTGTATCTCTGTGCCACTGGGCCATACGTGAACCAAAGTGATTCACTTAACGCTACACGCCATTAATCTGCCAATGTTTCGCCGGTTCTGGTGGTGCTCGAGCACTAAGGAGAATTAGTAACTCTAAAAAAACAATTTTTTGTCAATAATAATCTTTAATAAGCTCTAACACAATATCCTTCTAAGTTCCAATAGTCTGAATATCAATTCCTGCTTAAATTATAATGATTTAAAATAATTATAAATCCAACAAGGTTATATACATAATTTTCAATCTTAAAGTAAAGACTTGAATTCATTTAATGATTTTTCCATATATTTATGTATATTATTTTACTTAAAAATAATTTTGTTTTATTTAAATTTAAATTTATTTTCATTATTGGAACGATTTTTTTTTTAGGTATATCTTATACCTATGATATTTAGAAAGTATTTCTGATTAAATTTCAAGTATGATTTGTTTTAATAATTAAATATATAATATTTTTAATTCTAACTTTGTGAAATACAAAAATTTTTCCCTGTGAAATGGAAGCGGTACTCTATCTTACAGATCCATTGTTATCCCCAGTGTACCTGCAACTACTCTCCCCATCCCCAAGAGCAATCTGGCCATAGGCTTTTAGGCTATTTTTACACTTGCGGTCCTTGGGGCGTCTTTAATCAGCGTCACCCCTCTGCGGTTCGGGGCTCGTGTTCATGGGCTCGTGAGTGGACCCCGTCTCGGCGGAGGCCTGCATGTGAGCCCTGTTCTTGCCAACATCAAATAAAGCCGAAAGCAGGTTACGGGCTTTTTGGGGGTGGTGGCCGCTGGAATTCCGCTGTGGACAGGTGACAAATTGAAAGCCCACCACTGCCGCCGCCGTCGACTGGAATGCTCAACTAATTCAATGTAAACTTTAAGTTTAAATTCCTAATGTTGATTTTACTGGCGCTATTACATATATATTTTTTGGTTGGCCGGCGCGCCGGTGGGACGGGGGAAGTTGGAATTTGCTTTGTTATGCAAATAATTGTCAACACCTTTTGTGAGTTTGCAAATTTCATTTCGCTGTGCAATTTCCAGCGGTATCCGCGTATCTAACGGGCGTGGCATTGTGCCAGTGTGAGTGTGTGGGCAGCGTAAATGTTGCCAATTATTTGCACACACCCACACGCACACACTAATGCACCCGGCCGACAAACGCGGCGTTTGCACAATGTTCCGAGCGGAACGGAGAGGTATTACAGAAGGGCCAGGCCGTATCGCAAAATTGCCGGCACCAAACAAACCGCAAACGTGGACGGAAGGGCGTGGCACGAACAAAATGCGAACAAAAAGCGTTTCATGCCCCATTGAAGGGGGAAAAAGCGCCTCCCCGCGGGAAAAACCCAGGGGATACTTCGGGGGAAAACCAGGGAAGGCTGATGGGCAAAATTGGGTGGTTTACCGGCCATATTTGCGGCTAATTGGCTTTAAGTAGTGCTGATTACAGAGCGCCAGCGTCGATATTCGAGTGGCCAAGTGTGAGCATTTTCAATTACAAAATACAAATTAGCGGGCGCTGCAAAGTAGGCAATACATTTCTGTTAACTTATTAAAACGCAATGAGGCGGTGCGTTGCGCTGCGTCGGCAGGGTCCTCGGGTTTCCGCCACCCCTCCCACTGGGCGGGGCCGTAAATTAATGTCATTAATTTGAGCTTAACACTGGTTTATGCATCGCCTGCCGCTGCCGCTGCCACTGCCGTAACTACAACTTACACGCATGGCCAGCGGCGATGAAGGCGGCAAATGAAACGGGAGCCACGTCCAGAAGCGGAGCGAAAATGAGAACGAGAACGAGTCTGGCCAGAATGCTGTGCATTTAATTGTTGCATTTTAATTAAAATTTATACACAAAAGCTTTTAGCTTAAGTAAGCGCCCATTGTCGGCGACGAGCGACGGGGAGCGCAGACACATAAATGTATTTACAAGGCACCCGCCATACGTTCTATGTATCTGCATATATGTATCTGCGAATATTGCGCTTAAAAATGCAATAAGCAAGAGGCATGCATAGGTGGCAAATTATGACAGCTTCGCGCGGTAATTAACTCAATATAAAGCAGCAGGATCTGCCCGAAGGGGTGAGTACTCCGGCTATCTGAGCACCGTTTCCATTTTTCCGGTTTCCTCCTGCTGCAAGCACTTTATTGCCATCTCACCACCTCCCGAAAAACCTTTTTTCATAACGCTCTTCACCTTGTTTCTTTCCACTTTGTGGTCACTGCTGAAGTGCAACAAATTCAATTTGCTTTGGCAATCGCAAATGGAATGGGAAAAATACCAAGGAAACGAAAGATAATATGGTGGAGTTTATGTGGCGCTTTTGTAATTAGAGATGGAATCGCTTTGTTATGGTGGTGATAGAAAAGCTATTGATCAAAACTGTAACTTGCTTAAGCTTCAGAAAGCGTATTAATAGCTCTTAATGACAAATATTGTACACAAAATAGAGAAAAAATATGAGAAATACCATTTACCACCCACTAACTTTGAAGAACTCAGCACAAGTGCTGAAACCAAAAACCTTGAACCCATTTCCCCTGCCACCACACTCGTGTTCACCAACGCGTTGGTATTTTAAGTCCCCAAAGAACCAACCCCAAACCAAAGTGTCGCTTATGAATTTCATATAATCTCTGGCGCGCTTAAAATGTCTAGACGCAACTTCACCAGAAGCGAAAATAATCAACAAAAACAAGCAACTCAAACTCAAATTACACGAAATTTGGCAAACAAAAGTTGAGCGGAGAAATCCGCGATTCTGCGAAAGTGCTATTTGCATACTTATTAAAAAGAATATGAGTGGCGCCGGATTATGCGCTTAAATTATGCCAAGTGACACTAAATAAAAGGCACAAAATCCCACTCAAGTTCCTCAATGTGTGCTCGGCATGCCAAATAAGGTGTTCGACCAGAAACATGACCACAAACGGCCCAACAAAGGGACTTCCCAAGAAAACAAATAAACCTTTTCCGAGTAGGTTCTGGATCCAGGTCCAGACGTTGATTTGATTACACCACCTTTCAACCCTTGAGTGCACATCAAAAGCCTGCGGCCGGCGTTCCAGCTGCGGATCTGCTTCGGGCCATTTCAACACCTCAAATTAGTGCACTTTGTAGTTTCGCCTGCGCCTTCGGTTGTTGTGCGAATTATAAAATTTGTCTGGGCCTCTCCATAAATCCTTAACCATCTCACGCACGTCCCGCAGACACTGGACGGCCTTGGTTGGGCCCATTTGGTCAATGATTTGCTCCGTTGACTAACCAAATTAAGTATACGACCCACGTGCCCGGACTGCCAAGCGCACGGAGGTGTTCGGCAGCCTCAAAATGTTTATAATGAGCTAATAAACACAAATTGATTGTGTGTGAAATTAAAAGCGAAAGTTTTCACCCAACTGTCGTGGTGGACACAAGTCTCAATCCGTTTCGGTTTATTGGCTAATATAATTAGAAGGATAAAAGTATTGTGCAACATTATTTTAATTAATTTAGGCTCAAGTTTATCCTAATTGTGACGTTATACAATTTCTCAGTAAAGGATTGGCACAGATTGCAAAAGCAATTCTTAGGTAACTTTGAGGTGAGGAGTTATGTTTTTATAGCAAGTTTTTTGACACATGCTGAGTTAAATTGGAAGAAATACATATCGCAAAAAATATAAAAGTTGTTTGTACAAATTAAGAAGGCTTAAGACTTAGACTCTTCTAAAATATTGTTAACGGTTATAAAAAAAATTAAATCAGAATACATAAAACTAGATGTACTACCACCTTTACTATAAACTGGTGGCATTCAGGTGTATAATCTCCACCAGAATTTCCTTTCCCCCTTTTAATCCATTTAAGTTGATTGTGGGCTCTTCTTAAAGGTTGGCCACCAGTTTGTCCCACAATCGCCTCGGGAGGCCGCTCAAATCGCTGACCAAATTTGACCAACACTTTTGGCCATAGGCCCGAGAGCCATAAACTATGCATTAGCTGCCGGGCACATGTTTAAAATACCAAAATACCTAGCTCACGCACCCGGCCATTATGTGCATTGCCAGCGCGTCGTCCTTGGTGTCCTTCGTCCTCCTGACCACCTCCTGCCCCCCAATTGCTCCGCCCAGTGTCCCGTGGCCATCTTTTGTCTTTCGCCCTCGGTCTTTATCTGACTGCGGCACAATGACGCGGCGTATGAGTAATGTGCGTGGTGGGTGGCTGGGTGGTTGGGTGCCTGGTTAGCTGGGTGGACGGTAGACTGCATCTACATAGGACTTATTTCGTATACGCGCCGCGTAGCATTTTGATGTGGCTGAAACACCAGGCCATCTTGCCAACCCCCATCCCCCCACTTGCCACGTATAATAAAGTGTTTGCGACTTTTTCATTGCTCACGTACGCTTTTCATGACTGACTTCTTATGCTTTAGGTTAAGGTTTTGCCATCCCATGGATTCGGATTCGGGTCCTCAAATGTGTGTGTGTGCTAAGCGAGTGCTTTATTTCATTAAGTTGGCCCGGCTCCGACTCCAGCTCCGGCTCCGTCTCCGTCCGAAAATCTTTGTGGCCAACTTTTGTGCTTAATATCCCGTTGTGAGTTCCGTGCGGTTTTTGCGGGATTCCTTTATAGTTTCTATCAGCCGAACGTCTTCGTTCTGTGAAAATGGCTAACAAAGTACTGGGATGGCTGGCCAAGATTTCTTTTGTCTTTCCCTGCGCGCCGCTGGCTCGCCCTCGTGTCGGCATTTATTTACATATTTATGAAGCGAAATATTAAGAATTATATGGGGGCGAACTGGCCTTTATCTCGCACTGAATTTTGCCATTACCAGGCGGTGGACTACAGTGTGGAGTGGTGAAGTGGAGGGCATTCCTCCTGCATATTTGGCAGCCAGGAATTTTCTGGCCCAAAAAGAACGAACGAACGAACCCAAGGGCACGGCAGCTACTACACATTTCGAATAGCAATAATATTTGTAGACAAATATCTCGGTTGGGTGTCGTCTCCTGCCGTTTCCTTCGGGTGCCTCTTTGAAGGTGAACTCAAAAGTACAATCCCAAGGTCTTGCGGCCGAGGGAATTCGTTTTCATTTTTGTTGGCGTCATAAATTCTTATTAATTTATAATAAAAATTTGTACGAAACGGCAGCCGACCGTTTTCGCCAGGCTTTGGAATTTGGCAAATTAATATTTCATTTCGAATGCTCCGCATTGATGCGGTCTACGAGTGGAAATATTGTTATCCCTTCTGGCGAAAATTGCACAAAAATTGTTGCATGCCTTGCCGTTATGTGGCTAATGAAATTCCCTTCATGCGCAAATTAATGAAATAAATGCTGAGATCCGCAGCCAGATACACAGATCCGCCCTACCCCCATTTAGTATGCGTGCCAAAAGATATTAAGTTCGCTATAAATTCTAATTACCAGAGAGTTACGAGTTGGAAAATTACATTTTATTATATGATAAAAGTTAAGCTTCAACTGGACGACGATAATGTATACCCAAATAGATTTACATGCGTATTCCCCGAACAAGCCAGCCGCAAACTCCACTTAATCATGTGTCGCTGCCCCAACATCTGCCTTCTCCTCGGCTCCCAAATCCATCTCTATATCTCCACATCCCCACATCGCCACTTCCAAATCCAACTCCACTCCCACTTCTTGCCCGAAACTCCTCCATAGTATTCAAGTGTCAGAAGTGCAATTTATTTTTATGTTGTGTAGTGTTGTTTTGCCAAAAGAGAAAAAGACCAAGCCGAACCCGAACCCGAACGCAAACCCAAACCAGGCAGAAGCTGAAACCAGCGAGTGCGCGAGTCCCAACAATTCACAAAATAAACAAAAGCTGAGCAGAAACGGAGAGTTCTGGGTGGGTGGGCGGTGTGTGGGGCTTTATTTTCCGGGTTCCACTGCCATAGTGCTTGTCCAGCTGGTGTGGCCATAAAAACCAAAGCTGGAGCTCAATGTGGTCTGCGCTGGCTATATGAAAAGAGTTGATATATGCACCGCCAGCGCGGAGGTAGAACGGAGGGGTGGCTCTGGTCCATAATAGAGCTAATACAAATCATTCGATTTCAGATTTTAATCTGCCAATTTTGGATGAGAGCCACACAAACCAAAACTATCAATGTGCATTTAGATAATTCAACCGGAAGCCTTATATAACAAAAACCATTGTGAGTATGGATAGATCTTTACTACTGTTTCCAACTTCCTCTGCACTGATTTTATAATATTTTGATCCCCAGTATCTTGGTCTTTATAGAACCACAAACATTGCATTCTTCTAGGTTTACTGAGATCTCAGTTCATGAATAGTGTTAAGAACCCTTTTTTTCAATTCTGAAGATACGTAAAGCCCTTCAAATTTTCGTACTTTTTTAGTCACCCAACTTATCCAGACGTGTCAAAAAGCATCTAATGACAGCGTAATTTATTTATGTGCTAATTAAGTCGCATGCTACCAAAGTTTTTACCAACATTTCAGGGAGGGCCAAGCCCAAAGCGAGATATTTCACATGCGACTCCGATTGCAAGTGGTGCAACAACATGCTCGATGTCACGTTTCGAGCAACTAATTTGTAAATATTCGTCTGAAGGCAAAAAGTTTGCGGTGCTGTGTGTGGCTCTGCCCCGGCAGCCAACCACCTCTATTCTATCCCTGCAATATGTCAAAGGTGCAAGAACGCGCGGTGGGTGGGTGCTACGGGGCAGGTGAAAAAGGTGGGCCAAAGTACAGGTGAAGGCAGCTGCATGCCATGTGGGACGTGTGCGGTTTTGATGCGGTTTCGGTTTAACAGCTCCCCATGTTAGCCGCCGCCACCTGGGTCCATAAAATGCAGTCAACGAGCTATGCGGATAGAGATGAGTTTTGTCAGCTTAAAGTGGCTCATAATGAAGTTGCTACTGCACGTGCCGCAGCCAGCGGAATTTGAATGTTGATTGAAAGGCCTGTGACCCGGGCGCCAAATTTATTTCAGGTAAATATTTACGTTTAACATTAGGGATACAAATGCTTAGAGTGAAATAATAACCAAGATCAAAGGTGAAATATTTTTCTACTCCCAGAAAGTTTTATAATAAATCAAGCAAAAGTTAAAAAATAAAAACTTCAAATAAAGGTCTAAAAATTAATATAATAAGCTTTAAAAAATATTTTAAAACGCTTCCTTTAAATTAGTCTTTTATTAATTTGAACAAGCTTTTTTCACGTTATTTATTTTTTATTATTACGTTGACACCATGCTCATTATTGATAATTATTTCTTTAAGCCATTATTGACCTATTAAAAATCAGCTTTTAATATATTTTCCTTTAAGAAACATTCATTACATACCAATTACCCGTGTTCAAGTTTGAAAGGAGCCCCTCCCTTCGTGCATCCCGAAGCACTTAGCATGAATTTTAATGCTGCGCGAGGCACCGGGTTTCGGCCTTTCATCAAAATTCAATTGTCTCCGCTTTCGGGGCCCTCGACGCCAGTTCCAGATACCAGCGATCCCAGAGATCCAGCTCAGGCTCCGGCTGCCACGGCTCCCGCTAGAACGGACAATCCGCCACGGCCATTGTTGACCCTTTTCGGTCCTTTGTTTTTCGCTCGGCCAGCCAAGCGAGCCAAGTGGACGTTTATCTTTTGCAGTCACTGTGCACTTCTAGTTGGCCCGGCCAAAAGTACAAACTGCAAGTGTATATAAACCATTTTATTTGCGCTCTGGTGCGGCATATGTTTGCATAACATTTCGCGGAGCGTAAAGAGCCCAGCTAGCGGCATGAAAAGAGCTCCTTGGGACCTTAAAGCGTGGGAATTCAGGGGGTGGCCCAACGCGAATATGTAGTATAGTCTATATATATACAGATTTCTTTGCCATTTTTAACATTGTCAAATTCATAAAACCCGTTGTGTGTTACGATACATTTTTTTTACATTTTTTTGGATACACGCGCTGAAAACAGCAGCCGACGAAAGCGGCCATGGAAATATGGGTTGTGGGTGTGGCTGTGGGTGCATCCACAACCGGGCGGCTTACACGCAATAAACCGCTTTGACCACCGATCCCTGCTTGGACATCGAGTCCTTGTGCAGCTGGTACTGCAGTTGGTGGGGCGGCAGGACGAGCAGGTCGCGTAGCTTGAGTCCAATCTCCATGACTGCCAGCTCGTTGTGCCCGTTGGCGGTCCAAATTGCTGGCGGAATAGGGAAACGGAGTTAGGAGTTGTCATGGTGGTGCTCAGTGGCTGGTAAAGCTCAGAACACTGCTGAAAATCGGGTGGGGTGTCTTAAAAAGTTATATCTTTTAAGATAGTTTTAACATAAGAATCGAAGAAAACAGATTCTGTGATAAATTTAAATCTGGAAATTTCTTAAAAAAATATAAAGAAGGACCTATAATTTGGAGTATTAACCAGGAAAATTGTATCTCAATGATATAAAAAATCTAGAGACATTGAAAAATATATATAAACTTAAGAAAAGATCCTTTACAAAGCAAAATAAATTTGTTTGTTCCCTTTTAAAAAATTAAGGAAAGGTACATTTTAGCATTAGAGTTGTTACCTAAAGTTACAATTTGTTATAGATTATATAGAGATACAACTTAGTAACATAAATTTTTTTTTAAGTGATACTCACAAATTTTGTTGCTCTTCCCGCGCAAGTTGATAACAGCGCCGCAGACTTCCTCAGTGTGCTCAAAGGCCTCGCCAATCAGTATGAGTAGCTGTCAGTGGGCAGAAAAGAGGTTGTGTATCTGCAGAAGATGTGACAGTCAACGGACACAAAGCCCATGGCTACTTACCACATCTAGCCAGAGCTTGTCGAGCTCCAGCTTGGAGCCACGCCCCATATTGATGACCCAGCGGCCGCCGTACTTGTTTGCATCATCCTCCCACATCGGTCTGAAAGAGGAACGGAATTGGCTTTACAAGGTCGAATATGATTCCTGTGAAAACTTCAGCATTTCTGGAGATATTTGTATCTCCGATTCATTTATACAAGTATTCCTTTTGCAATGTATATCAAATTAAAACTGCACTCACTGTATGCCCTTCTTGAACAATGAGTAATCGCTGCCCACTCGAATCTCGGATGGTGGCTTGATGTGATTGTACAGACTCCAAAAGTCCTCGACCATGTCGAAGCTAGTGATCTCGTTCTGCATGTCCTCCCAGGACTTGGTGCGGTCGTTCTCCAGATACCAGAGCGTCCAGGTGTTCTCCAGGGGATGCTTCAGGCGCATATCGACGATCTCCTTGAAGGGCTTGCGCAGGTCCATCTCAGAAAGCGTTTTCAGATCCGGACTGGAGCTCGAGCGGGAGTCGGTCAGCGTCTCGGTGCCGCAGTCCATCATCTTGAATTCGGTCTGCTGGGCCGTCAGCATTTTCGAGGTTGTATTCGGCGAATTGTCTAGTATACTGAGTCGAATTTATAACCACCGGACGCTATTGAATTTCAGAAAACGATTCACACATAGACACAACACGAGCATGTGTACAAGTGCCTGGCTACGGAACCAGACTGTCTCCCTTTCCAGACAGCAAAGGCACAGGGCTGTTCGGAGATATTTACTTGTCTTTGCCTTGAATTACCCAGCCTTGGCCCAGCCTTGGCCTGGCCCCAATTCATAACTTTCATTGCACGTAAATAATTAGACACTCGTTGTGGGGCCATCTCTTCAAGCACCCAACGCCCTTCGGTCCCAGTTCCTTGTCCTTCTAATTCAACTCTAAACTTTTTATGCTCTCGTAAGGCTCTATTCAAGCTGCTGCACAGCGAGAAAATATCAATACTAAGTGCGATTCGATTGAGAAAATAAAGGAAAAATCCAAGATGAAAAGGGACTATTTGGCATGTTTCGAAGATTGGAAAAAACGTTGGAATAAGTGTATTTCATGGGGTATATAGTGCATTTTTATTAAAAAGGGTAAGAATAGTTATAATTTTACAAACAAACGCATCTTCTCTTCTCCCACACTATTATTACATTTACTCTTCGTTTCTATAGTTCAGAAATGGATAAATAGTTTTGAGAGTTCCGAAACAGAACATAGTTTAATTTTTAAAATTCATAATTTATTTGGAAACAATAGATATTCATATAGCTATCATTATTAAACGACTTATAAGAATAGTATTATATTTTTAGTTACACTCCAGTTGGACAAGTCTAACCTATCACTCAATTTTTTTCCCTCTGCACTGCCTTGGTCCGGATGCGTTGTTGGCCTTCTTGTTGGCCTTGGTGATAAAAATCGAGCGCCTTATGCTTTCGTTCATATAAAGCGTTAATTTTATGACACAGAATGGAAGGACACTTGAGCGACTCCAAGTCCAGAGAGAAATTTACGCACTCACACTTTTCGCCTCTGCTGCCTCCGTTCTTTTTTTCCTATGATTTTACGACAATTGAAGGGGAGACCAGGGGCGAGAAGGTGGAATTTTCCGGGCTTTGATGGTGTTGATAATGATGATGTTGTTGCTATTGCCAGTGCCGTCGTCTTTTATGTTGCCTGCCATAAAAGTGAAAATATTATGAAGCTTGTTCGAGCTGGAGGAGGAACAATGAAACGGCTACGTAATTGCCGGCAAAGTATCTCGGAAGGCATCTATGAGGCAGTTTTTGACTTCTGCAATTGACATTGCCGCACAACAGTTGCGATAACATGACAACCCAGAATGCTAATAATAGACAAAGAGACAATATCGAAATTGAGACAAGGACTTCGACTTTAATTTGACAGTTAAATGACAGGATCTATTAAGGACAGTGGAGGTGCAAGTATTCCTGCCGCTTAACAAACGCACAGAAAGCACTAAAGGACAGCAGTTTCAAGAGGAATCTGGTGTCCAGCGTAATGCCATACATGGTGACCCTGATGCGTTCCTTGATTTCCTGGTGGAGTAGAACATCAATCTGTGCTTGAAGAAAGTCATTTAAAGCCAAATCTATTAGATAGTTAATACCTACTCACTGTTCTATCAATTTCACTATTATAGTTGATCAAGTGAAAACTGCTAAAGCTCCTTGTTATCCTAGATTCATGTGACAGGAACTGAAAAATGGTACACTGGAAAACTATGTTTAGTGCAGAAATAGTCAGGTAGAAAAAACCATTTCGATGAATAGCCATAAAACAGAAAAAGGGCATTAATCCATAGATGATAGTAGTAAGCCAGTGGAACCGATAGTGCTGGATGATGTTAAGGGTCAGATGGAAAACGCTTGAGCGTAGACGAATCAACCTCTCAATGATTCCTTGCAATTGTTTCACCAAGACCAAGAATTGTCCACTCTCAAGGACCTGGGATTGACATAGTTTATCCATATCTTTGGAGATTCGCCGAGTGCAGCGCTGAAGTTGATTGTAGCAGGCGATGAGAACCACAAAAAGGCAAATATTGATGGTGATCTGCAGAAGGAAGCTCAGCAGAACTCCCAGAAGAATCAGTAACAAAAAACCATTGGCCAGCGTGTCAAAAGCTTCTCCGGAGTGGCTACTAATGCCCACCACCACGTGCAGGGATCGCAAAAGATTTTGTGAAGTCAAAAGAAGGAGCAGGAGGTGTTTCAATCGAAAGATATTCGGATGCCTGGCCATCACTTTCACCTGCCTCAGGACTCCAATCGTTTGATTCAATAGCTCTGCGATCTCCTGACTATCCATAAATCCTTGCACTCGGACTACCAGAATCACAACACTGCCCGCCAAGTATGGCCACGCACTTTGGAGATTATGAAGCATTTTACTTATGTTAATGACGACGATTAATCCCACTAAAGACAGAATTAAGCTGGAGTACAGCCGCAGGAATCCGGATTGTCGAAAGCACTGCTGCCTCGAGCTGTAGACGAAGGTGGTGACCCCACAGATCTGGGTCACCAGCACGATGAGAAACAGGAAGCGCCGAGTGAAGCGGTTGAGCAGATTCAGTTTCCTCATCGCTGCTGGCCAAACAATTGATCCGAGACTCCATTCGCCGCCCTTCAAAAGCCAAGAACTGGGGGCGCCTCATTTGAATTATGACCGCACTTTAGCGCTGGTGTACGCGCATTAATAAGCGGTCGAAGTTTTGATGGCTTAATCGATATGACGACGTCGGCAACTTGTGCTCCTTTGACCACAGCGCATTCTGCGGTTACCGCCGAGGCGCTCAAAAGTATGCCGGCAGCTTGGTCGCGCCGATGAAGGATTATGTAACAAGGACTTTAATTAGGAATGGACTTGGGGTAAAGTGTAAATTCCAAAAGCTGCGGTCAAATTAATATCAGTGGCATCGGCGGTAATTAACATAAATACTTTATATTAATTAAAAAGGTATTTGTAATATTTTTACTTGTAAACTAATTTTAAACTACGAATAAATGTGGTACTTTGACATAATTTAATGTCACAATCGTAGGGATATTCGTCTGATGTTAGGGCTACATTATTCCGGCATAAGCTCGTCGGGTGGGTTGGGTTGTTGATGTTCTCTTGTCTTCTCCAACACAACCGGAATAAATTTTAAAAGTACATGTAAGCTCCATTGAAAATCTCGAATTTAAAAGCGCAAAACCGCATGAAAGTCTTGAAGAAAGCCAACATTTTTTACCTGGCCGGAAAGCACTCTTGCAATACATTATCGTAATTTTACTTCAGTGCACCAACCTCCACTTCCATTAACCTCAATAAGTTCTGAGTTATGCTGTGTGTTCTTTAAACAGATTCGAAACGGTCTCCCCAGCCGACTGGCATATCTTTCTTCTCCTTTGTTTGCCGGTCAATACGGAGGAAAAACAATCTCAATCTCGTTTTACGCTGCCGTGCGGCGAGCACATTTAATTACGCAACATTTACGTTAAAATTTTATTGTCCGCATTACTGGACCGGCACCCGGATCCGGGTACGGCTCCGGGTCCGGACTTGGACTCAATCCTTCGATCCCTCATTCACTGCCGTGCACTCAACTGTGGTTTCCGTTACACATTTCGCGCCATTGTCCAAAAGTGGGCGCGGTCCGGCCCGCCCACTGCCGACATGCATGAGCTATCTCTCCTGGCAGCCGACTCATTTTGATTCGCATCTGAAACGAGAACGCATCATTTGCCCTGCCAGCGAGTTGGCCACGTTATTGGCATATTTTTTAATGCTGCCGACAGGACGGGGGCAAACTGATATAGACAGGAGCTCAAGGATGGAATGACTCTATCAGCGCTGGCGAAAAAAAACAGAAAAATAACATTGTGGTCCAGAGTCGGAAAAACAATAAGCCGATGGCCCAGAAACCTGAATCAGAAGTCAGGTGTACATCGAAAAAAATCATATCAACTGGAAGTCAATCTTGAAGTTCACCATATTCATGCGGAAATCAACCGAAAAAATGTACGTGTCACAGAAATTATTAAAGATTCTGGATACTTCCTAAAAAACCTAATACAATTTTGAAGACTTGTTATTAAACATTCTAGTTACTAAGTATGTTTGTGCAGATATAGTTCTAAGATACTTATCATTATTTAGAGATTTAATTTTCTCAGCACAACATATTAATTAATATTATTAACATGTGTGCAGGTAAATCCAAAACAATAATTATCTTTACTATTTAAATAAGTGCTTAATGAGTTTTACCTAATGAGTCCTTCTAATGTTATATAATCTGTTCTTGAACTTCCCATTGATGTATTTCCCTTGAACACATCAAATATATTTGTTTAAACTTAATCTACCTCTGGAATATTAAAGTATCTGGCGTGGGTGGCATCGGGTGGACTGTGTTGAATCGTCAATTGTCAGTTTGTTGCATTATCAGCGCTTTACGGCTCATTTGCGTTTTGAACATGTGTAAACAAGGCGAGGCAGATGGTCGAGCACCTCCCATCACCCCGGGCCCCGAGCGGTTGCCTTGCACCGGATCCGCCAGTTCATATCGCCAGCGGCTACAACAGACAACTCATCATCGGCAGCTACAGCAAGTGCGATGGCAACGTTTTTAACAGCGGTGATTTATGAAATTTGCAAACATGCCAGCCAACAATTTCAGCTGCAGTCGCACGGTCGCATTTATTTTGCGCATATTTAATGAGCACAAATATTTTCGCAATATGTAAATTATGAAACATGCACTGCGTTCCGCTCCGTCCGGAACTTAAAAATATGCCAATGGCGCCTTATTAAGCGCTCATTACTCACGCCGCCATCCCGAAAATTTATGTACATTTAAAGGCTTGCCACTCCACCTGTCCAGCTGTCCATCTGTCCACTCGGTGGACGGCCCGATGGCAGGTCTCCGTGCCCCAGTGCCTCAGTATCTTGTCTGTGGTGCCACATGTCTGCGGTCGGGATGACAGTCCATGAATCGGTCGCCGGATGGCCGCAGTTTTGCGGCAGGAGCTCGGCAAAGATGAGCCATAAATTAGTCGAAAGGAGGCCGGAATTTGTCCGCCTGAGTGCAGATGCAATCTGCCCGATGCCCCATGATTAACTCTTAAATCTGCTCATGTTTGAAGTGTACTTTAACCAATGAATGGGCCGAGAGATTTGCAGCATCAATCAGGTAATCGATTCCAAATTCAATTTACTGGCGGACAACAATTTTGGCCCGGCGCCACAGCTGCCTTACACTAGGCAAAAAGGAAATCACCATAATGGTGCACTAGCAAATATAATGGGGGTTATTCGTATTCATTTTATTCAGTATTTTTTGTACGAGATTTACTCAAATAAATAATTAATTATGATTATATGAACCTCATGGAACAACGCTTCTGAACAACACTGTGATATGTATTATTTATGACTTCATTTAAGAAGAGTTCCAAAATATTTTCCTTTAAAAAAAAATGTATAAATAAATATTATTTATTTATTTTTTTATTTTTTAGTCTGATATTAATTATCTAAAAAACTTAAGATAAAAAAGAAAATATCAAAAATTGACATAATCTTAGGCATTTCAATTTTTTTTAGGATGAACATTGAACATTTATAAAAATTAAGTGATGGTAAACGAAATCAAAGTAAAAAAGGAATAGATTTAATACATTTACTATAATGTTTGCAACTCACGAACAACACTCTATAAACTGTACATCAGGTGAGTATTTTTAATTTTCCAAACATTTTTTTGTTACTTATTTTAAGTCTGTGTAGATCCCATCCTGCGGCTCCCCAGAGGCCCAGCTATCCCTATATCCCTACACAAATACCCACTCAGATGCCGCGCCATTGAATTCACATTCACGTTTTGTTTATTTATTTATTGCAGCCATTGCATTGTTATGCACACCAAGGCAGGCAAAATAAATACCAGCACACAGAACAATAAATTTAAAATCTAATTACGCGCACCATTTAATATCGGAGCGGAAACGGAAGTGGAAGTGGGAGTGGAAGCGGAGGAGCCGGAGCTCGAACGTGAGCTGGCCGGGCTGCGCTGCGATGGCGCCAAGTCTCCCTGGCGGATTCGGCCAAAAAGGAAGCCCAGATCGAACAGTTGGCCAAACAAATCCACACACAACACATAATAAATAGATAAGCCGCGGCGGCACCAAATCTCAAAGGCATGCGAAAAAGTCGAAAAAAACGCAATTAAAATTTTTGATAAGCAAACAGCAGACGCAACTCGAATTAGTTATCTCTCTAGATGTGTTTAAAACCAGCAAAAAAAGCCAAGGAAAAATAATAAAATTGCTTGTGGTTGAGCTTTTGACTTGCGGCCGTTGGTCAGTGTGGGGTTAAGGGCCGGGGGTCCTCGGGTCTCGGAATACAAATGAGTTTTCTTTGTTGGCCTCTTGTGCATGTAATTTACACTGAACAGCAGGGTTGCGGGCGGTGGTGCGGCGGCGCTCGAATAGGGGCATCAACCACATCCGCAACCAAATGGTCAACATTGCTCAACTTGTGAAAAATACATTATGGCTTAAAGTATTTAATTGCACACAATTTTTGGGGTTATTCGAGCCGTTGCTTCGTCCTTGTGCCAAACCGGCAAAGTCAAACGGGGGAATATGTATGGGCTTGGTTTTGTGCGGGTATAAATGAGATTTACCCCCTACTTGGCCAAGGGATGAATGGCTGATTTTGTTAACGAAAAAAAAACAGAGGCCCACCCAAACAAAACGCAATTAAAACTAATAATTAATACGACAACAAGCACACGTTTTTCCCTTATTTCTCTGGCAGCCAGGAGGATGCCCCCCGTGGACATTTGTCAAGTGGGTTGACCTTCCCGGGGAGTTGGCCTAATAAAATTATGCTTAATTTATATGCAGGCTGCGTCATTTGACTGATGCCTACTAATGACTTCCTAACAATTTTTAATATCTATGCAAATGAACATAAATTGCTGGTCCTTGGCCTCCTCTTTTGGCCAAATTATGTGGAGCCGGTTAACTTTGGTTAACCGTTTAGCTGCCGCTACTGACCCCGCGCACAAGTAACCAGAAATCCAAAAACCCCCAAAAAAAGCAGCACAGAAATGGAGCACAAGTAACAGAGCAGCAAACAACAGCCAGGGGCCCGGGCAACTGCTCTCTGGCGTTTAATTAAATGACATTATGGCCGCCTCGTCGCGATGTAGGCAGTGAAAAATGCTACAGCGTCCAGGCCCCAGTTTCCCAGGACCACCACCTCCCCACTCGACGGATTTTCCCCCCAGCTGGCTGGGAAAAATGTGTGCACTGGGAGCTGTATTTCAATTTTTGTGGGGATTGCGTCTAGTTGCTGTCTATTATGGCGAGGTCATTATTACGCTTATAGAAAAAGTTATCCCCGAGATCATCTGGGGAGCGCTTGTTGTGAGTGTGCGAAAAGTGTGTGAATATTTGGCACCTCAGAGGTGTAATGAGACGTGGCCTCTTTAAATCCCCTGCCTTTTACATGGGGTTATATCCATGTTCCCTAGCCAGCCTTAGCTTAAATTCAGCTCTTTTCTCTGACTCTCAATCTGGCATAATTGCTGCATTTCTCATGCAGATGGCACACATTTCATATTCTCTAGACTCCGTTTTTCTCCAACTGAATTTGCATTGCAAATAATCATTTTTAAGTTGCTAATGATGGCAAAACAGGCCCAGCAACCGGAGAGCAGGGCCGGCAGAAGGAGAAATTAAATCATTAGTTATGCGTTGCACAGAATTAATGCGCTTGTAAAACGGATCCAAAGAACTTTTAATTGTAACTTTATTCTAGCTCCCAGCATCGGCATAAGAATGCTCTATGCAGATGGGGCTGGGGCAGTCCATGTTTGATATCAGAAATGCATTTGCCGATTGACTTTTGCCCAACTTGCAGGGCTGGTTAGCATTAGCAAAGTTTTTGCATTTGAGAGTTGCACGACGGCGGTCGGCGGGATGGGGAATAACTTCGAAATGAAATCAAGACGAGCCAGTCAAAACTTAAATTGCAGCAAAAGGAAAGTTAAGTTGAAATGGTATGGGGGCAATTCAGGATAGGGAACACGGACACGGGATACGGGATACGGGATACTGGGAATCGACGGCAATGGCAACGGGAATGGGCACTTGGCAACTGCTGGCTTTGTAAATCTCTTGGCAATTTGTTGCAGCTGGCCGGCTAAATTGATGCCAAATTGAATGTGTCAATTTCCATTCGATGTCATGCATTTAAATGTTTTATTTTTATTTGCCCAAACGGGCAGCTGTTGTCACTGAAACTGCACAAAAAGGCGCAGAAAAACACGGGCCGTTGTTGGTGTAAAGCAAATAAAAATTGTAATTAATCCCATGTGTTACGGCATTGAACTTCTCCTCGAAAAGATCATTAGTGGGTTTCTTTTTTATTTGTAGAAATTAATTCATATGAGTATTCCATCTTACAAAATCCTTTATAATTAATATTGTATTTTATTTGAGTTACTGAAATAGTTAATCAACTGGAAATCATTTTCAAAAACCATCCTCTGTTAATGTTTACTTTCATCTTTTACCGTACATACGCATATATTAGCATTAATATTTATTAAAATTAAGTTATAATCATTAGCAAATTTATCCTTAATTTATAGAAATTAATCCGGAACGTGTGATTATTAAACTTTTCATGATCCCAATTACTGATTTCCATAATTACTATTTATTTGTGAATTTTTAATTTATAATTTTCACGAACTCCAATGGAAATTATTTTCGGGAAAACCCTTCGTTAATGTCCAATTTCATCTGTTGCCGCCCTATTACAGTGCCCATTTATGTGTATTTGTACTTATATTTATATTTATTTAAATTAAAACGCTCTCAATTTAACTTTTGCTGCTTTATTTGAATAGTAATTAATAATTCAAATGCTGTGGAGCATATTTAATATGCGCACTGCAATTCGCTGTAATGCCAAGTGAATGCCTGAAACTATAATATTTATTTAATGAATGCCATAAACATCTCGTAATAATTGCACATTTTTCGCTAACAAGTGCCCTGCACTGCATTTCCTACGCGGCGTATGCGCAACGCTGGGGAAGTCCTTCCTGTTGGCCAAAGGATCAGCGCAGTTCCAGCGCCGTTCAGCTGAATAGCTGTATATTTTTATAATGCTCACACACATGCGCCATTTTGCGGCTTAAATTCGGAAAACAAACAGAAATTTTTGGCTCAGCATAAGCGGCTTACAATGTTAACTCCCACAAGCACACAAACACTCGCCCGCCCGACCACCGCCTGTCGTTTGTTGGCAACTTATTTGCAGTTGGTTACCTGCAGCTTAACACAAATGTTTGAATAGCATAGCAAACTTTTCCCCTATCTGCGCCGCAGCCAGAGTGAAATTTTCCCAGCGATTATATCCAAGGAATATTGGCTATGGAAGCCATTTGGTATATCGTCGTCGTCGTCGTCGTCGTCGTCGGTGGTCGTCGGTCAAAAGAAATAACTCTGGCCAACTAATTACAAACACTGGGCCCAGGAAATTGCTTCGAAATTACAATTAAGTTGGCCAGCCCCGAAAACAGCAGCCGCAGCAGCAGCAGCAAAAGGTAGAGCAGCTCAATAACCATTGTGGGTCAAAACTTTGGCCACTCCATTCCCTGGGCCTTTCCTTTCGGCCCGCCCAGCTCCTACCTTTTTCAGGCCTGTGTTAATTATGCATGCAAAGCTGCTTGTAGATACCTCTATCTATATCTTTGTACCCCCAGTTTAAAGTCTCGGCGGTTCCATTGCGGCCTTGTGGCCACAAATCAAACTTGGCCACGCCCTCGCCATAGGAATAGCGGATGCCCCACAGCCTGAGCCTTCGCCGCGTTAAATAAATTTTCGATTATCGCGCACATTAAAGCAATAAAAATGTAATAAATTTTCAATCTGCACCTTGGCCCTCGAGTGGCGGGGCGAAGATTTCTATCGAGTTTCGTAAATCGATGATAAAATTAAATGAACTTTGCCGCTGTCTGCGATTGACAATGGCAAGTTGAAATTCGCGCCGCGGGCACTGTTTAGTTTTGCGATGGCGATATGGCCAAGGCAATACAGCTGCAACAACACGCATACGCACCGTGAACACGGGGCAAAATGCCTTCAATTGTCTTTTGGCGGCTCGTTTTCATTTCCCGAAGGCGGCTGCCTTTGTTTAGTCCTGTTTTCAAAAGGAAGTATAGGTGTGTACGGAGAGGAGGCAACTTCAATATCAATTTTCATACTCGATTACCTTTCTGGCAGTGGCCTATTGCTAGGAGTCCTGCACTGTGTTATTGTAACTGTGGGCTCGCCGATTTTTCCTGCTTTTTCCAGGAGCACCTGCAGCTCTCCAGCTCCACTGCTCCACGGCTCTCAATAAAGTTCTGAACTGGGAACTGTGGAAAGGCAAACATTTTATTAAAAAACTTTTGTTTCACTCGGCTAGCGGCTCTGGCAAGGACCTTGAGGCCTTGGCAAAAGTTTACACATAGAAATATGATTTTACATTTGCTTTTAATTTTAACTCTTGCAATCATTTTTCGGCCTGGCCACCTTCGCAAAAAATATTATAATAAAAATAACTTTTGCTTTTGCTTTGGCTCCTGCTTTCTCCTTTCTGGCCAAACAAAAACCATAAATGTCGGACGGGCCGCGTAATTGATTGCAAGTCGGCGGAGGCAAAAAAGAATTTAATAAAAACTTCGGCGGGACTACATGCGGCGTGAGAAATTCTCTAGTCAACGGAGAGCAATATATTTATTTGGGGCGGGGAAAAAACTGGAATCAGCTAGTCAAGTCTCACAGGGATTTGCTCGGATGAATATTTCACCCCGTTAGCGTGAAACATTCAAATGCTAATGAGCTTTTAATTGCTCACTTCAGCTTCTTGGGTACTAAATGTGTGTGTTACGCACAACAGGCGGGCAAAGTTGCGTATGAGTAATCTGCAACGTGTTAGGCGAGAATTAATGAACCTCTTGAGTGTGTTTTAAAACGCGCGCAAAGATAAATCATGCACATCCATCTAGAGCCCTTCATGATGTTAATTACCGAGCCCCGTCACATGCCAGGGCGAAAACCTGGAAGGAGCCGCTCGCAAGCGGGCAAAATCCAAATATATACACAACAATTGCAATTTCCATTGCAGCAACTTGATAAAAAGTTCCCGAAGAAAACTATTTGCATGGAAACTCTCGGCCAAACTAAACTCAAACAGACTCGAAACTCGAAACAAAAACTTCCGAGCAGCTCGCACCCAAAGGGGTGGAAATCCGGTGTGCGTGTGCGTGTGCGTGGCCAGATAAAAGTTTTAATTAAATAATTAACAGGAATTGTATATGCATCTATATCGCCCACTTGTTGCCCGGCGTAGAGAAGCTGGCTCCGATAGCCGTTGGCCGTAAATAAATACCCACACATTGTGTGGCGAAGGTGGCAAACAATAAGATAAAATGCACAGATAGAAGCTGTTCGGAATGATTATGGCTTAATTAGTTGCTGCAGAGATGGAAATTGAAAAGGGTGTGCACATTGTTGAGCCTTGATTAGCTTGGCCAAAATATTTCAATTTGGCTTAACTATGAGGGATTATTAACAATGCAGGCAGGCTGCTTGGGAATTCCTTGCAGGCAACAAGATATCCGGCATTGTTAGGTGTTGTGTAAGTCAAGTCCAGAGATATTATATGGTTCATTAGCAAAAATTATAATCCCCTTGCATGCACAGCTGCTTAAGGTAATTGAAAAGGGCCTAAGACTGGCAGTAATACTTAACTTGGTAAATAATACATACACTAAAGCCCAACTTAAACTGTTAAGTTAAATAAATTTTAAGAAATGGGCTTAGAGATTTGAAATATCTTTGGGAAGTGCCTAAAAGTGTGCTGAGGATAAAAAAGAATCGCAATTATAACAAAAATCTGTGTTGCAAAACATTGTTGCATACTTTTAGGTGCAAAAGTAGAAAATGTCAACCGTGTAGAAAATATAGTTGGTAAGGATTTGTAAGTTTTCAACCACATTTTCCAATCTCCCATTTGAATTTTTTGCCGGTCAACAATCGATCATGATTTAAAACCATTTTTCTGCCCAAAATAGGTTAAATATCGAATACCCCTGGCTAGCATACTGACATCCCTCTACTTTATAATGGAATTAAGCCCTGATGAGCAGCCTGTACATTGGATTCCGCAATTTACGCTGCATAGTTTGGAGCTATCGACCGCCACTGAGCCTGGCCAGCGCCATCAGCATTATCGTTATCATCATCATTCCTGGGATGCATCATCTGGATGCATTCCTCAACTGCATTTGCAGCTGTGGGCACGGTGCATTTCGGCGGTTGTCGTTGAATTTGCGGTCCGTTGATATGCGTAATAACGCAATAAATATAAATTAAACATGCTTGAGTGCAATTATGCAAATTAATGGAGTTTATAGGGCGCGACACCAATCGCCCAACGAACATGTACATATGTACGGGTGTATAGCGCGGTGGAGATGTGCGAGGACGGGCCCGAAACGGATTACGGACCGATTGCCGGGCACTAATCTCTTGTAATGAACACAAATATGTAGAACAGGGCGATAATCGCTCTTGTACATTTAACAATAAAGTGCTTACCAGTGTAACCCCTGACATCCTGACACAGGCTCACTAATCGCAGATACAATTTCCGCCGGCCATCGCAACTGTCACGTTATATTTAACGTTTATCTGCGAAACAATTTCGATTTAGTCGTCGCGGCGACTAAACAAATACTCATGCCCATCTCAAGTTTTATGTGTCCGTGTCCTGCGTCAGCGGCAGCTGTTCCTGGTCCTGGATCCCTGCTCCTCTGGTCCTGGGTCCTCGAAAAACAGGCTATTTCTTCTTAAATTTCTATAATTGCTTGTGATTTGTTGGCCACGAACGTGCCGGGCAACTGCAATTTGTTCGCACAAACACACACATTTTGCGCGACTATATAGTATATACGATTTCCGCTCACATTTGTCTTCCCCTATAGATTTCGCCATATATTTTTATTTGTCTCACGCTTTCAATAATTGCCAGTATTACACGTGGCACTAATAAATTAGTCTTGCTTTCGCCGTCTGGGCTTTGGCACTAAACCGGGCATAAACGACAAACTTCTCAAAGCTCTTGACCATTTCGGTACATCAACCATACGCCGCGTTGTCCCGCTCGATTTGGCCCAGAATTTCTCGTTTTAATTGGCATTTTTACAGATATTTGCATAAAGCATTTACCATGAGCACCGCCAGCTGCGTCGCACTCGAACCGCGATGCCCAGAAATTATGCAATACCAAAATTCAAAATGATTCCACATCAATATGCAGGCCGCTGCACATTTAAAATTTCAGAGCCCCCCCACGAAACAAAAATCAAATGAAAATGATGCGGAAATGGCCATATATAATGACTAAAATTCTGGTTTGCAATCTCGCTCGTCCGGATATTGAACGGATTTCAGCTGCATATGTGACGGCGTGGAATGATTGAAGCCATTGTCAAAATATCACACAATGCGCACGGGCTATTTGTTGGGGGTTTTGATGGAAGTCCAAGCAAATAGACTTTGGCTCTGGGTACTGGATATACAGATAGAACCGAAATTATCGCCTGGCATCGATGGTTATTTACCAGTAAAGTTTATGCCGCATTTAGCCCAATAGAGCCATTCAGTTCGATTACTTATTCAGCCTGGCCGTATAACAATTGCAGTTGTAGCTTTTCAAGTGCTCTTCAGACAATGGCGGAATTTAAGAGGTTGCACGCTTAATGGCACATTAACTCATCAAAGCAACCGCAGTTTTTCCCCCCTGAATTTCCACCACCCTCCGAGGGCACTTCACACTTTGCCCCGAATCATACAACATTTTAACAGCTGTCAGTTTTATGGCGCGTGACTTTTACGACAGTCGAAGGTGAACGGGGGAGCTGAGAGAGGGTTCTGGTAGAACATAGTCAGCTGCCGGCGAATTTCAGAAATCGGTTTTAATTGCCAACTAAAACAAAATAGCTGGCATAGCAATAACAATCAGCAGTAGCACCTCCAGTACACCAAAAAGTGTTCTGAATTTTTGCCAGCAAACAGCCATAAAACTCGAATAGTGGGTAAGCGTTGAAATAGTTTTATTTTAATGTGTTTCTCCTCGCGTGTTATTGATGTCGGCGTGTAAATGTTTGAGTGCCGCTGAGTTTTATTGCATTTTACCTACTAGCTAACAGCGAAACAAAACTCATTTTGATATGCAACTCGAGGCGAGTTGATTGGTTTTTGTGTGACACAATTCCCCCCGGAAGTGCGTGGAGCGATTTTGGAAAATGCTGCCTGCCATTCGCCGGCAAGTTCTTTGGCAAAGTTTTTAAATGCATTTGCCTTGCATTTATTTTGCAATCAGGCGACCCCTTCGCCCCCCAGCCAGCCAGTCGACATGCGAGAATAATAAAAGTTTCTTAGCAATTTTCCAGGGCGAGGCGTAAGAACAAAAAGGGATTTTACACTCTTAACTGCGGTGCGGGCATGTTGGTTAACTTAATGAGTTTGTGATGGGTGCTCAAGAGCCATTAGGGGCCCTTAAAAATCGAAACAAAAATCACACAAGTCAGTTAAGAGTTATCAATTAAATAATTTATAAATTCTCGCAACTTTGTTGTGGAAAAGTTGCCTGGAGTAGAGTATGTTCGTTTTCCGCTGCTTATGCCCCTGGCTACATGGAACGGCGTGTTCTTCGGGCTGTTACTCGCACTTTTCTTCAGCGCACAAACTTTAATATTATTATCAATTTTCGCACAAGCTGCAGAAAATTGCATGCAATTTCCACGGCAGCGCCAAATCCGCTTTTCCCGCTTCCCCCGACCGGCGAGCGGCAACAAAAGGTGCAAAATATCGCAACACATTTGGCGGACGGCATAAGTTATGGCCCCGACCGCAGGTAATTAAATACCCGGCAGCATGTAGTCGGCAAATGGAAATGGGGAGAGCTCCTGGGTGTTTGGTTTTTGGGGTCTCGGCCCTGCATTTGGCTTTTGGCGCTTTCAAATTTCGCTTAGCTTTCGTTTAACTGCCGTTGAATTGCATCCTGTGTTAATGAGCGACTAGATGTTGTTGCCTGGCTGCGGTTTACATGCGCCTTGTAATTGCGATTTCATGAAACACCGCTATTAATTTACCTAAGAAGGTTCGCCGTACAAGTTGGGCACTGAAAACAAAGGAAAAAGATATAGGGAATCCATTGCCCCGTCTCTAGGGATGTGTATTAAATGTATAAATATATTTAAATATATTTAAAATATGAATAACCCAGAATGGTTTGGTAAGTATCTTTTACTATTTTGAATACTTAATACAACAAATATATTATTTTTAAGGAAAATTAATTAAAATCACATTAAAGTCCTTGTGATTTATAAATATCAAGTATCCCCATCCATCTTTTAACCCTAGAATACAAATTATATATCATTTTATAATAAGCTATCGAAAAGAAATCACATTTTTTTTGTGAGACAGCACATTTATGACCTAACTGTTTAACAAAAGAATATATTACTCTTTGAGATTTAATCGGGCGAAAAAAGATTAAATTAATTTAAATCACACGAAGGTATTAAATACAGAACAATAAATAAAATTTCACAATGCAAAGCATTTAAGTTTGTCCCATGACCAACTCTTGTTTATTGCTAAGCATTTTGTCAGTTTTTATTTCCAATACATTTGGCTTTAGTTGAATGCCATGGCCTGACAGAAAATAAACTGCAACCAAGGAATGCCAATGCCCTGTCCATAATCAAGTGCTGGAGAAGTGGGGCGGGGGTCAATCGAATCGAGTTCGAACCTTGTTGCGCACTAAATTTTCAAGTGTCAAACTAATGGCCTAAGAAATACTTTATAGCTAAAATTTTAAACAATATAGGAAGAGAGCTGTGTAGAACGCATTTCCAAAGGCACAATTCAATAAAATATCCATTGTCCTGGTGCTCAGCTGTAGGATGTATCTGTGTCTTTTGTGCGAGTCCTAAATGTGAATCAGTATTTGTATCTGTATCTGTAGCTATGGATGTATCCGCATCCCTGTATGTGCACGCATCATTCATCCGGCGGCCATATTGAGGCAACATATCCGGCGACAGGATGCCAAGACAAGAAAATTTCATGCCATGCTTTGTACGTTTCCGCCACCCCCTCCGCCGGCCCCTGCCTTAACCCTCTGAGGCCCACCATGCCGATTTCGACCCGGCTGCCCTCGCAGGATTCTTGTTGTTGACTGCCAGTGCTTATATTTTATTTCATGCCAACAGCACTGTTTAATTACACACAAAAGACAACACACACACTCGCACGCAGAAGGGGAGGGGGATGTGCATGTTAGCCTGGCACACGGACACACATCCTTCTTTCCCGCTGCCAGAGTGGTGGTGAGTGCGCAGATGTATCTGTGGCCGTATCCGTATCTGTGTGCATCAGGTAATAGCTGCCCTTGCTCGCATGCAATTTATATTTTCTGCTCTTGCTGTCGCTTCTCTTGAGCCTGCATTCAGCACAGGTCCTGGCCAATGTCCTGGGATACCGCTTGCCAACCCCCTCCCAACCCCTTCCTCAGCCACCTCCACCCCCTGCCAGTGCAATTAAGTTCGACTGCAAAACAAAGGGCATGTTGTTTGATATCAAGTTGCCTTTCTTCTGCCTTCCTCCTTGGCCAAACTAATTTCTCAATTGTTATTTTTATGGGAAACAATTTCGCAGCATTACAGAAGCGAATAATTGCGATTCGCGGGATAATAACTGATTAAGGGTTTTGTCATAATAAATTGCATTTCTCTGCGATGAAAGGCATAAAAAGCATAAACAGTTCGGCGATTGACAGGGCTTACTAATTGATATTTGGCTGGGACATTGAACTTTGAGAGGCTTTCGCGCACATAAATAATAACGCGCCATATTAATGGCGTTTTAATACTCTTTTTTTCGCCTTATGTGGCCAGAGCTGTCCGTGCGAATCCATTGAAATTATTTATCCGATTCTTAACAATTGCATCATAAATTTCATTGAAGAAAGCACTCTTTGCCGCACAATTTATCATCTGGTAATTGATAATGCCAGTGCCTAGGACTATGCCGTCGTGTTGATTAATTATCGCAATGACAACGGCAAGAACAACAACACGGCACAATGCAAAGTTATCGCTGCAAAATATTTTTAAAAATTTCAGCGCCGAGCATGATTTATGTTGAATCCTTGGCCTGGAATGGGGCGAGAATCTGGCTGGCAGGATGGGTTCGGATGGGTAAAAGCATTGAAGGGTCTTGCCGCAGCTTCTGCTCTTTGATTCCTTCACTGTTGCTGTTTGTTTAATTAAAAACGCAAAACTTTTGCGGTTCACAGCCAAATTAAATTATGTTCAATTTAACTTTATGGCTGGGCTCCGGCTTCCTTTCGGTTTCTTTTATTATTTTTTGCCTGGGTGTCGGCCGGACGGGAGGCAAAAAGCATTTTGCATTTGCAATAAGTAAGTATTGAGTGTGACCCGAACCTGAATTTGTAAAGTTTTCAATTTCACGAGCCCCCAAAGAAGTGGCACCATCAAATGTGTTGAAAGCCAAACAATGGCGCAAATTTACCGCAGCAAGCAGAACTTGACTTTGGTTTTATGGCCCGAGTTTGTTGCCGAGCTGTTGACAACGCGGCGTATGCGCAATTTGTGACAAGTTGCCCTTTGTAGCAACTTTCTTTTGACATTGTTTCAAGGTTTTCGCCGGAGACGAGATGGAAAACAAGAACTCGCCCAACATTCTGCATGAAGTGTTTGTTAAAAAGTTACTTCCACTGCCCGGACCAGCGGTCTTAGCTGCTTTAAGTGGCCCAGCAATTTGACGGAAATGATTGACAGTCGCCTATACAAAGCAATGCCAGAGCGAGTCTCAAGTTTGGCCAGCTACGACAGGCCTTGCCAGCCCCGCAGTAACTTAAGTTAGGTGAGCCGAGCAAAGTGCAAAAGTCGTGCCAAAGTTTTGGTTTGGGCTTCGCCGCTGCAAGTAACCGAGCGGAACTCCATTCACAGTCAAGGTGCAGGCAACTAATTCCCAGAAATGCTTCGCAAAGGGTTCCATCCCAGTTGATTGACAACGGTGGGGGAAACATACCTTGGAGGCACATCGAAACGTTGTTAACTCTCGGAAGCTAAAGTGGAAACTTTGGGTGAAACGGGAATTTAGGAGGAGGTATTGTACTACAGGTAAGTACTACTGTTCACTACGCATAAGTATCACACCATTTTTGATTGAAGATAAACATTAAGTTTAAACCATTGCTTTTTTGATTTACTTCGGTAATTCTTTTTTTACACCTTTCCGATTTGTAAAAATTTAGAAAATAGTGTTAATATAGTTATTTCTATCCAAGGTTTGACATAAAAAAGCAGGGAGCCCACCATTTCTAAACGTTACAAAATAATATTTTTTGTAGTGAAATTATTAAACATTTTTTAACGAGTTCAACAAGGTATGATAAATCAATTTTTGGACTTAACATTTTTTGGTGTGATTGTAGTTTTGTTAAAGATTTTATTGCAAGTTCAACAAGGTGTGACATTGCATTTTTGGGCCATTATTTTTATTGTTTCGACAAAAATACTGATTATTTTTGGGCGGAAAATAAACCACTAGTTTTTTGACGAAAAAACTATATTTTTCCTTCACCTTTTTGGTTTAACTTTAAAAAAAAAAAAGTCAGAGTCCCAAAAGATGTAGCTAACAAGCTAAGTATTTAATCGCGGTAATTTTCTGGCTGATTCTAAAGACTCCGAATTTTCCGGGAAGGTCCAATAAACCCATGAAGATTCGTAGATCCGAAATTGTGATTCACAAAATTACTATATTCATTAACACTCAACGCCGAAGAAATTCATTCCTTCTTGTAAATTTTAACCATTTACAGTTAAATTTCCCTAAAGCTGCTTAATCTGCAATGCTCGTGACCCATTAAAATATAACTTTTCAAGGGCCATTTTCGGCCGAAACATTAATAACTCCTTTTCCACGGACACTTGAACTGCACTCCACCCGGGATTGGCAGTAGGTAAATTTTCGTTAGCTGATTGCCGGGCCCTCGAAACCACCGCAAAAATGGCCGGCACTCATGTGTAATTGCACACAAAAGCTAATAATGCGCTACCGATAGCGCCAGCGGTCCTTGCAACAAATGCTGGCCAATTGGAATCGCAAAAATCGAGCAGTCATTGCTGCTTTCCCAACCCCCAGCCTCCTTCCATCGCACCCCCCAATGCGGCTATGTAAACTTATATGGCAAGGCAAACGTTTATTTATAAATCATTTTATTGTCGGATTTTATTCGCAGTTGGACGACCGTTGAGCGTCGGAGTTTCTATGCCAATAAGCAGCTTACCGGAAGTTGTAATGCTGTAAATTTAGATTTCCGGCCGCAAGTGCAGCGCCCTGGCTTGGCAACATTTGTAGCCCTCGGGCACCAGAACCCAAACACAAAAAAAGTTTGGCAAAAAATGACGAAAACTTTTGCCACAATTCCATTGAATGCAGGCCACTCCGCCCGTTTTGGAGCGATATTTTGGTATAAGGTAAGCAAAAAAGTTGGTGGCTCTGCCAGCCCGATGGCGAAAAAACCGCAACTCAAGCGAATCCTCTGACCAATTTGCAAGCCAGAAAGATGTCGACTGAAAAAAGGGGAAATACTATGTGCACCAGTACTAATAAATGGAGAAGAATGCCCGGCCACCGACTGGGTAATTGACCAGGAACGGGCCTGATTGTCCAGTCTGGAGTTACTGTCGTCATCTGTCCATTAATCACGTCCTAATGCCGGGCCACACGAGTCTGTCGGAGCACACTAATGATCTGTGCTTTACACATGTATCTGGAGCCCACGGATCCGGATGGCCCGACCATAGGAGGATGTGCCTCCTTTCGGCCTGGTCAACGTCTGCCGTTCGCAACGTTCCACTTAACAAACGTGTTTCATCTTTCCCGTTACCGTCTCCAATTGCTCCAGTTTCCAATGCCACTGCTACTGGCGGTGGCACTGGCGCTTGTGCAACGTTTTTTATCGATAAAGTGCAATCAATTTTTACAAATGGGATTATTTTCTCGGCTCCCGCTCTCCCTCTGTCTCGGCAAACGAATTGTAATTTGTTTTCCCATGCATTTGTTATTGTTCTCCGACTGTGTTTGCCTTGGCTTCCCTGTCGCAGGAGTCTTAGTGAAGTCGCCGCATTATCTTAGGGTATATCGGCAGCTACATATGTACTACCAACTACCTTGTCACGCCACCCGCAGCCGTGAGTTCGGGGAAAATTCAGGTGGAATGCTCCACACGATGGCAATGCAAAGCAGCTTTCGATAGAGATTTATGCTTGTTGGTAGTTTTGCTCATAAAAATGCATTTTTATTTCTCTGGCTGCGCTGCTTTTTGGTTTGCCCTCCCTGATTTTCCCCCGCTCTTCCTGCTGCCCGCCTTTTTTCTGTGGCTTTTGAATATTGAGTTAGGTTTTCGGTGGCTGCGCCAAAAGGTATGCAGCATTTTCCGGCTTTCGCTTTGTCGCCATCGCCTCGTAAAAACTGTAATCAGGCAAAATAAATAGCGCCATAAAATAAGTTTCTATCTTTTATTGCCGCCGCATTGGGGCGGCAGAGGAATTAAGCAAAAGCCAACGGAACGGAACGACAAATAAAAATAACTTGACTCTTACAATTTGTGCCTAATGGCAATGCAATGTTAATGGATTTTTAATACTTCTTCTTGCCGAAGGTAATTCTATTTAATTGTTTTCGCCGGATTGCTGGCCATAAATTCCGCCCAAGAGGCTGTATCGGCAGACATTAATTTGACGACAACAAGAACGCTCGACTTTTATTGGGCTAAGTTTATCCCAAAAATCTTTGTGAAGCTGCGCTGAATCAGCGAGTGCCATCTAAATAATAGCTGAAAATCAATTGATATCTATTTTATCAATGCAGTTGCCGTTGCAGCTAAATTGCATTTATGGCTTTGCGCTTTTATTTAATTTTGCACATGCAATTTGGACTCCCTTCGTCCCCCTATTCGCCCCCGGCTGCATCTTAGCTGCTCTACCTACGCACACCGAGCCCCATCGGGGCGAAACTGAAAGAGAAATCCTTTCAAACATCTTTCTATACAAACCGCCGTGCTGCACAAATGAAGCAACATTTTCTCTCAAGAAAATGCGATTTGTGCGCTTTTGAATGCAAGCGACGTACTGGCCACGCCCCCTGCTACCACTTTCGGATCTCCGCCCCCTGTTCGCTCCCAACAGGGACGCTTATCCTTTGATGATGAAAACTGCGCTGGCAAGCGAAAAACTTTGGGAGCCCAAGACAGCGGCTAATAAAGAGGCGGGGTCCGCCCCCCAAACGTATGTGCGTGTGGCTCTGCTGACCGGGCACAATTGAAATGTTTTAAATTTCGTTAAGCTATTTAATCTGAGCTACATTGTCTACAACTATTAAAAAAAGAAATGATTTCATAGTTCAATCAGTTTCTTTCTAACATAGAAAATATTAGGAACCTTAAAAGAGGTAAGTCAACTTTAAGATACATTCAACTTACAATAAATGGTAGTCTTTCAGCAGTTTGTTTATAAAAATATTGTACTCTTTATTGCCTTAAAACACTTGCTTAATTTTTGACCTATTAACTGTACTTATTTATTGTTATTTTATTTATTTAGCCCCAACAACACATATTTATTTGATGATGATGATGATATGAGATGGTGTAGATGGTGAATGCAATTTTGGCAAGACGGATTTTCCAGGAACTCTGTTTTAAGTTTTTTATATTTTTCGCATGTGGCTGGCATAAAGTTTTACAAGTTTAATTATGCAGACAGCAGCTCGATGCAGACAATGAAGTCCGCGCCCGGTCCCCATGTGGATGGATGGCCAATTAAAAATGTTAAGTTTCTCGCATATACACATCAAGGACCTGGTCACAAAAGGCGAATCCGTGGCGATACTCAAAATGAATTTTGTAATTTATGAAAGCGTTAATTGCAAGCGGCCGAGACAAAAGAAGAGGTCTTCTTATAACTGCACAAACAGGGAAAAATTAAAGCCATCTCAGTTCGCTGTGCCCGTGGCTCCCTTCCATTTTCCCCCATCCTGTCGCCCTTACCTCACATTCACATACAATTAAAAAGTCAACACCTTGAATTGAACTCACACATTTAATGGCTTGGGGGCATGGGCCGGAATGTCCCCACCTTCGAAGAAACAAAAAAGTCGCACGCTGCGAAAATTTTCACAGTAATTAGCAAAGTTTTGCGCCAAAAAACAAAGGGCATCCGGCTTTTTTGTAGGCGCCTGTCAGGCGGTCGGATCTAATGAAAAGCCCTCGAACCCCCGAGTACGAGTAAATGATAGCCCGAATATAGTGGGCTCCAAACAAAACTGAGCCCACAGCAGCCTGGGCCTAATCCAATTTATTTCAAAGAACTTTGCGGGCTAGATGGGGGAGAAATTTGCATAACTTTGATATGAGCAGCCATGTGCTTTCGGTCTGCGATGATAATCACATTCACTCCAGACCTGAACAATATTTTCAAGAGCCACTCAGTCATACTGATTGCAGCTGAGAATGAATTAATTTATTGCCGGCACACACAGAAAAAAGGATAGACACATGGACAATTGTAAAATTGAATATAGAACCCTAGTTTAACAGAAATATTTCAGTGTAGAATAATTGAGACTTTTCTTACAAATCTTAGAGGTATCTCACATTAAAATCGGACAACAATAATTAAATTAACAAAGTTCAGTTTTCGGGTCTCATTCGGAAAATGCCTGGAAGTATGGAAAAATCGAAAATGAAAATGGGTTACAAATGTTACGCTCTTTTACAATAAATATTCAAAGGTAGAACAATACGGAATTTGATCACGAACTCATAGAGGTATCCCACGTAAAATTCGGATTCGAATATCTCAAGTTATGGCATCTAGAAGTGCTGTCCTAGGCCCCATACTGAAACCCATTGGGAAAATCTACCATGAAAATGAGCTTAAATTTCTACCGTCTTAAAAACTAAATATTTGACTGTAGAATATTAGGAAATGTTGCAACGAAATCATAAAGGTGTCGAACATGAAAATCGAAATAGAATTACTCAAGTTATGGGATCTAGAAGTGCTGTTTTGGGTCCCCATACTGAAACCCTTTAAAAGAAAAACATGAAAATGGGCTAAAATTTTGACCCTTTTAAAGACAGAATAATTGAATGCAGAATATTTGGAAATTCAACCCCGAACTCATAGAGATATGCCACATCAAAATCGGAATCCAAAAACTCAAGTTACGAATTATCCCGCGTCAAAAGCGGATTCGAATTACTCAAGTTATTGGACCTAGAAGTGCTGTTTTGGGCCCCCATACTGAAACGCATTAAAAGTCAGAAAAACACAACATGAAAATGTACAAAAATCTTGACCCTCTTAAAAACTGAATATTTCAATGTAGAATATTAGGAAATGTAACCACGAACTCACAGAGGTAAGCCACATCAAAATCGGAATCCAAAAACTCAAGTTACGGGCTCTAGAAGTGCTGTTCTGAGCCCCTATACTGAAACCCATTGAAAAGACTAAAAAATCCAACATGAAAATGGGCTAAAATTTCGACCCTTTTAAAAACTAAATAGTTTTATGTAGAATACTAGGAAATGTAACCACGAACTCATAGAGATATGCCACATCAAAATCGGAATCCAAAAACTCAAGTTACGGGCTCTAGAAGTCCTGTTCTGAGCCCCCATACTGAAATCCTTTAAAAAGACTGAAAAATCTAACATGAAAATGGTCTAAAATTTTGACCCTCTTAAGCACTGAATATTTGAATGTATAATATTAGGGAATTCAACCACGAACTCAAAGAGATATCCCATATTAAAATCGGATTCGAATAACTTATGTTATAGGATCTAGAAATTCTGTTTTGGGTCCCCATACTGAAACCCATTGAAAAGACTGAAAAATCCAACATGAAAATAGACTAAAATTTCGACCCTCTTAGTTTTAATATTTTAGAGAATTCTATCACAAATTCAAAGAGGTATCCTACTTATAAATCTGATTTCAATCAATTATGAAATCTATGAAATTTCGGAAAAGTCGAATCAATAAACAGGAAAAATGTTATTATATAATATTAGGGTGTTCCTCCAAAACTTCAAACGGTTATCCCACATCAAAATTACGTTTTCTTCTAAAAATCGTGAAAAAGGCTTTACTAGGATTCGTTTTCTTCGAGTGCCTCGCTTGAAATGTATTACTCATTCAGTGAGGCGACACCTCTGGTCATATTTCAATTATATAAAATAAGGCCGACTCACTTTCACCGTGTCGCTTGAGAGCGCCAACTTTCGGAATGAATAAATTGCCAAGAAAAAATGGTAGCCTGTGCCACTCAAATGTATGCAATGAAATTCATTTATTTACGCCTACGAAGCAAACAAAAAATTCCGAAATATAACAAATTACCATTGGAATGGATAGAATTTTTCATACAATTGGCAGGTTTTTATCGCTTCAGCTTGAGTCCAGGGGTCACGCATCAGGGAACAGGATCTGCAGATGGACATGGCTGGACAGCCGTGGGTAAACATCACAAATCAGAGGGAATGTTTATGCATGAAGCCAAAAGGAGAGCATTTCATAAAAATTAATATGTGCATTCGTGCAGATTTGTACGTTGAAATTGTGACACAATATGGGACTGTAATAAATGTTGGGGCAGACAAAGAGTGGTTACGGGAGATGGCATGGGGGTCCGGGGCTCCTGTGCTTTGGAAGTAGTGCTGCGTTACCATGGCAAGCCAAAAACCAACTCGGGCAAAACAATTTTCACACGTGCAAACTGCAGAGGCAAGCTCATAAATTGCCACAGCCATGCGATGATGATGACGGAGGGGTGACTAGGTCTGGGAGGGATCCCAGTTAAATCCTTAAAGGCCGCGTCTCCCTTTCAATGTCTGCTCTGCGGGTTCTCCTGCTCCTGCTCCAAATGCAAATGATCAAAATAATTACATGAAGCGCACTTTTTACCGCTCCGCGCGCACAAAAGACAAGCGCAGTTGCAACTCCAGAATGATGAAAATGAGTTTTCTTTACAAACAAAATTAAAAGTAAAAGGACGAAGGACGAGGGATTGGATGGAGTTGGAAATGGAGGAAAATTGCACACCAAATTCAACGATGTGCAAAGTTATTTTTCACAAGTGCTTTGCAGCCCGCCCATGTCGCCTGCATGTGGATGTGGCCATGTGGTTCTGTGGATTTCCGTTAACTTATGGTTAGCAGTCTCTCTGTGTGTGGTGTGCATCCTGCCTGGTCCTTGTCCTGGTCCTGGGCTCATCCTCATCCTCATCTTTATCCCCATCCTGCAGCTTCCCATTCTCTCCAGAATTTTCCTATTTTTATGCTGTGCAAATGACAGCAATTTTTCATAGGGCAAAGCGCTTGCAAAACTCCCCCTAGATCTCGTTTTTCGCCATACCCATTTCCGCCCCTCCCCCACGTTTGTTGTCTTTTGCGAGGTGCCAAGTGACAATAATTCTGTCTTTCCCCGCCAGGCGAGGAGACAAGCCAGACCCACACGCTAACCCCCAGTCGGGGCTTTTGTTTCGCTGTCACTGCCTAATTGCCAAGATTTTGTGCTGCTTGGTAGACCGAAAGAAGAACCCCGGTTCAGGGCAAAGGCCCTAACATACCCATCCCCCAGACGAAACCTTAAATTCTGAATTTTAAAAACCCCCAAAGCGCAGCCCCAGTTGTTACACATACGCCCTGGGGCACAGAGAGAAAGTATTTTAATTGAGTATTTTTTTAATCTAAACTTGTTGGGACCTTTATTCTTTTGAATTTGAATATCAGCAGCCCCAAGATGCATAAAAAAGAAAGTCTTGGATTCCAAATCATTAATTTTAGCTACCCCAACATATTACGCATACGCAGTGTTTTACATTAAAGCCAATGCTAGTTCAATAATCATAAATTTACCATCATAACCACAGGGTGAGAAACTTTCTTGCCAAACTTTCTTCACATTTAAACCATCACTAAATCCCTGGGTAACTGTCATTAAGCTACTCGGCTTTATGTTCCTCTATTAATTTCTAAAAATCCCACGGATCGTCGAACCGCCACTAAATGCAGCAGGCATTAAATTAAAGCAACAACTTGTGCGTTTATTTTTATTGAATCATCAAAATCAGGCGCTGAACAAGTCGAACGCTTAAATCGCTGGCTCGCAACTACTCATAACTGTTTGGCTTGCTGTGAAAATATCAATAAAGAAAACTAATGAAGTGCGCGCTGCCTTAAGTGGCTTATTGTCACTTTGACACCCACACACATGCAGCGAGTCCTTCGCTCCCCCGTGTGTGTGTGTGTAATGTCAAAGGGCAGACGCACGTCGAGGACTCAAGGGGAGGCCAACCGAGGCACGCTGAGCCTGTGTGTGTGTCTGTGTCGCGTCGCATCATAAAATCCGCACTTATTACTCCTTTTATGCAACTAAATATGTACACTCAAGTAAATAGCCAGGGGTGTGGGTGTGGGTGTGTGTCATTGTTCGCCAGCGTGTGTTTACTTACTTTCGGTTAAGTGGACACTGTCACTGGCTTTCTTCCTCGGAGCTGGATGCACTGGGCGAAAACTAGGGTCACTTTGAAGCCCAGAATTGGCATCTCTTTGGAGCCGATAATTTAATATCACTATTTTATATTATATTTATTAAAATTCCTCCCTGATATTATGTACCTGAAACTAAATAATGTTAAGAATAATTGTCATTAAATTATTTTGGAACGTTTTAGGTAATGTATTAACATTAAAGTTCTAAGAATATCCTTGTATTAATAGTAAATCACAAAAGAAATCGATTTTCAATGGCTAAGTAAAATATATATTTTTATTCGTTTAATAAATTTAAGAAATAAATAAGTTGAGTTATGAGTTTTCATTACTAATATAACAATCAGTATATAATATTAAAGGTGATCTAAGAAGGCAAGACCAATACTATATTTCTTATTCAAGACAATATTTTCTCGCAGTGAGGCTGCTCTTCTGCTCTCAAGTTTTTGGGCTATTAGCAGCCAGCCAACATCCTTCGGGGTCAAGGGGTCGGGGTCGCCTTCCTGCGGCCCTTGTCTCCGTCTTTCCACACAAGGACTCACATATTGGCTGGCCAAGTGCTGGCAAAATATTTACGCTGCGTCATTGACTGAGTAAATGCAATTCATTGGACTCATAAATTGCAAATAGCGGCGTGAAAAACGCAAATAATTAAGAAGTGAAGTGGGCCTTCAAGACAATAGCTTTTGGTAACAGCAAAGCTCACAAAGGAAAAGCTCTGGAAATATTCTTAGCCAGCTTTTCCAAACAAAGGTCGTTGTCTCAGAAAAATCGCATTTTTTCGCTCTGTAAAAGCCAAATGTAGATGGCGCTTCATCGTAGTACTAGAAAATGGGACTTAAGGTTGATCTCATCGTGAGATTATAACCCGGTTTAAGAGCCAAATTACTTCCTCATTTACCATCATTACGTTTTCCGCTTGCCATTTCCATTTCCCGCTGTAGGCCCATAACAAAAACCTCTCCAGCAGTTATTACGCTTAATTTGAAAACATTTAATTACCATTAATTATATTTGTGTATAATTACATTTTCTGTTTTATTGTTACATTTATATGCTCGTAGTGCATCATATATTATGCTTAGTAAAATCACGCAAATGTTTCATTAAAAATTGATGCCTTCATTTTTGTAACGCTGTAAAGAGAACGACGTGCTCGTCTGGGAGGTCGTTATTGCTTTTGCTGTATCTGTATCCATGGCTATTGTTGCAATTAAATTCGGGCAGTTGATGCTTTTGTCGGGACTTTTTTCTGTCAGCTTACCCCGATGCGATTTAATTAAAATTATGAACTCGCTTAGTTGGCATTAAATAACAAATAAAATAAGTTCTACATGCGATTTATAAAAAAGGTCATCTTTTTGTTTTCGATTGCTCTTCCACTCTTTTGTTGTTCTTCCTCCTGGTGTATACACTTAGCAAAAATACGCATTACAAACTATTAGCAGTGTTGCCCTCAGGCGGGCGGGGGCGGTAGGTGGAGGATAATGAGGCGTGGTGTACACATTTAAAACCTAAGAATATCATTCGCACTCGTTTTGAGGGAGGCGGAGCATTGGTGATCCATGCAAAGAGTAAATTATCCAGTAATCTCTGCGGCTTAGTATCTGAATTGCCCCTTCTTCCCCCTCTCGTTGTGGTAAACCCTCAGCGGCGAGTAGCTTCCATTTCCGTTTCCGTTAAGTGACGCTCCAGCTCCGTTTCCGTTTCCTGTGCCATTGCCATTGCCAGCACCGTTTCCGGTTCCCGTGTTGCCAAAGTTCTGGGATGCGGATCCGGAGATCAGCTCCTCGGAGTGCTGCGGCTTGGCGGTGCACCGTGGGGCAAGGATCAAATTGTAGATACCGAAGTATACCAAGGCCACAACGCAGGCCACGACGGCCAGCCATTGGTAGGTGCACGTCCAGGCCTTCAGCTCAGGGTGCCCCTCACTGCGAGCCAAGCCAATCAGAGCGCCAAAGCCCTTGCCTGAAAGGGAAAGGAAAGTTTTATAATAAATATCTCGGTGCCCTAAAAATTCATAGAATTTATGTAAGCCGTAAAATCCTTTTTCTCAAGGTTCGCCCAGTTAGTTTGTCAGATATTAAGCAAGCGTTATTGGTCCATAAAGATCAAAATAAACTCACCCAAGCCAAAGAAGGCCAACACAGCGAGAGCCTGCCCCGTGGCTGTCAGTTTCCTGGGCATGGCATGACGCATGTACAGGATGATCGTGATCCAAAGCAGACCAATCACAGCTGGCTCTATGACCTCCGTGACGACTATCAGCCAATTAGCGCTAGGATCACTCAACGCACTGAACCGAATGACATAGATGGCCAGGCCAAAGATGAAGATATTCGAGTGGCCACAGTACTCGATGAACTTGTCCACGTTGAAGAACAGAACCAGGATGAGGATCAGGCCCGCATAGCACACGGCGTTCGCATCGGTGAAGGTCCAGGGCAAGAAGCTGTGAATACTGCTCCAGAAGGTGCCGAACAGAATGGAGACCAGGGTGAGCACGACGATCTCGGGACTGTAGCGCCGAATCGCCGACATGGGAACCACCAGCATTCCGGTCTTGGTGTGCCACCACCATTCCGGAGGACTCAGTGGCATCTGGCTGGCACAGAGCAGCACCACGGCACCCAAGACGAAGCATACAATGAATACAATGAGTGCAACAAGGGCAGCATCTGGATTTGGTCCACCCTGGAAGAAGAACACATCCAAAGGCGAGAAGAGTACCACGTAGCCAATGGCACCCCAAACGTACTGGCGGCACACCTCGCCCCTTCCTTCGGAGGTCTCCCGAACCGCGATCACGATGGCCGTGTTCAGGAGGGTCAGTGCCGCCATGGGGAAAATGTCTCCAAGCAGACGAATGGTCGTGTAACCCACAAAGGTCTCCTGCGCACTGCCAGTGATCTAAGGGGTGGTGAAAAGTGTTAAATAATATTTTTCAAATGTTGAATGGAACCACTCACATTGGTACACTCGCTGTCTGAGAGCACACTCTGCTCGTGGTAGGGATTCACCACCTGACACTCGATCATGGGCTTGCAGTTGCCGTCGTTCTGCTTGTACTCCTTGAAGTCCTTCATGTACTTCGCCTGCTCAGCGGGGATGTGGCACTGGAAGCCCTCTGGAAAAATGTAGGGAAACAAAGTATAAACAAAAATTGAATAAGGGGTCTTTGCCTCATAAAATACAATTGATGATGTAAAATAAATAAAAACGTATTATAATAATATGAACCCACCCAGCGGATACTGGCACCATCCCTCGTAGTCGTCGTAGTGCTCCTCCTGGCTGATCGCCGAGCCCATGAGGGCGTCCATCACCACGCTGGTGGTGTCCTCGGTGTAGGCGTGACAGTGCTTCACCACATCCTCGCCATTCTGGTTGAGCTGGGTGAGGCAGACATGCGGCGGCTGGACGTACACCTTGGTGGGGGGCTTCTTGACCTGCCTGATGGACCGGTGGGCAGGGGCCTCCTCACCACTGATGGCCTCCACACCAGCACTGTCCGCTGGGTCGGAGCCGTCCACGTCCCTCCTAGTGCGCAGACTTTCTGTGACCGCGGTGCTGCCCTCATCCTCATATTCGAAATCCGCACTCTGCTCCGTGATGGGGGCCAGTGTGGGAACCTCTGCCAGCCAGGCCACGTAAAGGGGCTCGTACAGCTTGGGGTTCTGGCAGCTGTAGGTGCAGCGCGTCAGGTTGATTTTGCCCTCCTTCTGGTCCCACCTGCTGCAACTGGAGTTCGTGCCACAGCGCTCCTGGAACAGGAATCCTCCGGTCTCATCGCAGCCAAAGCTGACCAGTGGCTCCCGGACCTCTCCCCGCCGGCTGACATCCGGTACGGCCAACAAGAAGGCGTAAATAAAGGCGGCGATCAGCAGGAAAACGGCAGTCAGTACTCGCAGAGTGCGTCCAAAGGTATTGGGGTTCTTGGCTGCCAGACGATCAGCCCAGGGACCGGCGATCAGGGGACCCAAAATGGACACAAATGGCGCTAGGATGGTGATGGTGCGGTATTCCGAGAAGTTCAGACCCAGCAACAGCGGCTTTGTGGCATGCAGAACATGCAAGGCTGCGAGACCTGCAAGTAAAAAATGGTTTGTTTAATAAAACTCAAAACCTTTTACACAGGTTGTATTACAAGATCCAATATTATTTTTGGGAGGTTCTATCCTTTATAACTTACCGGTGATGACAAAGAACACGACAACCTTGAGCGATATCAACGTCTTGTTGACTCGCGGCTTGCGCTCCGCTATGAAACCCATTTTATAGAGTTGGTTCTGCTACAAACTATCTGTATAAAATCTCAGTAATTAGGCCACCTTCCGGGGGTTTCGTTCTTCCTCGTCGATTTCCTCTTTGTTTCGTTGGGCTCAGTTGCTCACATTAGACTCGATGGGTTCTGCAATTAAGAAAAGCAACCAAGTTAATAATAACATCCAAGCAAAACGATGTAGTTTCTAACACTTTCTGAAATGAAAAGAGCAGACAACAAAATATATAAAGACATTGAAATACTAGAGCCCCACGCAACCACAAAAGTCACAGAGACCAACAGTAAACAATACCAACTTGCTGGCTACCAACTGAAACCACACAAGCAACAAGGTATTCCAGAGGCTGTAAAAACTATTTATGCACCCCACGGAAAACTACACATGATGCCACTCTGCCCAATTTGTGGGCATATCAAAAGGCAATCAAGCCGTTTGATGGGTGGCACATCGATGATAATCGGTCGGTAAACACAACATGCTGAAAATCATTCGGAAAGCCCGTCCAGAGCCCCCTATTACAAATATAAATATATACGTGTCACGATGGGGTGTCAAAAATAAACAAGTGTCAATAGGCAATAGGCCACAGTCGACATTCACAACACACATACGCACCATTGCACAGCGGCGGCCGGGGCAACAACATAACTAAAATAGCAGGGTAATTGAACACAATGGCAGCGGCAAAACAGCAATGAAATACATATTCTCCCTGCCCTAGACATAAATTTAAATTAACTGTCAACGAAATTGTCAATGGCACATAGCTTTAATCATCAGCAAGCTATTTGCTAAAGATTATGATACGAGAAAAGGCTGCAGGGGCTGTTGATATACGACTGCAGTCATTAAAATAGAAAGGAAACGCTTTGAATAATATGTAATTTATTTTGATAAACTAAGGTGAGAGATATAAATAGCATTATTAAGCAGTGATCAAAGAATCATATTCTCAGGAACATTTAAACTGAATATTTCGTAAATGAATTGAATAATTTTTAATTTTGAAAATAGCATTTAAGAGATCCTTTCACACAAAACTCGACCTCAGATACAAGTTATTTAATATTTATACTTTATTGCTGACAGTGACTTGCTTCTATCTCTGCTATCAATGTGACCCCTCCTGTAGGCTTAATGCAACCACTAGACAGTGCGTTAAACCCACTCGACAAGTAAATTGCTTGATAATACCTAAAACGCATGTGTCGGGCCAGAAGCCCACTCTTTCGCTGTCTGAAATGCAATTTGCAAGATGATACTTAAATTGAGCGCTGTTCCTCAGCATTGACAATGGGACTCTACTCTTAAAGGAATGGAAAAGGAAAGTGCCAGACGGCTATCATAATTTCCAACCAGCCCGGCGAGAGAACTCGGATGGCAAGAAACGAGATTTAAGTAGTTTGTGGCAAAACCGGTTGTTTGGCTTGCCGTCTAGGCAAATTACATCACCCCGAGCAAAAAGCGAAACATTTGACTGACTCTGCGTGTGATCTACGCCCCCTAAGAGAAAAAAATCAACAACCCAATTGGCCGAAGGTCAGGCAGATGGGCGTCCATCTGCAAGATCTCAGAGAAGCCACCAGCTAATTGAACTAAGCACACAGACGCCAAGGTCCGATTTACAAACAATTTATAAACTGTTAAGCTTTTAATGCTTCTTAGCCGCCGGGTCAAATTAATAATGTAAAACACAGCCGAAGGTCACTCAAAACACAAACAACTTAATAAGTAAACATAATATTTTGACTGGCCAATGACTCATCTTGTAATCTATAAAAAAAATTGATGTACACAAATCTGTGTTATCAGTTGATGGCTGCAACAAATTGCTCTGGCGAATGAAAAATGAAATACAAAATATGGCCGGCTTATCTTAGCATCAGCACTGAATTTAACCGGAGGTACGGAAAAAGGTCAAACGGCTAAACAAAGGCAAACCAACTAGCATTGCATGACGTAAGCCAAATAAACACAAAAACAATACGAGAGCAGCTATAAAAAATGTCGCTAGGCTTGGGACCAAAATTCAAATTAGTAACCAGCCAACGACCAGCGAAAAAAACAAAAATAAAGCTTCAGTTTCAACTTAATGACAAAACGCCCAGCACGCACACACCCAAAAAAGACGAGAGCAGAAAAACTAAAAACCCCAAACAAAACCATCCAAATCCGGGCTCTACACACCCCGTAAAGCATGGACTACCAGTGATTGCCCCACATGGGCACTACGTATGACACAGTGCGCTTATTTATGACCTAAGGTAAACTTTGGCCGGCACTAGCCCCAGAAATTCGTAAAAACATTTTCCTATTGCGTGTTCGGGGGTTCGAGATCGGAGGAAGGTGGAGGAGGTGCCATCCAAAGAACTAGCGCCAGCGAACATGTCCACGGACTTTTGGCAATCAACCGTACTGTATATAGCATGGTATATATGTCCGATCAGGCGACAAACATCTTGAAAGTCTCTGCAGTGGATTCCTGGATTTCATAAATAAATCATGTTAGGCTTTTATAGATCCATCTCGTTATCGTTGGCTTATAGTGCCCTTGACGCCCACACATTTTCCGAAATATTCCACATTCTATTTTAAAATGTTTTTTGAAGATATACCACTACCAGAAGAAATACATATATACTTCTTAAACTTTTGAAACGGCTATGGTATTTTTTTTCTTTATTTGATATAGGACTTAAGAGATATTTATTAGAGTAAGTAATAATAATTGTTTTGTTTACTTAAGAAATAATAATGTAATTTATGAAAATTATTAAAACCTATAGCGCGAGTCCAAAAATAAGAAAACTTTACATAAAACTTGATCCATGTGATACCTTAATATGATTTTATATTTCACTAATTTTTTGATAAACAAATTTTTTTATTTACTCCCAATAACATCATGTCTGACCCATATCTTTTTAAGCCTTTCAAGTCCAGTGCCCTCCCCTATCTGGTTTCCCAATCGACTGCTCTGCCGCCTGGGCAAATTATCCGAGTTTTCTTTTCGGTTTTCGCCACACGCCCGCCTGCAACTTTTCCGCTTGGGTGGCCCCCTGCCTTTTGTTGCCCCTGCCAAATGAAAACCAACTGTGAGAACTCTGCGTGCATGTTGTTTTCCTTTATTTTTTGGTGAGGAACTTGATGGCGTCGCCAGCGGCTCAGCAATAAGGTACGAATGTGTCAGTAGGCACCCGAAAATAGAAGTTTAATTACGACGAACAGCAATCAGCATGACCCTCTGTTAATGCCGCTGCCTAGTAAATCACGTTGTAAATGTCAATTAGTGATAAGGCCAAGCCAGGGGCCGAAAATCGAAACACAATGAGGTAATATATTTGCGCATGCCTTATGCAAATCGCATTTGTTAGCATCGAATTGGTTGCCGGGCTTTTCCATCTGTTTGTCTTATTTCGCATTGTTTGCACAACGAATTTTAACACCTTAACGGGCAGCTGGAAACTCAAGACTTTGCGCTGTCCAATATTTTTCCCCGAGTGCAATGTTTAGCCACAAAGTTGCACCTATCCGCTGGATATCTCAACTGCCATTGTGGGTCAATTGGTTTTTATTTGTATTTTTTTTGGGGCTGCGTTCAGACAGCGCGCCGCCCGCTTAATTATGCGTAACACGACTGCAGAGAAATAGAAAAGCCGCAACAAAGGCCGCTGCATTTAGTTAAATTTATGAATGGATATCATATGGTTGCAGTGGCTCGGGCACACTGTGCCGGCTTTAATTAACATTTAAAATGCATAAATTGTGCGACCGTTCGAACTGTGTCACCAATTTGGCTCCGCACATGGGCGAGAGCCGACGTGGGTTGACTGCCTCGGCAAGTGCAACGTCACCGAAGGCCTAGACTCTAGTCTCTGGAGAAGGTTCAATGAAAGTGAATAAAATTCATTCGTTGCCTTTCACAGTTTTTCCCTGGACTTATGCCAGTTTTTCGGCCAGTCAACGCACTGCTAATGACTTGAATCGCCAGCGAACGCAACATTAACATTTTCCCCCATTTTCATTTCGGCTTCGCTCGAGCGTACCAAGCGGTAATTTCAATTGTAAACCAAATGGTGGATTTGCACATTTGGTGGCACTTGCCTTTTGACATTTAGCCAGCATAAATTTCCCAATACGCAAATCAGTTTCGCCAGCTTGGGCACTCACTTATCCATTTTCTATACTCGTTCTTACATTTTTCTTTGATTTTATAGTAATATAGTACGCTTAATTGGGCCTCCTCATTTGTTTACATTGCAGTCACGTAGCGAGGTTCTGGTTTATTTACGGCATAACTATTGCATCGGAACGACCTACACTCGGAGACCCACTCATTCTGCAGTTGAATGAACGTATAGCACCGCACCGTTAATCAATTGGGTAAGTTATAGAGTGACTTATTGATGAATGCGTCGGGGAGTTTTGAGGCGAGGCGACATCGCACGCCTTCGGGACAAACCTTGGCGGTGGTTTATAAGGCACATTTCCGTTAGGGCTCTGTTAATGATAGGTATTGTGCAATCATTCATTGTTTTCGTGTGAGGTCTCTTTGAATGCGAGATTTGCATTGGCATTGCCAGTCCCAGTTCCCCGCTTTATGCATTATGGAAAGGCCATAAAGACAATTTCCTGACTCACAGTCGTGTGTTGACCACTTGTCTGGAATGCTGCCAGCTCAGATGGGCCTTAACTTTTACACTATTAAAATTGTAAATACTATTAAAGATCTTCGTATTCCTAACTTCTGTAGTTTGGAATATATACCAAAGAATTATTTTGCCTTTTTAGTATACAGAGAATCAAAATTTAAGTTCAAGATTTCTCCCTTGATGTCTTAACTAAGAAAATTAACCAATATCATTTTTATTTCGTTATTATATTTTAATATAATATTGGTTTCCCAATAAAATAATATTTAAAAAAGCATCCAAAAGTATATATTTAACCCAACTGAAAATATTTTCATTTCAAAGTGCAGTACAATGTTAATGTATACAGTGTTCAATGTAATGATTTATCCAGTCTTTTTATAGGCATCCCACCCACTTGCCTTCGAGCAAATTACAATCTACTTAGCATCTTTCGACCGCCCGAGTTGCACTTAAAAACGCATTCCCATTAACGGAATAAGAACAGCATAACAAGGCTCCCCGAGGAGCTATTTGGTCGTATGGCCACGCCCCTTTCCGGGTGATACACGCAACCCACACTCCACTGAAAGCCAATCCAATCCGATCCCTTTCCCCTGGTGCACCTCATATGTATGTTGCCTCGTGCTCGCCGCCAGCTAATTAATTAAGCTGAAGAAATTGGGTCAAAACACAGGCAAGTGCATGGGGGAGAACGGCTGGGCATGGACACGGGCCTAGTGACCCGACCCGGCCCTCTGAGATCTTCATGTTTCCCCGAATCGGAAAATTCGTAAAATTTCCCAAAGGCCTGCCAGAATTTATGTGCAAATGTAAAGCCAGTGGAGCCCATGATTGAGCAATTTATAGAGCAGCCACACGCAAGTCACAGTGCCCCGGGCGGAGGGGGGAAACTAGACGAGTTCCTGAGGTTAAGTTATGCAGATGAACAAATCCAGTGGAGAAATAATTTCCAAATAGTTTATGGCGAAAATTCTCTCAATTAGTGGGAGACACAAAAATAGAAAATCTGTCTTCGCCGCCGGGCAGAAAAATAAATTCATAAATATTTCGGCCTAGCATGAATTTATTGTTGTTTGTATATGAATAGAGCATCTAGTTTCAATATGGACCACAAGCCCCAATTTAATGGCAAAAATGTCTAAACAAGAGCAGATTGCGCAAATAAAAATGTTTCATATTCGAATTAAATTCTGGTCAAATTTCGTCAATATCAAATATCTTTAAGGATTTCCCACAATTGTTTGCCTCTAATTTGGGCTTTTTATACACAGCATATAAATACACCGAAAAAGGGAGACTTGCTATTTTTGGGCCACACAACAAGGGGAATCCGGGGCATGTGTACATTTTCAGGTAAGCCAATGGAGGAATTAAATTCTTGTTTGGATTTTCGTGGTGAGTGCTGGAGGCCAGCCAGGCACTTGAATGCAAATGGGCCGGCCGGCAGCACTTGCAACTTGTTGCCTGCTCATGCACTTTTGTTTACATCACTCGCTTCTTGTCAGTCTGCCCCGTCTGCGCAGTCAGCTGTCTGCCAAACTGGTCATCGAGGTGGGTGGATAAATTGCAAAAAATATTCTCGTTTCATTCCGGTGGCTTTTCATTGCCCTCGGCGCTGTAGCAAGACCCATTAAGCTGTCCAAAACTTATTTCAGCTTCAATTTGCTGGTGTCATGACCCCGCGACAACGAAAACAGCGATCTCGCGTCTGCGTTTGTCTAGAGATATTTGGAGCAAGCCTCGATGACATCATCTGGCTGTTTTGACGCAATATTTTTCGGGCGATCTATATTTAAAAGACTTTTTCGCACTCGGATTGTGGAATCACAGGGGGGGAGAGAAAATAATGTCAAAGCTTTATATCACTTTCGAAGCGTTCTAATGAATACATTTACTTATCAAAGAGAACGTGACAGATTAGTTTGCACTAATATAAAGATATATTTGTTTACCTACAAAAGTCCTATTGTAAAAGCGATAAGTTTCATTATTGAGTTCCTTTTTGTGAGCAAATGTTCCACTTGACGAGAACTTAATGAAACCGCAAGTGATGATATCATACCAAAATATTTTGATAAGCTTATTTACAAAGTCACGAAGGACGCCCATGGCTTTCAGATTTTCTAAATCAATTTTCCGCCGTTAGACAAATTATGATATCATGCCCCATAGATTGCTGACTCAATCTATGAGATATTTGCATTTAACCTCGTATTTTCCCATGCATTCGGAACGCGCCAGTGCGGCGTGAAAATATGTGAGGCAGGCCTCCCCTCACCCACTTTCCAACAGTTTTGGAATAGTTTAGCAAGTATTTATTGCGACATGGAATCGGAATTTAATTGAATTGTAATTGCAATGCTTTCGGCTTGGCTCTCAATTAATTATTTAGTGCGCTAATTGCCGTTATCCGAAAAGAGAATTAAAGTGACGGCGCCGGCAATTGAGACATCAGTTGCGCAGGCGCAGTGTGGGGTCGCCATAAACGTATGGTAACCTGCGACTTGCCCAATTTGGAGTTGGGAATCAAAGTCCGGGGGAGCCCAGTGGCACTGACACGACCTGGAGTCGAGGATCTTTGGCCAACCAAGTCACGCATTGCAGACATTTCCTCAAAACTCGATTTCCAATTCAATGGCAGCAGCAATGCGATTCTGCAAACCGGCCCCCAAGAGAGCCAGTCAGCGGGCCACAAAAGGAGATACATAGATACATTTGTAGCTACAAGTTGGCTTTGACGTTGGCCTGTCATTCAAGCGCCAGATACTCGTAAACAGGAAAACATTTCCTCGAATGCAGCATTAAGTCGAACATGTTCTCGATTGGTTCGCAACATTTCCTTTGTCTGTTGTCGTCGTCCGAAAAATAAAAGCCACAGCAAATCCCTTTTTATTCGGCGTGGGCTGTTCTCAAGTTGCTCGACAATGGCGCCGTCTGACATTGAAATTTCCTGGCATTTAACTGCCTCACTTAGTGGTAATGTTCGCAGGACCCAAGCTCGCAGTCTTGGTCGCCAAAAACCAAAACAGAACCCACAAATGTTTGCCCTAGTTTCGTCGGGTCCGCCAAAATAGTGGTGCGTCATAAATAAAAACAAACAGAACGGCTACTGTGAGTGCTTGGGGGTCCATGACAGTTGCCGAAATAGCCTGAAAGTATCTTGCGCTGTGTGAATATATATACTTATATATTTTTAGGTATGTATCTTCGAGGCAGCCTAAAGGAGGCGACGACGTCGCTGAGTCATCCGAATGTTGCAAAAGCTTTGACACACATAAAGGAAAAGTGTTTGGGGCAAGTAGAAAGATATAACACAAAGTACATACGGAGCACGCTTAATAAAAGGAAAAAACAATAAGTAATAATATTCAAAACAATTTGTAAGGATCTTATGAATACGAATAAAATTCGATGTTCAACTAGAATCGGAAGTTGAAGGCCAGTGAACCAATTTCAAATATTTATTTGTGTCCCGTTGTGCGACATAGTCTCTGTACATAAACCAACTTCTCCAACGAAAACATTTACTGATCCCAGGAAAAACAATTCAAATTTTAATTCCCATTCGCCCCCTATTATTTGCATTACTTTTTATTTATGCTTGGGGATTTATTTTGGTCACCAGGGATTCGTTTATTTGCCCACATGCCATGTCGCTTATATAAAACACAACACATTGGAAAGATCCTCACCAGATGTGCGAATGGATGAGCTCAAAATGTCGACAATATAACCCACAACATAGACACATAAATTCCGGAAAAATCAGCACAGAATTTGAGTTTCGCTAAGATAATTTCGATACGAGGGCAAATAAACTGACAGACCGGCACAGAGATCAGTGAAAGATCGTGATGAGGTTATCGCTGATGACGCCAAAATGATGTCATATGCGGCGGACACACTCGAATGCCTTATATCTAAAGCTTGTTTTGGGTTTTGTGTTTCAAATTAAACCCATACCACCAAACGTAGGTACCGCCTATATATATATATTTTATGTGCCTTTGGCCCGCCCCCTCTGGCCCATTAATGGGCTTTTTGTGTTGGTATAGCTCCATTGTTTGCCATTAGAATGTCTTGTCTGCCGGTTTCAAGCTCCGAAGTTGTTTGTCGGGTTTTTGTCCGCCAAGATCGGCACACTACCTCGTCGACTGCTTTGCTTTCTGCAAAATTCAAGTTCAAGACACTGCCGATGCGGGTGTTTTTTTGTGTTATTTATTGTATATTCGAAAACAGCCAGAACTCGCATGGAAAGTAAGGCAAAAACACAATGGCAAGGTGGAGATATCTTGAAGTTTCTACGCTTTCTTAGGGTGGTTCTCATTGTCTAACATTTTCTAAGGGTGGTTCCCGACACTTTCCACCTTTCGGGGTGGTTTCCTGCCTCTTCTAACAGCGCTTCTTGGCCTTCTCCGGCGTAGATTTCATTTTTGGCTTGATTGACGGCAACGCCTGGCGTGTTTTAATGCCTTTTTCCTACTTTTATTGAAAAGGGGTGGTTGTTATTATTTACGTTTTAGCGTACCGGCATTTGTTCCACCCTATCGGCATTTTTTCCAAATCCCACTCGCATAACTTCGTTACTTTTTGGCTACTTTATGGTAGCTTAGGGTGATGATAAATTGCTTAATTTATTGATAGATAATGAAAAACGTGAATGTATAAGGGTTAATGGTGCAGGGAAGGGTGCAAACCAAAGGAAATGCCTTCCTACTCTCATTTTTCATTCTTAGGAAATTTGTTCAAGCTACTTAAAAATTCGGCAGAAAGGGCAAGGGCATGATTTTGAAATTGGATATGTCACCTTTGTCTATAATAGAAAATATAATATATCGATGGTTTTGTTTATAAGGGGGATATTTTAAATTCTTTGCAACTTTTCAATGTTGTTTTTGTATAACTATTATTGACGAAATAAGGCACATAATTCTAATATAATACACCCGTTAAACTAATTTAATTTAAGAATCAATTAGATAATTGCCTTTTTAAGACCATTTTGGGAGATACCTTCCCACTTTTATTTTGTCGCTGAACTCATAAACCTATTTAGCCACTATTAGGTCATTCCCGTAAAAAGAGAACTCAAAAGGGGCCCGTCTGCCACTGGCAAACTTCATAAATGGGCTGAAAAAGTGCAATTGAGCTTCGCTTAAAAGGAAACGCAACAGTTGCAACATGGTAAGTGGAAACGATGTCGACGTCATGGGTGGAAAATAAAAATGTCAATAAAAATTACAGCAAATTGCTGCCTGCCCCGCCCACAGCCCAACAGTTTGGCATGAGGGGGCGGCAAATGGTCACACGCAGGGTCCTTTGTGGGCCCTTTAATTGCAGTTGCCAAGGTTACTATCCTATCCCCGGTGTCCTGGCGTCGATTGAGCGCTCGGCTGATTAAATTACCCGAGTGCATAGTGTGGGTAACGAGCAGGGGATCGGGATTGGGATTGCATATTGGGATGGCCATGTCGCCAGGCAGTCTCAGCGTCAGCGAGTCGCCGCGAAAATTGCACTTTTCAGTGCGTTAACACAAGAACACTGTCCCTACAATTTCATTGATTTTCTCCTCTCCTAGCTGATGACTTCATGTTCAGACCCTAACACACAGGAGAGGCGAGAATCCCGCGAGGCAAGTGCAACACGTGACCGAAGGCGAACGAGGTCCTTGATGGAAACGAAGTCTCCTTCAGTATGTCACATCATTTTCGCTTTTAATTTCGCCTTTTGGCTGCCACCGATGACCGCAGAAGCGACCAAACCAGATGACATCACAGCTTGTGAGTGGGTTTGATTGCGTGTCAGTGTGTTTTGCGTTCGAAATGATTGATGAGTAAGCTTTAAGAATGGTTTTTTGGAGAATACGGGAAGGATATCTGCAGAAAATATTATTCACAACTTGGGTTATAATTAAATTCTGTTTTTTTAAGGGATAAGAAGTTGAAATGCTAAAAAAGAATATAGGGCTCTCCAAACTCACTAAAATGGTTTAGATTTATTAATATACATACTCGAGAGTTTTTTAAATATTTGATATAGCTCTTAAGTTTTTTAAAAGAATGATTATATGATTTGAATTATTTAAATAATTTCTCAATAAACCCTTTCCACTTCCAACTGTTATTTACATATAAATTCCTATTTAATTGCCAACAGTTCCTTTACGAAATGCAAATAAAATGTATAATATTTGTATTTGATTTGCCCGGTTGCCCATAAACGTTTCCGAAATCGCTCAATAATGTTTCCGTTCTTATGGCACTTGCTTAGGCTAATTATTCAGTTAATCACCGATTCGTAGCTTCTTGTTTGTTGTGGGTTCATTATTTTGCCTACTTATACGTTCTCCATTAACCAAAAGCACACACGGCCACTCGCATATCTATAAATTAACAACACAAGCACTTGTTCGTCTGTGGCCAACTGTCACCAGGGAATTCGAAATCGTATTTAATTGTATTTTTATTTCTCTCGGCTTTTTTCAAATTAAGTGAAAATATTTTAAATTCAACACTGGCTGGGACACAAGAATAACGCGCAGCGATTTCTAAAAGCGAAGAGTGACTACGAAAATAAGTTTTTCAAAAACAGAAGCCAAAGGAAACACCATTATATATAAGTAGCTGAAGGAGAAACACACCGAAAAACGCGCGTCGCGCGGCTGCTTCAAATAAAAACGACTTTGTTTTTATTGTATATAGTATCTTTTTGGCGGCAGCTGGCAGAAGTCAAAGAAGCCCCGGCGTGGGTGACTCGATACACGATTTCGATTTTTTTTTGCTTCTGGTCTGGCAATCCGCGTGCCGTCCAAACGCCTCGCCGTTCGAAAGAAAACTGAACCAGCGACCACTACCAGAGAGTACTCAGCCAGCTGTTCCGCGCCGCCAGTCCTCCTATTTGCGGGGACGCGACTGTGACTTAGGCCGGTTGAGAAATAGCATTGCATACTTTTGTGTGCCGGCGCTAGTGCTTAGCCCTTGTATATGCCACGATTTTTGTTAGCGCCTGTCTTTTGCCAAGATTTTTCCGGCTAACGAATTTTTTCGGCTGTCTGGAGTTTTCAACCCTTAGCTGCACACATTCGCACGGAAACAACCCCACGGAGGAAAAACCTCGGGGACCCGGCACGGAGTGCGGATAGACACACGTGCATTGTAGCCGAGGGTGTTTTGTCTGGCCGACATGCATATGGGACATGCTAGACCATTTCCTTAATGAACTAGAAAATATTGACCTAATATGCATAACTAAAAGGACTTTAATAAGTTGTCAACGTGGGGTGGAACGCTAAATAAATACTAATATTATGTTCATGATTGCTTTGGTGGATTTTAATTGACTTTTACTGCCTGCTAAGCAAACAGTATTTGATATTACATTTTATTTATTGGGTACACAATATCCTCTCTGCTTAAAACATAATTTATTCATAGTGCTAGTCGAATCGGAATTGCTTTTTTAGAATTAATTTCCTTTAACTCCAGAGATTTGAGATTCACATTGTATTATGTTATGTTATGTTGCGTTATTCATTATAATAAATTTATTTAGGACATTATTTTTTTGAATTAGTTTTGGACTATTATATTAAGGGGTTAAGTCGTAATATCATGATTAAATAATTGTATTTTCTTTTCGAACAACTTTAAAATTTTGATAACGGTTACATCTTACAAGAGCTCATGTCTTAATTTGCAACTTTAAATGCTCTACTTTTATTTTAAACAATTTAAATAGTAAGTACAAGTTTATTTGTAATGCTCACTGAATTGTTCGATTACAGTTGAATGTTATTAATAGACTATTTAATCTTTAATGTCCTGCACTAACCTCCCCCATATGCTAATTACCTAATGCCCAGGCCAGGTGCAACTGCCTTGAGTAACCAGACAAACTCTCCCTAACTGTCTTCCGAAACAGCTGCAATGGTTTCAGCGAGTCAGTGGGCATTCAACTATGGGAAGGAGGATTTAGCCATACAGTGCAGCCCCACAGCTGCTTTCGCCAGGCCCCAGCAAGCCAATTAAATTTAATTTAAGGCGACATTTGCCGCCGAGGAATAATGATGATGGTGCTTCACCCTCGAAACGATCCCCAAGTCGCCGCAGATACAGCGATCGGATGTGGCACATCGACGGGGCTATTTTCGATGGCAGCGATTAGCCTATTGGCCAAGTGAGAAACATTTAACTTTAACCCTTTGCAGGGCGCGTGTCTGGGAATTGGAACTGAAATTGGAATTGGAATTGCTCTGGCTCTGCTCTCGCCACTGTCTATTTTCGGTTGGTGCCCGCTCGCACACTCGCGAAAAGCTAAAGACATCGGGTCGATGGGACGATCCCCGATCTACACTCCGGCGTAGCACAGATCCGCCGCTCTTGCTTTTTTCAGTTGAAAACCGTGGGCCGCGCAAATCGCACGGATGCGGGCGTGCTGAGATCCAAGAGATACCAAGCAAACAGATCAGTCGGAGAACAAGAGAAAAGGTGGAAAAGACATACTCCAATCAGATCGGATCGGATCGGATCGGCGGACTGAGAAAAATACGCAAAATTGATGGTTTAAATAAATAAATAAATGAGTTTTCGGTGCGCGTCGAAAGTGCAGTGCGCGTCTCACAGCCGGATTGCGATTCATGTATCCATAATAAAAATGCCCAAAAGCATAAGACACAAATCGGCAAAAATATTTCGAAAATAACCTGCAGCAACAGCAGAAAACTCATTAATTTTCCAAATACCCCGTGAAAAACAAAAATCTGAAAAAGAAACCAACAAATGAACGTATCTCACGGATGCGAAATTCGGTGTGCGGCTGTAATTTTAAACGCATTTCTTGCGCTTGTTTTGACATTGAAATGAAACAACAATAACAATCGGATAATTAAAGCGGAGAAAACACACGCCAGCAACAGATATACAGGTATACACCTGCCGTCTGCCCAACCTAAAAACAAGAATCGATCTCTGCGAACAGCAAGGAATTCAGGGAACTTGGAGAACTCAGGGAGCACGAGAAGATGACCACGCGCGGCATACGGCGTAAGAAGTCCACGCTGACGGAGTTGAAGATAGCCGTGATCGGGGCGCCCAGTGTTGGAAAGAGCGGTAAGAGTCGAAATACCGCGATGCCAAGTGTTTCCACAACAACAACAACAGCAGCAGCAGCAGCACAAAACAATCCGAGCAATAGCAGACGTATCCGATAGATACTTCTGTAGCATGGATGCCGAGCAACAACAGCAAATTAGTTGAGCAATCGCCGATTCGTGTATATTTAGACATTTGTTTGTTTTGTTTATAAAGTGGCAGCATCAGCATACATATACGAATGCAGATATCCCCAATACACACCAGCACACTCTCGCCGCCGGGAGTATCTGTGTGCGGCGGCTGCTGGCACTTTGGCATTGCCTGCCGCTTTAATCGCTTTCCACCGTTTGATTTGACAAGCGGCTCTGGCCAAAAGACCAGGCCATGCTCTAATTTATGACGACCTATGAGCACATCGCACGGTACACTGAAAAAATGGGTTACGGTTTGGGAAATTCATGTAAAAGATTTACTAATATTTAGTTTATTAAAGCTTTAGTTAAAGCTTGACTAAATTGTAAGAATTTAATGAAAAACATTACAGAAAAAATGTAGATTTTTTTTTATATCATCATAAGATAGATTTTTTTTTATATAGTTAAAAATGTGCAGTTTTTAAACAGCAGATGTTTTAAAAAAAAATAATGCTTATTTTTGTTTTTCTATGTAGGCTTTTCACAATTCAGTTCAAGGTTTGTTTTGTCCAAATGTAAATACAAATTTTCTGGAATAAACAGGTTTCTATTAATTTTTCTAGTGTATGGGTTCAGGTCGTATGTATATATATGCCCAAGAGATCACAGATCATTGGCAGCAGGGACGTTGCATATTTCTTCGATGCAAGCGACTTAGCATAAATTGATGTTCCCTGTCAGGCATCACGTATGCCAGGAAGCCCTGAAATATATTTAATTTGTAACACTTTGCTGGGTCCCATGCCTGGGATAATACTAATGATGATGATGGCTTTAGTGGGAAAATTTATTTTCCCGGCTGTCAACTTTGGGTTAGCCCTTCGAGGTTTATGTTCGAATTATGTGTCGAATAGATTTTCTGTGTATTTAAAAATACAATTTGACCTAAACACTACATTTTAGTAAGAGAAAAATACATGCCAAAAAGCCTCATAAAAGTCATCCCGAATTCGAGTTTCCTCTGCAAAAACTTTGGTTTTCACTCTGTGAAAGTCCGAAGCAGTTTAAATTTGTTTAATTTTGTTAGGCGCCAGCCATGGGGCGATGATGGCTTTGGCCGGGAAATTTATTCCGGCTGTCAACTTCGGGTTACACCTGCGTGCTATATGTCCCCGGTCACAAATAATTTTGAGTGCAAATAGCAAGGAAAAACCGGCGGGGCCGGCCGAAGATCGTGAGCAGTGGAGCCGCATGAAATATGACTAGAAAATATGCTCCACTAATAAATATAATGTGGATGAAAAACAAAGAAAGAGGAAAACGTGTCAGGCAGTCTGCAACTGGGCTTGGCTTTTGTGACAAACGAATGAGTTACGTCTGCCTTTGTTATTGATGGTAACAAAATAATGGAGTGTTTGGATTTTGAAAGTTTTAATTGAAACAATTTTAAGACCTTTTAACTTTACCTTATTTTCCCTTATTTTAAAATTTGTTTTATTGCATTATCGTACTATATTTTTATTGTTTTAAATTATTATTTATCGTGTCTTATCACGTGCCATAAATATTTGATTTAAAAGGTGTCACCTAACTTCGATACACTATAGTTAACGTAACCCTCAAAATATACAGCCAATTCATATCAAACTGCAATTGCCCAAAGCAATTCAAAATCTCTTATTTTTCTGGGCCATAAAAACAAAACAGCCCAAAGCAAATGGAATTCCGCCTCCTATATCAACCAACATATAATGGCAAATGCATATATGTTTAATAAATTTATTGCCACATATTTTAATGTCACTCCGCCACATTCTCTGGCCAAAGACCGGGGAAATATTTAATTCAACTGTGTGTCTATGTCTGTGGATGCGGTGGGGCAATTAAATCGCCCACAACCACCTCCGCGCCCACCACCCACCGCCCGCCGAAAAATTCACCGTGCACCCGCACATACGCACTTGTCTATATGGATGAGATGAGATATACGTATAGACGCAGACGCGATCGGTGCCCAGCAGGCGGAGAAGACGCCATCACCATTGCCATTCCGGCGTCGTGCGTCGAAGAATTTAAACGTTGACCTCGCGGAAAATAAAAAAGAAAATTCGGAAAACATAAATTTTGAGGAAAAAAGCACGGGCCGAATGTATGCGGTGTTGGGAAAATAAATGATGAAAATGTCATTAAAAAGTCGCGAGGCAACCAAGGCAACCACTAGCCACACAAAAAACGCACACGCGAGCGCAAAAAGCCATAAACACAGTCAGGCTTCAATAACTCAATTTATGAAATTCGAAATTAGCTAGTAATCATTTAATGGGTTCTTAAATGTAAGGTATTGTTAGGAATGGCCTTTATTAATAGGATTTTCGAATACCTTACTCTTTTAAATCTGATTGGAGTTCTCCTCGCGTGAGCTCCACTGTATATTCTAAACATTGTCATCCTCGCTTGAAGTGGCACCTGAGGTTCTAGTTCCCAGCGCTACTGCGTTGTTTTTGCCCAGCCGCGAGTTCAAAGGACTTGCATAGGAAATGACCAAAGACCAGGCCGGGCCCGGATGAACTTCACCCTCTTCGAGGGGACACGAGGCCTACGAAGGACGAGGTTTGTTGGCCCGAGACACGCAACTTTAGGGCTCAGCGTTTTGTTGCCGGGCAGCCGAATCGGGTTTATTAACCCCACAAGGCGCACTTTTCACCTGCCCCGGTCGCTCCCGGTAGTCCTGCCTTTGTCCCTGCAAGCCGTTTTGGCAGGACTCACAGGACTACTCGCACTTCACGCTCGCTTAAGTGCTGACCCACATATCCTGGATTAGGGGTTGCTCGGCTTGTGGAGGGCGTTACCCTGGTTTACACCTGATCCCGCTGATAGCGGGCCTGACAATAAATTAAATTCACGTTACGTAAATGGTTTTGGTTATTTAATTTGATTGCAGCTCTAATTGTGCGTTTCTTGACAAAGCGCTACATCGGGGAGTACGATCATCAGACTGAGAATCGCTACAAGCACGAGGCGATGGTGGATGGCGAGCCGGTGCTGTTCGAAATACTCGACACATGCCCCAAGGTGGGTGAATCAATATTATATAAAAATATAAAATATGAAAAATTATTCTGTAATATTGAAAATATACTTCTTTCCAGGCCGAGGACGAATACCCCAATGCAGCCGAGCTCGTCCAGTGGGCCGATGGCCTGCTGCTGGTCTACTCCATCACAGATCGCAAGAGCTTCAACTACATACGCCGCGCCAAATCCGATCTGCAGTCCGACACTCCCGTCCAACTGTGCGCCAACAAGGTGGACATGGTGCACTTGCGCCAGGTGAGCCGCGACGAGGGCGAAATCCTGGCCAAGGACTTCGAGTGCAAGTTCAGCGAGGTCTCCGCCGCCGACCATGTGGACCAGGTGGCCGAGGTCTTCAACGAGCTGTGCAAGGAGGTGCTGGCCTCCAAGCGCAAGTCCAAGCAGAGTCTGCTCGAGAGGATGCTCGGCGGAGCACGGCCCTACAGCCGAGGGAAGAGCGACAGCAATTTGCCAAAAGACTGACAGCGGTGATGGTTGACGATCTTAATGTAAATAAATGTAAATTTTTATTAAACCAAAGTAAATTTTTAAATTTATTAATGGTCTTTTTCTTATGTATGAAGAAAGCTTCTTGAGCTTTGATCGTTTTCTCTCAAACATCAATGAACTGACTTTTTAAAAAATAACAATATTTTTTAATGCGCTTTTTAGTTATTTTTCGAATAAAAGGAAATGCATTTAACAACACTTAGCTTTTGACAGTGATCAAGTAACTGTACAAGCTTTGAAAATCATTAGTTCAATGAGTGGCGCCCCCAATGTATATGTAAAATATGTGTAAATTGTATGTCAAAATAAAATATGAGTCTATATTATAAGTAAAATAAAGAGAGATTGTAAGTAAAAAAAAAAAGAGGGAATTGAAAGTCGGAAGTACAGTTCCGCGTCTTTTCCGGTGACTTTCCGGAAAAGCACTGCACAACACTTGGGAATACAAGGGCAAGGTTGAAGGACAGCCCCATATGTTTAAGATACTACAAAAGATAAGTGTCCCCAAAAACATTTGAAACACATTTTTCTGGCAAAACAAAAAATGTTTTATTAAAATTAAGGCAATAAAATATAACATCTTTATAAGTATATATATCAGCTAATGTTTTCATTCATAAACAGATATATTTGTAAATTTTAACATTTAATGACTCGATAAAAATTTGATAAAAATTTATAAGTGATTATAAACTAAAATAAATAAATGAAACAAGAATAAACTTTAAATCCCTTGCAAATAAAGCTACTTTTTGAAGTTCATGCTTTAGAAGGGGAACTGTACTTCAAGAGACACAAGTTTGAAATAACTTGAACTGCAATTTAACTAGATAAAACCCACTATTAACTAAGAATGTGCCACATCACTACTTACTAGATGATCCCTATCCCAGTAGCGACCTTTGGTGCCTCCACCAACTTTGGGCAAACTTCCGCTTTCATGGCGCGTGTTTTTAATTAGCCAAAGTCAACAAGTGGTCCAGTGGAGCGTGTAAACCTACTTAAGACTTTCGGCTCCAGACTCCATATGCAGCTCCAGATGAGGCTGGCAAACAGATCACTTTGTATTCACTTGTTGACATTGCGTCAGCTCTCTATCTGCGTGCCCCACTGTCACCCGCTTTGTTTGCCCAGCTAAAATCACAATATTGACACCACTCGTCAATGGGAGCCGTGGTGACGATGATGCGCAGAATCAGGCCCAAATCAAGTCGATTCCAATCGCGTGCCGCTGGCTGGTGTGCAATCATTATCGCTCATACGCCCCGTCGACCAGCTGGCTGAATGCCTTTAGAGCCAGACAGGGCGGCTGCTTGGCAACCTGCTAATGGGAAATTATATGCACGATTTTCTTGCAATTGTTTAACAACATTGACGGCTTCGGGCATGAAATCTCACAGGTTTTCTCCACTTACTTTTAGTACTCATGTATCTCCGCTGCCTGGTTTTTTCTCCCTGCAGTTTGGCTTAACAAGCTTCGCATTTAAAATTCTAATTTTAATTTATGATCGAAAGTGGTCTTGGTATCTGGCCCTTAGCTACCGATTCAGCACTTATCTGGGCCGCCAGGTGTCGTAATTCATATTCCGAGTGGCCTGAACTATTTAGCAGTCGCGCAGCTGGCCAACGTGGTCGTAATTGTCTGGCCAATTGGTGCTGTAACCGTTTTTAATTATGGACCCCGTGACATTACTAGCTCTGGAGGAAGGCTTTGCATGCCCCGGGGAAACGAGATGGATTATATATTAGTGGGCCTTAGAGCTTTTTATAAGAGCAATTTGTTCGAACAGGTTCATAAAACATTTAAACATATTGATTAAGATTCCAGATCAATGAACAGCATCTTGGGATATTTTATATAAATAAAGCTTGGAAGTAAGAGATACTTCTTGAAGATCACTCCCTTATGAGTAGAAACTGTGCCAATTCCTAGGGAACCCCCCATATAAACCCACAAATCTAATATTTCCCACCGGGGAAAATCTATCTAGTACCACGAATACCTCATCTATAAGTATCGCAGTTATTTATGGATGCATCTCTCACGCCCCTAAATATTCATAAGACCAGCTGTTCCAGCATGGATATGCAAATGCGGGCTTGGAGGAGGAAAAAACACCCTCCCAACCCCTGGAGATCGACGGGGTGGAAACCTGTTCGCACTCTAATTAGCCCGAGAGCTATTGCGATCATAAATGCTCGATCATTTAAATTAAAACCGGCCAACAGGTGCGCCTCTGGCCAAAGACCCGCGTAGTTGGCAGTGGGCTGGCTAACGGTTTGGCTGCAGATATTCACACCTCCAGCAAAGAGCCGGGGCTCCAGCTAAGTATGAGAAAGACCAGATTTAGTATCTCTGAAAAGTTCAAGACTCGCGTTTCGGTTGCAATTAATTGGCACGAAATGGCGGCCAGAATGCCAAAGCCAAATGCAGAATTTGGCCATGCCAGCTGTAAGTCATTGACTTTGATACTCGATTAGCCAAAGCCAAATATCAAATACCAAATACTGGTGCCAGCAATAATGGCCGTAGACATGTTCTAGTTAATTCCTTTGGCTACTGTCAAAGCCAAGCTCCAGCTAACCTTGGCTTTTGTATTTTGGGTTTTGGTTTTTAGTTTTCTCGGTGTGTGTGCTTTTTTTATGCGGCTTTAATTAGCCAAATTTGAAATGTTGGCGGCGGCGGCGGCGGCTGTAAATGAAACGTGTTTCGCTCTGCCACTGGCTTTAGTCTTGGTTTTTATCGTCTTATTTTCTTCTCGGCAGTGTAAAAAACTTAAACAATTAATGAAAAGTGTTTAATTGCAAAGTGCATTGGGCTTCCGGCAATTATCGCGCCGTTGCCGGTTCAACAAACCCGTGCCAGCCCCGCGTTTCCTGCAACCCTAACCCATTTGCTCAGTGGCCTTGACAGAAGACCATAAGAACCTTATGTGCCGACCGGGCCCAAACTGACCAGCGGCACGTAGTCCGCCGCGTCCGAGTCGGAGTCCGAGTCGCTCTTGGCAATCGAATCAAGTGCAAATGTTTGCCCACGCCAAACTCAACGCTAAGCATTTAGCCAGCCTTTAAACCTGACCCAAATCAGTCGGACAATTACCCGATTACAGCTCCAACAAAAGCCGACTAAAGTTGATAAATGCCCAGCCTTAGCTCCAGCTGAGCTCCGCCGCCAATTCATATTTTTTAGTATCAAGTAATGGCCATAATGGAGATATATCAGCAATTGTCATTAACTATGGAATACCAAGTGCCTAATGGGTATATCGAAGCAGGCCGTTTGTTAGGCATATTAATACATTTTTTTCGATATTAAATTTTTCCTCAAATACATTAATTCAATTCAATTTATAAAGGATTCATTATGAACATGGTTGTTATATATAGGTGTTATGCATATTGTTATATCTAGGTTAATTAGCCAGTTAAAAATTAAATTAAATTAAAACCTATAACAAGCCTAGTGGTTACATTTACTCACTAAGCTTAAGTGCAAGTTTAGAACGAAACTATTATACAATTTTTAATTTCCTATGAGATTCTAGTAATTACAATTTTAATTATAAATTAGCTACATATCCCACATAAGTTCTATGACATTAACCCGTGGGAATTCCCAAGACTTGGCTAAAATATTAGCTCAAACCAAGTGTAGAATGGCTTACATTGGCACCATTGAACCGGGAATAAGTAATTCAAATCAGTTGCATATCAATGCATTAATTTTTTAATACCAATAGGTCTTCAATAATAATATACCATGAGACTAGTAAATAAACTTCTTTTCAGCGCACCTGCAAAAGATTGTAGGTATTACACTGCCAGACAATGATTAGCTAATATATATCACTCGAGGGAAATCCCGAGCCCTAATTCGCATGAGAGATCGCCCCATTTCGATGATCGACACACCTGCGAGGGCATTTTAGCTTCGATACATCTGTCCCTCATCGTTCTGACTTCTGATTTCATATTAATATCATTATAATTGGACGACAACGTGGGCGTTCCCACGAGTCCACTCCATATCGCCTACATCCGATCGCTGTTGCTGTGCCGCCGCAATCCGAAACTATTAGCACATTCAATTTAAATTCACACAGCCAATTATTATATCACAATAAACCCATACTCGCAGTCGCAAACGTATTGTAATTGGCATATGATAAATCCGCTCAGGTGTTATTTATTTATCAGATTTTTTCCTTTCCACAATTAATATGCTGAGGTAGGTCATGTTTTTAAAACAGCTGTCGCTTTTGATAGTCGGCAAAATATTAATTTAAATACTCTGCAAGCCAGCGAGATGTCAATCACAGTCGCAAGCACCGAAAGTTGGACAGATTAAAAATAGTTAGGAAAGAAAAGTTCTACTGTAGTAATTATAGCATGCTCGTGTGCAATTAAAGACTAATTACTGGAGCCCGCTAATTAAAATAAATTGGCATAGGTTGAGAATAGAATAAAATATTTCCATCAGAGGCCCCTTTCCAATTGCCAATCATGACTCCAGGATCTTTGGCAAGTCAAGGTGTGCAATAAAGCCAGTGTCAATAGCTAGGGGCGTTTTCTAAGTGCCACAGCCCCTCCCAGAAATTCAGTTCCTTTTCGAGTTAAACGGTTTCAACTTTATTCATGTTATAGCGAATATACACACATATAAGAGAGAAAGACATATTTACTTCTGATATCAGCACGATTTTTTCACTAGTAATAATTTGTTCGTTTATTGTTATTTTTCAGAACCAACGAAGCCTGGCTTGGGGACCAACTGCGCTTTAAGTTGTTTATATGTATATTTGTATGCGAATATAATTAGTTATTAGTTTGGCTAATTGCTTGCAGAAATGTTAACACTTGGTTGGCTTTCGATCCAATTGCAACTACATCGAACAATAACAATAAAACTCCACGCTACGTTAACTTCAAATATGTAATATTCTTGATCCCAATGTCGAATTCACTTGCAAATGTTTTAATTACTTTATAATGGTACATATTGTGGTCCAAGGGTTTTTGATTATTGATGCACATCAATCATATTTCTTAGGTATTTTGTATATAGATCGACTTTGCGATTTCTTAAATATTTTTACTCTATTTCTTATTCATTCACTTTTTCTCACCCGTAAATACATTTTTCTAAACTCACAATGTCCTTCCCTCAATTTAACTTTTTCAACGATACAAGTTTTTCAATAAATATTCCCTTTCGCGGTCATAAATTGTTCCCTAAACAGAATCAGACTTTAGAGTTGCTAGTTGCCAAAGAAGATAATCAAATGAGGAAACCAAAGAGTAATTATTTTTCAATTGCATTTTAATTTTATTAATACACAAAACTTAAATAAAATAATAATGTTTAAACTCTACATACCTACAATACAATACGTAATAGTCATAAGCATAATAATAGATAATAATAATAATAGTACACAATAGTAATATTGTCGTTTACAGTTATTGTACATTGTAAGAAAATTCTGGTTTGTTTTCCATTTCATTTCGATCTTTTCCGTTTCTTTTTGCGTTTGCTTGATTGTTGTATTTTTTCGCCATTTTTGTTTAGAAATACTATCTCCGATTGAAGCTTAAGTACCGGGAATACTATATCGCGTGTCTATATAGTCTAGGTAAATATTGTGAGAGACAAAGAGAAGATAATAATAATACAAAAACATTTTGTGTCTGAGTATACAATCGGTTTTGTGTGGTACTTTGCCTACTAAGTGCGGATGTATCTGAACTTTGCTTTCCCAGCTCTCTTCACTTCACTTAATTCGCTTGGCTTGGCTTTGTTTTCACATCACTTAAACGTCTAACGATTTTTTGGTCCAATAATAGTTGCGGTGATAAATATGCGGGTCGGGTGTGTAAATCTGAGGTGATCAACAAATAAATATGCTGGATTTTTACCATGTGCGCGATTCGACAAAATTAGAGCTTTCGATGAAAATAAAACAAAAATTAAAAAAACAATAAACAAAAAATAAAAGTAATGCGCGATAATGCCTTAATTTTGGTTCAAGGATTACGTGTACGAGGGATTGTGCGGTATGTCAATTTAAAATTAATTTGTAAAAATGAGACCGTTGCACCTATATGTGAATGTGTGGTGGGGGTGGGGCTGTGGTGTTGGGGCGGTGTTCGGGTGCTTCTACATATTCTCCCCGCATCCACTTAGAAGGGGCGTCGCAGCTTGGCGATGGCGTTGGTCAGGTGCAAGATCTCCGTGTTCATCTGGTGCACCAGGGTCTCCAACTTGTCGACGGAGTCCAGGACCTCGACGCGCTCGGTGTGCGGGTTGAAGCGCACCTCGAAGGGACGCGACATGGTGCTGACCCAGCGGCGGAACTTGTCCTTGGCGTCCTCGAAGCTCTCGGCCACGTAGTAGATGGGCTGGTACTCCTGGTCCTGGTAGGGCTGCACGGCCGTGGAGGCGGGCTCGAAGGCGCGGTGCTCGCACTTGTCGCTGATGGCGTGCAGCAGCTCGCCGTAGGAGCTCAGGAGTCCGGCGCCGTAGGCCTTGATCTGGCCGTGTTCCTTGCAGAGACCGAACTCAACAGTGAACCAGTAGACCTGGAAATGGCAAGAATAGGAATACTCATTAGTTTAGGAAGTACTTAAAAATAATAATAAAAAATAAAGTATAAAATCATCACGGTATCAATTACAAAGAGTTTTCATGATCAAGAATTGAGAGTCTTACAAAAGTTGGTGGATCGAAAAATTAGAATCATGTATATAGATTTTAAAAAATTTTAGGACTTTTTAAGACTTGAGAAATTTAGCTACATTTATAAAATATTTTTGGGGCTAAAATGCATTTTAAAAAAATTTAGAAAAGTCATCTACTATTAAAAGAAAATATCTGATTGCACTTTTCAAAGCCCAGTTTTTTCGGTTTGAAAAATCATTGAATCTCACTTTTTCTGTGCGACTTTGACAGTGACTAAACAATGATCTTGGCTGCGAGCAAAACGAGCCGCGTCATAGCTGCACTTGAGGCTAAGGTCGTTGGTTGCAACTCAATTAAAACTCACCGTGGACAGCTTCTCGATTTCTTCGTCGGAGGCACCCAGCGAGGCCAGTCCAATCTCCTGCGAGAACTGGGCGAAGCTGGGATCGGCCAGCAGGGGCATGTGACCCAGCAGCTCGTGAATGGAGTCGCTGTAATGGTAATGACGGGGAAAAACGCTTGTTAAAAGTGTGGAAAATGTGCTGGCATAAAGCAATTAGCCTGGTTAAATGAGCTGGGCAGCCTGTTCCAGCGCAGTTCCTGTAGCCAATTTGCCTGTGTTCCGAGGCACAGAAAGTTGGCTCGGCAGGCGGAAAAGGAAGCCCCGGCACACGCAGGCAGCAAATGCAATTAGGCTAGGACAAAGAGCCTTTTCTCCCCTTTTGAAGTGATTTTAACCCCCTGGCAAAATGTATATATATAGATAATAGATACTTACGGCTCGGGGGTGTGGTAGGGCGAGTTGACGTGGCGCACGTACTGGGTGCTCTGGAAGATGCGGAAGGCCAAGGAGGCGAGGAAGTCCCTGGCGGTCAGGAGACCGGCGGCAGGACGCAGCGAGAATCCGGTGTTCTTGCGCAGGAAGTCGGACATCTCCTGCAGCTGGGGCAGACGGTTGTCCACGAAGATCTGCTCGTCCTGGAGCTTCTGGAAGGCGGCCCGGTACTCGGCACATGCGTGCTTGGGGGCCAGATCCTGGACGGTCTTGAAGACCGAGCGCCAGGTCTTGACCTCCACGTCGGAGTATTCGATGTATGGGATCGGGTCTCCGTACTTGTAGGCGAAGGCAATCTCGGCGATCTCCTTGCGGCGCTGCCTGTACACCTTGTCGGCGAATCCGGGATGGTTCATGTCCAAGTCGGGCTCGTACTTGGTCATCAGATGGTTGCAGTTGTCCAGCTCGGAGGCGTGCTTGGGGAACCAGGGGGCCTTCACATTGATGTTGTTGTCGGCCATCAGATTCATGCTGCTGAAGGAGCCCGACTGCCTGAGGGAGCGGATCAGCTGCAGCAGGTTGCCGCGGGTCATGTCCAGCTTGATCAGGACATCGTGATCCACGCCCTCGACACGCGACTGGCGGGACTCCACGTGCTGCACGGCGCCGTGGAAGGTCTCGATGGCCTTGAGGATGCGGCCCAGGGAGGAGATTCCCTCCTTGAGGCGCACCACCAGGGCGGCACTCTGCATGGCGGCCTCGGCTTCCGGGGACTCGGATGCGGCATTGGCCAAGAGGATCTCGTCCTCGGTGAGACCGTAATCTGCAAAAAGGCCGGGAAGGCGAACGAAAAAAATATTATATTATGGTAAGGATGCAATCATCTGGGGCTTAGGGTCACGTAAACGATAAGCGGGCTACGTGGGCGGTGGCTGTGGCTGTGGCTGTGGCGGTGGTGCGTTGCCAGGCAAACGCATTTCATACTTTTACTAAGTCGAGCGTAACAAATGAAAAAGGGAAATGCGACATTTCAACGTCGCACCCACTCAATTGTCCGTGTGTTGAGTGCTTTTCCTCCTCTGCCGCCGCCACTTTATCATATTAAGCACTTAAATCAATGTCGCACGCTTTTCAAAAGCCCCTCAGAAGTTAAGTACTACTTATGGCAGAGAACCCCCGGCTCACCGTTCTTGGTCGGCTGGCGCTCGCCCTCTGGCTCCTGCGACTGGGACTGGGACTGCTCCTGCTCAGCGCTCTCGAACTCAACATCCTCCTCAACTAAAGGGGAGTCAAATAAAAAGAAATAATAGGAACCATGAAAATCATAATCCAAATCAAATCAAATGATAATAGGGATGAATAAGGGGGAAAAAAAGTGGATATTAACCTGCAACATATTCTTCGTCCAGCGGCAGGTTCTCCAGATTGGCGTGCTCGTCCTGGAGCTCCACATTCTGCTCGGCAGGAATGTGCTCCTGAGCCTGCAAAATGCAATCCTCCAGAGAATCGTCTTTAAAATTAAAAAATAAAAGAAGGGATAACAATAAATAAGGGAAGAATAAATAATAAACTAAGGTAAAAACAAGTTAAATACAAAAAAAATATAAAAATCAAACAAAAGTTATAAGATCAAGCATAAGTACGCGATTTAAGCCCCCTTTAAAGGTTTTTCTACAATTTCTAAGCACCCACTTGTTGAGTTTTCAAAGCCCAATTTATTCCCCCTCTACAGATACTTTGCTGGAGTTTTTAGCACCGACTTGTTGGACCCGGGACACCTACCATTTGCCTTGCTGCGGGCCTCCTCGAGGACGGTTTGTTTGGTCTGCTTGACCACCAGGGTCTCGAAACGGGCGTCGTCCACCAGGCTGCGACGGCGGGATGGATAGCCATTCTGGAAGAGATAGAGACGAAACCCTGTTAGTGACATCTTCAGGATGTGCAGCGGAAATTGCACGGTCGCCTTGACCTTCAGGCCCGGGTGGTTTCTTCGCCACGCCCGGGTGGTGATTTTGAGCAGACTATTGCGCAATTTTCAAGCTTATGTAAAATGCCCGTGAAAGCGACGTCTTCAGATCTTTTCTTTGGGTTTCTTGAATAGACCCGGGCTATTCATGGCGCTGTATTGATTGTGATTCAAAGCCCCGAATGGTAATTTAATGCGATGTCACCGATTCACAGCAGGCAGGTGCGAAGATGAATGTTATATGGCCGAAAGCCATCAAAAGTCTCCATGCGATTCTGGGGGGAAAAATGCAACTGGCAACTGGCAACCGTTAAAGGTTTTTTCTGAGGGGGAAAAAGGTTTCCCTCAGTTGCAGTTTTCACTGTCAGCTTGTTTTTGTTTTTTTGTTTTTCGGAGGGCCTTTTTCTGAGATTTTTTTTGGGCCACCGCTTTGGCTGATGAAAGATGCCCAACTCATTGAATCATTTTTATTGATTTCATATTTTGTTTTGGTCGGCCGCAGCATAAACATAAACAGAAACAGAGACGAGTCAACAATGAGGCGCGACTGTTTCGGCCAGGCTAAGTGCAGGGGCAGAAAGGCAGCCACTTTCACTTATTTGTTAAATAATAACTTAACACACGACTCGTTGGGTCCGCGCTGGCGATTTGGGCCTTTCGATTCGGGCCGCCTGTTCTTAGAGGTGTGACTTATTGGCCAACTGCAGGTTGGATTTGGTTTTTCAGCTGCGTTTGCGAAAAGAAAGAAATGCGGGATCACATAAATGGCCGGGACTGCCGGGCCAACTGGTTTTCGAAACACACAAAACCTTTGGATAGTCACGTATACCAAATCTAGTCACTCTGTTTTTCTCTTTCGATGCGAATTGGAAAATGTTTCGGTTTTGGGACTCACCTCAATACTGTAGGATTTCTTGATGGCGAACATCTCGCGGTTCTTTTGGGCTGCTGCAACGGCCATCATTTTGTTTTGTGTGTGGTTTGGTTTTTGTTTAGGGTAATTAACAAAAATTTACGCAAAGTGTTGGCAAAAACACTTAGAATACTATTTGCTTAGGTGCTTGGTTACGCTTTTCTTGTTTGATTTGCAATAAGCACTCGAAATGTGTTGACACTTTCACTGCTTATTGGCGGTCTGGCTGGGTTATTGGAAAATTCGCTCCTGGTACTGAACTGTTTGCGTCTAGAATTGAGCTGGACAAGAACTCTCGACTCTCGACTCTCGGATTCACGACGGGATATCTGGCTACTGTGGTGGCTATAACTTCACTGGATCCTTTCGCGAACTCGAATCGGATGATCTCTCGATGGCGATGTTATCCTTGTCAGCTAATTGTATTACAACAAACAGAGTCAGCAAACTACTTGAGGCTGGGCGCACAAGTCTTTAGGGCGGATGATAGCGAATCAATGCATGCTCCAGGTCGAGTTGCCGCCGCTTAAATACCCCCAGATTCCGACGGCCAAGTTAACGAACGTTTCCCCCGACTCGGCCGTCGCCGGTTCGGTTGGCTCGAACGAGCGGCCAACGACGACGATGACTGGTTTTCGCATGACGCGGCTGTGACGTAGTTGCCCAGCTGGAGCTGGGTTAAAGCCGCGGTATGCCCATGCCGTGGGGTTTCCTCTCACCAGCAGCGCGCAGCCAGCAGCCAGCAGCCGGAGTGGGTCGAGAATCGACCAAGTTCAAGTGCGGCAACAGGCTAGAACGTCGCATTGGCCATGTTGTTGCTGCTTTCGTTGCTCTGCCGCTCTTGTCTCTTGGCTAAAAGCGGGGTTAACCATTAGCGCGTGCGCGTCAGCCGGGCTGGTAGAATACCCAAAAGCATTTGGAATTGGCGTTGGCCAGCTGGAGCGTCATTTGAAAAGCCTCAGCAGGTCATGTATGTAGAAAAAAACCAAAACAAAACAAAACAAAGCTAGCCCAAGCCAAAAGTTAAGTACACGCCGTGTGCACGGAGGAAAATAATAAAATATGACATTGTCCAAGCCGTTTGCTTGGTGTGAGAACTGTTTTCATTTGACAGAATAATGTTTGCTTGTGAGATTTGCAAAATATTCCTCTTTAAAATCTTTATTAACTGGTAAATAATTCAATAATCCGTTGGTTGATGAGAGTTTTTGCTTGTGTGAAATTAAAAATATTTCTCTCATGAAGTCAACAACATTTAGAAAGTAGATTTTGTAACATCTTTATACTTGTTTATTTATTTAATTAAACTTGTGCTTGGTAGTTCCCTTAATTCTCAAGAATAAGAAAAATTATATAAGGACAACAAGTTAAGAAAGAAAATTTGTAAAACGTCAATATGAAAGTATATTTTATTATTCATTTCTGGTATTATGGTATTTTATCTTACAAAACTAAAAATACTATAATTTTCAACATGAAAGAACATTATGTTTTCGATGATTGAGATCATACAGAACCATTTTTCTGGGTGTAATTACAGTCAAAGATCTATGGCTGTCAAAGACCGGAGACACTCTAGATCCTGAATGACTCAACCAAAACTCCGGCGAACTAGGGCGGATGCAGAAGCGGATCATATAGGGACAAAGTGAAAGTTAGCTGGAAACCGAACTAATGATAAACAGGAAGTGCCGATCACACGGTTACGTGCGTGCCCGAGCGGCCAGTGGGCGGCACCCGGCCGTATCGATTAAATTTAAAAGCACATTTAACAACTAATTTGCATGCGTAAATGTAGCACATTAAACTAAGCCGTGGCGTTAAGTACAGTCGCATTATAATATCTATGGCATAATTGAAAGCCCCGTCAAAACATCTGGCGATCGGAATTTGCATATGGCAGCTGACGGATTACGAGCGCGCATATTGAAAACATCTAGATAGATAGATACATATATTCCTGTCCTGTAAGCTGATAACGCTGGCAAGGCTGCGGCCGCTTCTCAAATTGGTTGCGGGCCGCCAGTTCGAATGACATTTTCAGTGGCAGTGGCAGCTTTATTTTTTAACCAAATTCAGTTAGCGCCGCTCGAGATCGACGCGATTTGCCATTGATCTACATATGTGCACTTGTACTTGCCAGCAATCCGGTCATCCTTGCAGCCTGCCTCTAGCGACTAACTATCTAAGCATATAGCGCCGATGCTAATGCGGACCGATCAAATTAGTAGATCGAATCGAGTGATTGAGCTAACGAGCCCGATAATGAGCTAACACATCGTATACACGTCTATCTAATCCGATCCGCATTAAGTTATTAAGTCCCCGGGCTGTACAACATCTGGAGTAGCAAAAACATAATTATGGCACTGATAGATCCATTATACAAATTGGATCGATCGAGTGGGCTTTATGATTCAGGTTGCCGGCGGTTGTGGGAGCTAGGAAATACATTTAACTGCATTTATAAGGCATTAGGGGTAATATGGGTTTTAAATCATATTTAAGAACTAAGAGCTTGAATATTTGATTGCAAACTTGGAGCTAAGAGTTTTAAATATTATATTATAATATTATAAATTCGGCTACTTGAATTCAGGAATTTGTAAATATAGAAATTTATATATTCTTTGTAAAGATTTTATATAACATTTAATATGTATAAGTCATATGTTAGTCAGAAATTATAAGTAATATGCAAATTCGTATATTCTTTGTAAATATTTTTTATAACATTAAATATATATACACAATATATTATACAAAAGATTTGCGGTTTTGCTGAAGTACCTCAACATCGAATTTTTATTCCTTGTTTATAATGAGGGAGGTGACTAAAGCAATTAAACAAATTTACAAAAAACCCAAAAATATTCCAAATAGCATTTGCCCTATAAAATAAACTGCGCACTTATCACCTATTAGTCACTTGCTAAAAGTACCCACATTAGCCACCAAACCATTCACATTCGGCTCAACATTTACTTCCGATTTTCGTGCTCTATTTTAGGAAGCCAATCAAACTATAATTTCAGTTTAAGGTTTTTGTGGTTTTAAGTGCTTACAGATTCGAGCCAGTATATATCTTAATCTTATACACATTCGAATGCCTTGAGGGGCCAACTTTCCTTCCGACATTAGTTTTCTACTATTGTTCTTTGCGCGGGACTGCATAATTAAGGCACAGCCTCTATTTTCGCAGTTTAATTCTCTCTCTTATTTTTTTGTTTAATATTTAAATTTAATTGTGCACGGCGCATACGCTTCGCTCATTCTAAAGGTATTAGATTTAAGACGGCGAACAATATGCAAACGAATATACGAGCACAGGCCCAAGGTTTCAGAAGTCACAAAATTGTTTCAGATACACGGAGTCTGAGCTTCAGTCGTGATTCATGGAGGCGGTGGCCGTTCACTGGGATTTCCTTGTCCTTGGCCGTGAACCTTTTAACGGTTGACTAGCTCCTAAGCGGTCTCCCCATCGAAAACTCTTTCCCCTCGCACTCGGCCAACCAGTTTGTTTGTTTTATTGAAGTCTCATGATCAAACCATAATCAGAGAAACAGTCTAAATAGGCGATGCCCGCCTCCCTTGATGTTTGTATCTCCAGCTCCCGCCCGTTAAATAATGTTTAATTGTTTGCCACAAAAAATTTGAAATGGCTCCTTTGAGAACTGAATTTGGCTCGCGCTGAAGGTCGATGATTTGGCTTTTGCAATTTTTTAGTTTTGTTACATAAGACGGATTTACTTTTTTCGTTTCGTTTATTTTATGCTTGGTTTTTTCATAGACCTAATGATCAATCATCAAGATAAAAGAGTGTTCAAACAAATTAGATTCTATAATTAAAATTTCACAGGCGGCAAGCGCTGGAAACGACCTTTTCGGACTGTAGTCAGTTTTTACTGTGCCACACACATTCATTGTTCTATCAAAATAATGTGTTTATGTTTGCCTCGGTCACGTAGTCCACTTTTTGCCTTAAATGGGAATAGCGAAGTACAGTTTCCTTTTGTGCCCATTCCATCAATCATAATTGTCAGCATGAAATGCCAAAAACTTTTCGAAAAATCCGGGGAAAGCAGTTCCTGTTGGGCATTTGCGTGAAACTAAGAACAAGAGTGGAAACATTCGAAAATAAGAATTAGTTGATATGTTAATAGTATGGTTTTGGCTAAAATGCTTTGAATTATGCATGACTGCGGTAAAAACTTGGGTAAACAGGGGGATTCATTTTGAAGTGGAAAGATACATTTATGACTTTCAAAAAAAAAAGATAATGAGAAAAATAAAAAAAAGTTACTGACCACAAATGAATTAAAAAAATACATTAATCAGAACAAAGGTATAAAAAACCGATGTCAATACATTTTAAATGGAAAAATTTGACTAAAGAAGTATTATAATTTTATAATCATATTTGAAATAAAATTAATATAAATTACATTTTACTAAAAAATAAACTAATGTTCTAAAGTTGGAACGTTAGTAAGCCTTTCATGTTCAATTTTAATGAAAAATATAAGCTGATACTCAATAAATGTCCAAGTTAGTCCTAAGAAATCTTCATAACAGTATTATATAATCAGCATGTTGAATAAATTTAACAAAGTTTGAAGCGAAAAAAGTGGGTTAACAAAGATTGAAAGCATGATTTTAGATTCAGGTAAAAAAAATATTTAAATATTGAGGACAGCAATTAAGGACTATAAAATTTTCATAAAAGTATTATATAATCAAAACTTAACAAAGTTAGAATAGATAATGAAGTAATACAGCAAAGAAAAAAAGCCAGAAACCGCATCTATATTTTTTCTTAACTTTCCGCTTTGGATCACTTTATTTCCCCGTCTCCAAATCGCACTATCTTACAGCCTTGGCGCCATTCATTTGGAAGTGAATATCCCATTCCTCGCTGGACATTTGTAAGAATTTGAGAACAAGAATGGAGATACGAATATAAAAACAAATTTATATGGTAATTGTAAATTGAATTATGCACCCAGGCGATATAAACTCGGGTACACCAGGGGGATTCTCTTAAAAGTGAAAAGATCCAAGCAAAGCATAATTGATTGATTAGAAGTATTATTGAATAAAGGTAAGATCAAATTTCTAAATAATGTTTGATAACCTTTTAGAAAATATATTCAAAATAAAAACAAGGCTTCCCATAAAGTAAAATAACATTTCACTAAGTAAGAATGTTGGTAAGCCTTTCAGTTTAAATTTTGATTAAAAAATAAATATAAAAATTCACAAGAAAGTAAATTTAGTTGATTTTTGCTTTAGAGTTAAAATGACAATTTAGATTAATTTTTACTATAGAAAAGGCGTTAGAAAATATAAAAGTATATTACTACAGAATAAACGACTTAAATAGCCTTACTAAATCTTCGCCATCATATAATACAAGTTTCGATCAACTTTAATAAAGTTTCTAGAGAACGAAGTAGTGAAAAGAATAAAAACCAGAAACCGCATCTAGAGTTTTCCCAACCTTCCGCTCTGGATCGCTTTATTTCCCGACTCCGAATCGCACGATCTTGCAGCCTTGCCGCGATCCACTTGGAAGTGAATTTCCCAGCCCTCGCCGGGTGCCCTTGCCGGGGACTTCCGAGAATGCGAATCTGTGCGAGGACTGTACCAGCGCACTTCCTACGGGCAAGTAAATATTATTCATAATTCAATTAAGCGCAATTAATAATACAATTACGAGTCCATTTCAAAAATGCTTAAATTTTTTTCCATTTTTATTCCATTCCACTGAGCCACATTCTACGGCACCAATCTGGCCCAGCAATTATGTGCATTAATTACGAATGGCAATCATTTTTGTAGCTAATTATTGTATAATATTGAGGTTTTGCTTTCCCAAATCGATCGTATGGCTGCGTGTCGTATTAGCCAAGTCGATGAGCTGTCGGAAAGGGGGAGTCCACCGCGCTGGCGATGATATGTCAATCACGTGCTGGCGACCGAAGTTCGGAGGCGGGGGATCTCTCCGCTTTCTAAGATCAACTCGTTTGCGGCTCTGATTCACCTGGGGGCCAAAGATGACGCCGGCTGGTGCGGCTGTGCTGATGCTGGTGCTGTGTTTTTATCGCCCGCATTTGGCAGTAAAATTGTTCATTTGAATATGCAAAATAGCCGCGCGCCTCGTTCGCATTTCGTTTTTGTGTTTGTTTTGGTTTGTTTTAAGCCACTTTTGTTGTTGCCTGTTTTTCTGTTCGCTTTGCGTCACGTGCGGCAAACAAAAAACATGTTCAGAAAAATCCCAGACGCACTGCAGCGCAGCATAAGGCCGAATCAGGGGATTTTCCTGGCCAGGACGCCTTACTCTCCACTAATAAAGTGGCTAAAAAATTGAGCCACCTTTATAATCAAGATTATAAGGGGTTTTCGAGGGAATCGAAACTATCTGGGGGCTTGGGGCTTTCCTTCGATCAATTATGGAAGATTGAGTGCGCTTTTAAAATAATTTTCCAGATGAGTGAGGCATACTAAGCTACTCATTAAATTAAGTCACTTAGCACGGCCTGCAATTTGATGATGAATGCTTTTACTGGACAGTTTGAGAATGGTATTTTCTGTTTTTCCACGTCAGAGGCGGGGATGCACGAATTCTGGCCAGGACCACGGCTCGTGTTCCCTGCTGCCAATCACAGGTTTATATTTAGCTTACCGCCGTTGATTTTAACGACTTTGCCTTACTTAACCGTGAATGTGTTCCAAAACATTCCCAAGGCGTGTTCCGCGCAGTCCGGCAAAAATAAACACCAACTTAATCACCAGACGTATCGAACGAGCCCCCAAAATAATCGGTAAAAAGTAGCTTTTCTCAGGTACGTATATTTTCATTATTATCAGTGTCGTAAAAATTCGGCTAAAGTTGAACAAAGCGGCGCGTTGAACTAAACCAGTTTGTGGCACCTTGTCAACTATACTGTACCACACAAAGAAAGTTAAAATTAAAGTGGCCAAGAAGCGCGGAAGATTTTGGCACTTCGATACACAAGGTATTTAAATTAATATATACCTACACAGTATACGCATGTGATTGTTTAATGCAGCGATTAAGTGGTGCCATTGACAATGACGGGCCCTTTTGGCCACTCGAAAATGTTTTTCTCCGGCCAAGCACTTGACCCGCTTAGCAGGGGGATGGCCAGCTCAAAAATCAATAGGCACCTGCCGCTGACAGGTAGGCTGCGAACAAAAACCGAAAACGGAAGCCCACCACCACCACCACCTTTGGCTTTTCAGCACTTCACAAGTGCCTGTCTCTGGCTGTGATTCGCTTTCCAAAATGTAAATCACAATCACACAAAATTCTGCCTAAAGAGAGGTGGATTCCCTCGGCCTCGGCCAGGTGCTGCCATTAAAGCCAGAAGGAGTGACCTGCTAATTGATGGCTTGTCTGTGCCACAAAAGCCAGTCTGCTGACTCGACTTGGTCTTCCCCAAACGCACTTGCGTCAAGATCGGGTGTTCATACTGCACGGCTGCTATCTGAGTCACGGCCGATCAGATACTTTCAAAAAGTGGATAATTTTCCCAGTTACAAGGGGTTTTTTGCGCGAGAGATCAACATTCTGTTTTGGTTCTCGCACTTTTTTATTTCGTGCTAATTTCCAAATCGGAAATGCTGCGGTTGAGCTAGCGCAGAAGATCTGGACTTTCTGGGGGATTTGCATAAGATCTTCTTCGCGGGTTATTTCCTAGGAAATGTTCTATTGACGGCTGTTTTCACAATGGTAGGCAGTCGGCGATCGCATGATTTGACAGTTTTTACGGCCTGGGCTTCTCGCCACCAAACTGGTTTTCCCCAAACGCTAGTTAGCATAATTCGCTTAATATGCTCCACTTAACGCCCAGTTTTGTTTGGCTACCGTTTGTGTTTTCGTTGAGAATGTCATGCTATGGAAATCCAAGCCGAAAAATTCTCGCCCCAAGCTGTCAAGGCGAGCTATACGAAATTCTTGGCCAATTACTTGGGAGACCCAGCACGAAGGTCAGGCACTTTCTAAGGCCTTTTTGTGCTCGAATCGGAGGTGTTTGCCAGTGGGCTCCTGTATATTAACATAAATTACGATGCAGTCGAGCAGCTGGCCAGTAAACAACTAGTAACAATTTCATTGGACCAGCTGCGATGATGTTTAGCAGGCGGTTAGGCCAAGATACTAAGATACTAAGATACTTTCAATGCTTAAACGAGGGTGAAAAGCGGCGACTAATTAGCGTCAAGTGTCATGAGTCGCCGGCGGGGTGAGCTCATTTGTTAGCTTTGCATTTTATGTAATGCAATATTTAATCAGCTGCCATTGCATTCTAAATTTAAATTTAAATTCCCCGCTTCGCTGTGCGGCGCGTGCACGAAAATTCCATTGAACTTGAATGCTGGGCAGGTTGGCTTGCTTTGGGTTTGGGTTTCGGATTTGGTTTTGCGTACGGTCGCCACCTGAGTGTGCAGGAAGTCGCGTTCGGCGCTTAAGTCTTTTGATTATGTCGGAAACGCTCAAATATGAGTTAATGTGCGACGCTGGCATTATCTTGTAAGCGGCAATGTAAATTCCAGCGACTACGTGATCGCGACCCCAGCAGCCACATAATCCTCTTCTAATGATCCATTAATCATCAAAGTATGGCCCAACAAAGTTGCGATCGGCGATTATCCAATACGTGTCTCAGAGATGACAGGCGAGATCTGTATTACATTAACTAAGTAACTAACTACCGGCCATCTAGCATGGGCAAATACACAGGCCATTTGGATAATCGCTCATTCAAAGGCCAAGTTCAAACCGCACCCTCTACAAGGCATTGTCTTAATGGCAAACCACAAACATATATTGACAACTAAGGCCGGCAGCTCCGAAAAAAGAGAAAAAATCCAGAGGCACAGGTTCAACGAACGGCGGCCAAGGGAACGCTATTTTTAAGTTCGATTTAATTTGATTTGTTCGCATTAATTGCGCGGATATCTCTCCCCCAGTTGATTCACAAACGGAAGTCCAAGCAGCCCACTGACTAACCGACTAAGGAGATTCTTGCAACCTGAATGGTGACCGGGGATCGCTGCAAGGCTTGCCATTTAAATTTAGAAAGTAAAAGGCGCATTATGTGTGACAAACAAATGCCGAGCACTGGGCGCTGAATGCTGGCTTGCTGACTAAGCCAATCGCCAATCTGATTGCATGTTGTTTGCACATTTTCCTTGATTTGCACCGAAGCCAACTGCACACGAAATCAATAAAAGTCAATTTTAACGTGCCCATTACACAAATGTAATGTAATAATTACACTAGCCAAGAACCATTTGTGACGGTGATTACACAATGCCCTAAAGAGGCGATCGTGAAAAGATATTTAATTGTCTTTTGATTGCCAGTGCTTCCATAGGAATTGTCAAGAGGAGAAAATTAATTGGACACAATAATATAGGGGGCCAGGGATATTCCTGAGTAATGGGTTTTATAAGTTTTCTAATCATATTTTATAAGTCTATATATCAAAATGTGTTATAAATTTTTTTAATTCGGTTTTAGGAACCATTAGAAGACATCGAAAGTGCCAAAAATAAGGAGAATTTGGGTTTTCAATATCAAATAGTTGTGTTTTTATCCAAAAATTGTTAAATAAAATAAATAAAATATCTGCCGAGGATTTTGTAAAAAATTGCATAATTATATATAATTAGACTATAAATCAATGAAAATTATATGGCAATGTTCCCTCATTACGGGTAACATTTTAGGATCTATTAGAAATCATCAGAGGGGTATAAAATAATGACGAATTTTATAGTTACAAGATTAAATCTTTTTTATCTAAAAATATTTGTATTCAATTATGATTCGTTTATATGAATTATAGCCTTATAAAATACCTATCTTCCGATCTAAAATACCTTCCTAACAACATGGAATACCTCGACCACCTTCGCCCAGCTGATACACCCAATTAAATAGCACGTTCTATTCGATCGCAGTGCAACAAAATTGCGGCGAGAACTGAAAATATCTATATAGTGTGCACCTTGCTTATAGAGTGGAATATCAAGCCTCAACGCCATAGCAACAATTACGGCTGCGACTGCATAAATTGAGTGACCTTTTTGGTCACCAACGTAACGACGACGCACAATATTGTTTCAGTTTTTCCTTTTTTTCTGCTACTCTTCCAACATGATTATTATGTATTATTTGCTTAGTTTCAGCTCCAGCGGCGAGCTCGTAAATTATGCAATAATGCGGCACATAAATCTCGAGCCGGAGGCTGTTTTAGAATGCCCCCGCCTGCCGGCAGGTGAATTCGCAGCGTGACTACACACAATGAGGGACCATGTACGGATGCCACGCCTTCTTCGGCCAATTAGAATACCTCAATAACTGAATCCGAATCTGAATATCTGAAATTCTCAGGTTAATCGACAAAGGCAGAGCCGCCGAATGATTGCGTGTCAATAACATCGCAAGAATTTCGCGCACAGAACGTTAACAATCGTTACGCAACTGCCGGCATTTAATTAACAAATTGCAATTTAAATATTCTCGAATTTATTATGCACGCTTGCAGTTCGTTATAATTTTAAATGTTTGCCCGCCGGTTTGACTTGATTTTTTCCATTTTTTGGTGCTGTGTTTGCTTTAATTTCCATACATTTTCAAACCGTTTCGACCGCTGGTGCCTGGTGAATAAACCAATTAGCATGCGCAGTAATTGTTATAAATATAAAGATCAATTCAACAGGCTCCAACCGGATGGAAATTTCGCTTACCGCCGGCCAGCAAAGTGGCTCAGAGATCATTAATCACAAGAACTTTGCGTGGTTCATAAATAGACTCAATGACTCAAAGCCATATCTTTGATATAGATTACGACGTATTAATGGGTGTTGAAAACCCGGCTAATTGCCGGAAAACCCCAAGGAAGAGGGCATTGGATCCGAACTGGGGCTGCGGGCTGCGTTAGTCACGCATTTTATATTTCATTAGCGGCATGTTCGGGGTAATTGGGTGTTTTTCCTTAACCTGCTTCGCAACACGTCATCGCCGGAGTTTTGACCTCTCACCCCGGCGCTGATTTGCCCTCTCGAAAAGTCAAGACTCCCGGGTTAACCCCGCCGCCGCATGTCATTCCACTGCACTCCGGCTCAAGAAAATGCTGTAATCGCCGGTGCGCCGACAATTAAATCCGATCAATTGCTCTCAGCAATGCGCGATTCGAAAGCCTGCTTCCCGACTTCGTGCCGTTCTAGAAGACCTGCGCACAGATGATCGATGGAGGTGTTCCATAAGCCGTGTGGCGTACCTAGTATAGCCTTAATCAAGCACAGCTGTCTGCAATTGCAGTCTGGGAATTGGGAACTGGCAACTGGGAACAGCAGCTGGTGAAGGGCAGTAATTGTATGCAAATGAACGCGTGCCGCGAGTCGAGAGTCGAGAGCCTCAAATTGCATAATAATTGTTGGGCGAAATTATCGCCTTGGACTTCTGTTTTTTTCGTACAATATGCAATAGAATTCTTTATTGTAATTTACTCTTGTTGCTGCTGCCGTGGCCTATACATACAGATTTATGTATAATGTGCTCTCGCTGCATTTACTGCATATAATATATATGTTTGTGTATATATATATATAATTTATTCATTATTAATATAATATTTAGCTTGTGGTTCTTTAAATATGTTTGTTGCTGCTCTGTTATGCTCTAGGTACCGTCTCTTCGCAACCTCGTATCGCTGCTCGTCCACTTGTGGTTTATCAACTATGTTATCGTAATTAAATTTAAAATTTACGTTTGCAAAACGAAAGCTTTAACAACTTAACTGAATACGGGTTCTCTTGTTTATTGTTTTCACTATATAGTATATATATTAAATATTATTACGGGCGCTCGGTTAATGCCTTTCCATCTCGTTTCATCTGCTCTGTTCGCCTTTGATGGCGACTAAGACACTTTTTTATTCATATTTCATAATGTTTAATTGTTTGCTTTTCGTCAAATCTATATCGATTTTTACATCGTTTAAAGCTACAATTTGAGATGTGTAAAAACGAGAAAAGTCTTTACATGTCTGTTTTAGTTCTTCCTGTATGTACAGCAAATGTTTTATTGGGATTTGGGCGGGGATGAGGGACTAGGCGGAATGTTGCACATATGTGAGCTCTGTGGGTGGACATGGGTCTACTTTACTTGATGGGTGGAGCTTAATGATTAAACCGTACTGTTTCCTTAGCATATTTAACAAAAATTTATACATCTGCTTGGCGTTCTACAAACTAAAAGTGCTTCGTTTTTAGCTTTAGTTGTGTTGCGAATCTCTTTGTTTAGCTGGATTAATAAATATTTCAACAAATCGCCCGCATCACGAATCGATAATAGTCATAATAGTCATAGTTATAAAATTAATAATCGTAGTTAATTTACACGAGTTCTATAGTTACGAGTTAAATTCTGGAAAAAACTAAAATCTAATTATAGTCAGGAGGGGGCTTTAGAGTAATTCTTTGAATTTTTGCATTATTTCTCTTTCGCTTTTCTGCTTAGTTTCTTTGTTAAGCATTTAAAACAAATTAAGTTCAATTAAAATAGATTACAGGCCTAATTAGCTACACCGATTAAAATTAATTGTCATTAACAAAAGACTTAAAACCTAAAAACTACCAAGAGTTACAAACTACAGACCAACAAACTTGCTAATTAGGCGTGGCCAAAGTCCAGGGCGCAACTGCAGTCAAAAGGAAACATTGCACAAAAAAAGATGTTCATAGAATACAAAAAATAAAATCGCGGCAAAGCCAGAGGGTGCGGGCAGTGGAATTCGAGTCTCGCAAATGAATATCAAACAGCAGTAAAAAACAATCATGCCTCCAGAAGATTACCTCACTTGTACATACAAATTCAGCTTCTTGCTAGAATACAAGTTGGTTCTCCAACTTTTGGTTTCTCTAATGAAATATTTTAAAAACTGCCAATTAAGAATTTCTTTAAGCGTGAAATCGAGATAAACTTTTAAACTTAAAAAAATAGAATAGTTCCTAAAATTCCGCCGAATAAACTCTGGTGCTTGTTAACCTCTTTGGAACCAATTTGTGTGTGAGTTTGAAACCTTTCTAAGCCTGTGTGCTCCTTTGATCTCATCGCTGAGTGGCTGCTGAGGAAGCTGAAGCTGCCGCTGATCCCGACGCTGTTCCAGTTGCCGCCCCCGTCAGGTCGTCTCCTTGGAGATCCACGTTGGCGGCACTGGCGTACTGCTAAAACCATGACTGCCGGTTAATGTCGTACGGCTTGGGCATGCCCAGTGCGGCGCGCTGATAGGCGGATGGCGGCGGTGGCGGTTGCCCGTATCCGGCTGCCGCCGCCGCCGCTGCCGGCCCACCCAGCAGACTTTGGTTGAAGATCATTCGAGTGTGGAAGTCATCACGCCGCAGGTACTGCTGATACAGCTGCGAGTTGGGATCCGCAAACGGATAGGTAGCCGCTGCCCGCGAGGAAGGATGTGCCGCCGCCAGGAAGGGATACGATCCGGCTGCCGAGTTCAGTGGATTTTGACTCTTGTCCGCCGCATTCCCACTTGGATTCGCGGACGCTCCACTGTGTGCCGGCGCTGGTGGCATATAGTATGGATTGGGGGCGTCTCTGAACTGATCCAAATAGCTGCTAGCTGCCGCTGCTTGATCGCCGTACAAGCCCAGAGCTCCTGGTGTAGGCGCAAAGTTGAAGGCACTCCCTGGAACCATGCCACCTGTAGATGTCTTCAATGAAATGGCTGCCGCATCGGCCGCCGTCTGATTGCTGGTGGTTCCACTGGTGGCCGGCGTTGCTGCTGAGCTGCCCACTGGCGAGGAGACTCCTCCGGACTTTAGACCGGCATACAATTGGAAGCCTTGGTGCAGCGCCTGCGCATGCGCCTGCAGCTGGTTATTGGTGGCAACGGCGGCGGAAACGGAGGCCACCGACTGAGGCATATTGTATTGCGGCATGGCTTGGTGCTGCTGCTGTTGGGCGGCCACTTGTTGCTGTTGCTGCTGCTGCTGCTGGGCCGCCACTTGTTGCTGCTGTTGATGCTGCTGCTGGGCGGCAGCCTGTTGCTGGTGTTGCGCCTGTTGCTGCTGTTGTTGCTGCTGCTTGGCCGCTGCAGCTGCTGCTTCTGCTGCAATTGTGGCTGCCTTCTTCTTCCTTCCCCTTTTCGCTGGAGCCTTGACTTCTGCAGGGGCAACTGCAGGAGCTTGCTGCTGTTGTGGCGGCTGCTGCTGCTGCTGTTGGTGAGCGGGATTGTTGTTGCCGGGAACATAATTACCCGGCAGTTGCTGCGCAGGATTCCCATAGGCGGTGGCTGCTGAACTTGAAGCACTGTACATGTGAGCTGCCGGCGGCATGGTCTTGTCGAAATAGTTTCCCGCATAGCCCAGCATGGATTGCATTAAGGGATTGCTGTAGGTTTGGGGAGGAGGCGGCGTGGGTTTGTTGTAGGCAGCCAGGTGGTGCGTCTGGCTGAGATGATGCTGGTGGGCAGTCGAGGGCAGGTTGATCATATTGCTGGTCATGTCGCCGGTCACAGCAGCAGAAACAGTTGACTGCGATGCGGTTGGTTTGTCCGGCACTGCAGCTTGCTGTTGCTGAGCTGTATAGTTGTGGTTTAGCTGTGTCTGCTGCTGCTGGTAGTTTAGTTGTTGCGACTGTTGCTGTTGTTGCTGCTGCTGCGGTAACTTCTGAGCCTGCGCTTGCTGCTGCTGCTGCTGTGGCTGTTGGTAGTTTTGAGTAAGCGCCGCCTGCAGCTGCGTTAGATGTGGCTGCGTCTGCTGGGATTGCTGCTGAGCCTGAGGCTGCGACTGTTGACTTGTCTGCTGCTTGCTTGCGGTCACTTGTGGCGACTGCTGCTGTTGCTGTTGCAGCTGACAACTGTTGTCCTTGGCAAAGTCCTTGGGAAAACCCATGGCCGCCGCTCGGTTGTACATCTCGAATGCCTTATCAGGTGCAATGTTTCCTAGTGGTTTTCCAAAAGCCATGGAACCCAGGAAACTATTAAACATTTGCTGTTGTTTGTTAAGCAGCGATTGCGTTTGGTTCTGGGTTTGTTGCTGCTGCTGCTGTTGTTGTTGCTGCAACTGCGGCTGCTGAGCAGGAGTTTCGTCTATTTTTGCCATTTTATTCGCCGCATTACCACTGTAATCCATACCAAGTTCCTCTCCAGGACGTTTTAGTGGATTTATCAGGGTATCTGTTTTGGGAGGCTGTTGCATTTGATGCTGCATAAATGTGGCCATATCACTGCCGTACGTGGGCGGCACAATTTTTTGCTGTTGCTGCTGCTGCTGTTGTTGTTGTTGTTGCAAAGTATCCACTGCATCTGCTGCGGCTGCTGCATTAGCTGCGGCATTTGTCGACTGGTATTGCGCATAGGTTGGATATTTCGGCTTATGCTGCTGCTGATGGGCCAGCACCTGTTGCTGTTGTTGTTGCTGTTGCTGTGTCTGCTGTTGCTGAGGAGTCTGCAACTGTTGCTGCTGTTGTTGCGGTGCCTGTAACTGTTGCTGTTGTTGCTGAGGTGTTTGCAATTGTTGCTGTGGTGCTTGCAACTGTTGCTGCTGTTGAGGCGAGTTTGCTTGTAATTGCTGCTGCTGTTGATTTGTTGCTTGCAATTGCTGCTGTGTTGCTTGTTGCATTTGTGGCTGCTGCTGTAATTGCCCTGCTTGTTGCTGCTGCTGTTGCTGTGTGGCCTGGTTTACAGTATTGGTTATACTCGGCGGCAACAGGCTGCGGTTCAGACTCCAGTCATTATTGGGCTTGGTTATTGAGGCGGTTGAGGAAGCAGAAGTCGGCAGAGGATTAATCAGAGTAGCTGGATTATACAAGGATCGCTGTTGCTGTTGAAGTTGCTGGTAGCTATCGTGAGTGGGCGCATAACCATTATTGCTCAGAGCTGGAATAAAGATGCCTTTAATATGGGTATGAACTGCAAAAGATATAAGCACTTACGCGTTGAAGACACGGCACCTGTTGCAGGTTGCACTGGTGGAACCACGGGCGGCTGCACCTGTTGCTGCGGTTGCTGGTATGGTGACAGCACGGGCTGCTGGTACGGCGAGTGCTGCTGCTCCGCCGGTGACTGAGCCAGCGGAGTGGGTGGTTGCGTGGCCGCCGAGGATGCAGGCGATTCCACACTATGCATGGGACTGAGACCCTGCTGATGGGCCGCCGGACTGTGAGAGGGCTGCGAGGTTTGCTGTTGCTGCTGCTGCTGAGTGGCGGGTGGATGATATGGTGAGTGCTGCTGCTGGTGGTACGGCGACTGGCCATGATATGGCGACGGGTGCGTCGATTGCGATTGCTGCGGGGTGGTGTACGGAGAACTCTGCGGCTGTTGGTAGGGCGAATGTGGGTTCGGGGTGCTCGGACTCATCGATGAGTTGTAATCCGATTCCTGGGAGCGTGGCTGCTTGTATTGATCGTATATAGGAAGCGGGGATGTGGAAGAGTAGGCCGGAGTCTTGGACGCCTCAGAGCCCGAAGGATTGTAGCTGTTCCCACCTCCATAGGGTGACGTTCCACTCATATCCGGAGTGGAGACATTAGGCGACGAGGCGGAGGAGTAGATGTGCTGGGAGTACTGGGGATACGGAGAATTCATCTCCCTGGGACTGCAGCTCTTGTCCGGACTGCTTTTGGTCGTGGTGTCCTGGTAGAAACCCACTTTGATGGCTCCATTGAGGGGATAGGGCGAGGCTGGCTTCCCCATATCATCATTGGGCTTGGGAGAAACCATGATGGGAGATGCTCCAATGGGTGAGGCACCAATTGGGGAAGTATAAGAGCCAGCCGCATAGGATCCGTAGCGCTCATCGATGGCTATTCTTGGGGAATCAGGATCCTGGCTAAAGGAACTTCTCTCTGAATTCGTGCTGCCAGTGCTAGGCTTCCTTTGGCGCATCACCGTTGGCAGCGAGAAGTTATCCCCGGCAGGCGAATGCGCTGGTGGAGCCACCTTTGCGTCACCTTGAAGATCCTGCGAGGGCGCCTGTTGCTTGTCCTCCTCCTCGGACTTTTTGCTAACCTTTGGACCACCGAAAGCCTTTAGCCAGGCGCTGAGATTGGGCTTCTCCTTCTGGCTTGCTTCGGTTTTTGACGTTTCGGAGGATTTTCCAATTTTGCTGAGTTCAAGAAGAGCTTCAAATGGCTTCGGAGGCTCTTTGTTTGGGGTCGTGGGTGTCGAGGTGTTCTCCGACTTGGTTTCCTCGTTCGGACTATCACCTTCATCTGTGGCCTTCTTCCCAGACATTTCCTCAAGACTTTTACCCAATGAAAAATCTTGCGTCTTCAGAACCGTACCCAAACTTAGTTTGGGCGCTCCTTCGCATGTTTCGGTGATGAGAGCATTCTTCAGCTCCTTGACCTTCGTGGCAACTGGATTAGCGCCTGAGTGCGAGTCTGCACTCTCCTCCGTAGATTTGCCGGCTACATTCTGTAAGAGATTTCCCTTTGCCTTGCCTGGTTGGAGCCGTTCGATTGTCCTCATCACATTCGTCTTGGCTTTCACCTGCTGAGCTTGGGCAGCTTGAGCCGCCTGTTTTTCTTTCAGCGACTTGCGCTTGGCCTCCTTGGCCAGCTGCTGTTTGATGTGAGGCGGCGGTGGTGGATTGAGGATGAGCTGGGTGGTGCTCGGCTCCTTTGGTTTGGGAAGCGGGAGCAGTGGCGGAGGAGCAGGCGTCGGCGTCGGAGCAGCTGCCACAGGTAAGGGAGTAGCCATCGAATTATTAGAGCAATTCGAACTGGAGGCCGCAGTGGCGGACGTGCTGCCAATGGAGTTCCCAGAGTGCATCGAATGCGGTGGAGTTCCACAACTGCTGCTCACACTGCTCGGCGTGGGAGCCACGGATTCCAATTCCGACTTGCTAGCTGGCTCCTTTGGTTCGCTCACCAGATCATTGAGTGCCTCTGCCAATTTGGTTGGCACCAGCTCCGCTTTTGGAGCAGCCAATGGCACTGGTCGTCGAAAATCTGCCGCGTCTAGTTTACTACCTATTCCCGAGTCAAAATCATCCAAGAGATTATACCGGGATGGTGAATTGCTAGCCGAACTGAACTCTGTAAACCGGGGAGTGTGCTCCAGCCAGCGATTTATGTCTTTGAGAGTCTGTTCGGTTTCCACGTCCAATGCTTCGAGGTTTGTGTTATTGTTGGTCTGCGGTTGGCCCGCTGCCTTTTGGGCTGCCTTTTTGCTGGAAGCCTTCTTGCCAGACCCCTTTTCACTTGGCTTGTCGGCTGGTTTTGGAGGCGGCGGCATTTGTTTGTCGGGTCTTTTCTTGGCTGCCGCTTTTCCTGGCGCTTCCTTGGTCTTACTGGGCGCTGGTGTGGGAGTGGCGGGAGTTGGAACAGGAGGTTCTTTTATGGTTTCCGAAGGAGCTACCGGTGCAGGCGATTTTTCTCTTGGAGGTTTTTCCGCTACTTTCGGTTGCTCCTCCTTTTTCTTAGACTTTTCGGTCTGTTTCTCGGAGTCGACTTTCGAGGATTTTTCATGTTTTTCCGGCTTATCTGACTCCTTTGATCGCTTTTGGTCTTTGCTCTTGCGCCCGCGCTTGTGTTCCACAGGTTCGGGGGACTTTTCTCGCTTTGGTGCGGGCTTTTTGCTTTCCCTACTGCTCTTGGTGCTTACTGGCTTGGAGTCCTCGGAGGGAGCTATCGAGTTGGAGGCGCTGGAACCACTCAGGGCAGCACGACTGCGTCGGTACTTAATCACATCGTACTTGTCCATGAAAGGCAGCAGCATCTCCAGTTCAGCCTGCTCAGCTGCGGCTGCAGCGGCGGCTGCCGAGATTGGGGAATCCTCCTTGCCCTTTTTGTGCTTGTTGCGGGATTTGTCTTTGTCCTTCTCCTTATCTTTCTCCTTGTCTCTACTCTTCTTTTCCTTTTTCGAGTTCTCCGCCTTTTTTCCTTTCTTTGCTACCGGCGGACGCTCCTCGGAGCTGGCCCGGCTGCTGCTCAGAGATTTAAAGTCGCCGTCAGAGTCTCGGGAGGATTTCGCCCCATCCGCTTCATCCTGGTGCCGGGCACTTAGTTTAGTGGTTTCCGCTGTGGAAACCTTTTTTACGGTGGTCAGCAGCTCGGAGAGATCATCGTTAAGGGCACTTTTTGAGTATTTCTTGTGGAGATCAACCTTGAAGGGGGACATGCTGCGAGACCGCGAGCTGTCCTCATCATCGTCTTCTCCCGCAGGCTGATCATCCGCATCTTCCTCCAGGTCGGCGGCGGATTCGGCTAGCGCAGCAGCTGCCGTCGGAGGCAGCTGTTTCTTGACATCCATATCAGACAGCTCGCTGTCCATCGAGTCGTCCTTTGCCTTGCGTCCACCCTTGCCCTTGCCTTTCACCTGACGTTTGACTGGCGTGGGCATCTTTACTTTGGACTCAGCGGGCACTGATTTCTTCTTCTGTGCCGCTATCGTTCGCGCTGTGGGCTTAATTAGGGACTTGGCTTTGGCCAACGATAAGTGGTCATCATCGCTGTAGTTCTCGCTCTCGCGGCTGTCGCTTGGATCCGATTCCAGGTCCGACTCGGGGGCCAACTTCTTGGCACCCTTTTTGGTCTTTTGCTGCTGTTTGCTGGGTTTCGAAGCGGACTTCTCTCCCTTGGTCTTACGTCCCCGCTTGGATGAAGTTGACTCCTTGTCCTTCTCCTTATCTTTCTCTCGTTCCTTATCTTTCTCCTTTTCCTTGGCCACCTTGCCCGTTTTGCTTTTCTTGCTCGCTGGCGGCGGAGGAGGTGGAGGTGGTGGCGTTGGTTCCCGCTCGGTCTCCAAGTCCTCATCATCCGTTTCCAGATCCGCCTTACTCTTGGTCTTCTTTTTGCGCCTTTTGTCTTTTTCCTTACGCTTGCGTTTTAGGGCTTTTTGCGGGGCCTCCGCTTCGATCTCGCTGAGATCCTCGTCGGCGCTGCTCTCCACACGACCTGGCGCATCCTTCTCCGTTTCCTCCTTGGCCTTCTTGCTGAAGTACTTCTCGCGAAACACGTTCATTTTGGAGTCGGCGGCGGGATAGCTCAGATTGGGATCGTCGTCCTCGTCGTCGGAGAGATTATCAAAGTATTTTTTGGTGGCCTTCTCGAAAGCATCCTGCAGATTGTTAACCATCTCAGTATATTCTGTGGAAGAAGGTGATTATATTATATTTTAATACGATTGTTGTTGAAAAAGTTAATTATACCATTATTGTGCCCATTGTATAATCTGCAGTTGTTGACAATCAAGCGAAAGTCGTTTCGGAATTCACTGAACTTGTGATATTCGCCGCTGTCCAGCTTGTCCTCCATCTTCAAAAGGTCCATGGGTCTGCAAAATAATTTTTTTTCAATTAAAGACATTTTCTTTGTAAGGGATTAATACCACCCACCTCCTGATGATCGAGTAGTAGCGCGGTGCTATATCCTCCTCGACGGGATCCACAAATGGCCAGGCATCCCGATGGTTCTTCACGTAGACGAGCACCTTGTGCATTCCGATCTGCAGGACCTCCTCCGTTTCGGTGAAGCTAAGAATATTCGCATGATTGGAGGAGTTGTACGTTGAATTGTTGTTTGTGGTTGTTACTGGGTGGTGTTGTTGTGGTGTGCTTGTTGCATTTGTTGTGTGAGGATGATTATTATTATTGTTGTTGTTGTTGTTGATATGGGTTAGGGAGTGGTGCGATTTGGATTTGTGTTTGCTGTTGTTACTGTAAATATTAGTGGTATGGTGATAGTGGTGGGTGTGGTGTGAGTGGGAGTTTTGGTTGCTGTGGTTATTCTGATTATGATTGTAATTCGAATTGTTTTGATATCCCTGCGACGTTGTCGTTGTTGCTGTTGTTGTAGCCGATGCCGTCGTTGTTGAGTGGCTGTTGTTGTTGTTGTGACTGTGGTGCGGCGCGTGCTTATGGTTGTTGTTGTTAAGGCTGCTGTTGTTGTTGGTGGTGCTACGGTTGCTACTATTTACATGGCTACATTTTATCGGGGTTTTTTGGGTTTTTGATGAACAACAGTCGGAATGTTTTTTCGTTTGTTTTGCGGGTGGGTACAAAAGTTTACAATAACAATGATAAATATGTTAATCAATTGATCATATTATATACAATTTGATGGGTGAATGAATGAAAAGAGCCGACAACATGCAAAGCCTTATAGATAAACTCAATAGTTGTTACGAATTTCGTGTGATAACTTAGGAAAGAGAAAATGTTATAGAAATAAAACCGAGACCACAGCAAAGGGCCCAAACTCAATAATCAAAATCAACAACAATACAGAGTTGAGCATCATGAACACTTATGCATGAGAGATACAATTATACCTTGATTAAGTTTTTTCCAAATTGTGTTTAGTGTCTTGTTAATGTTTTATTGGCCAATTTTGCAATTTAGATTTTTAGAATTAAAATAATCTGATTTGTAAGACCTGTAGTATGTTGTTAGTATGTATTTTCAGGGAAATTTTTTGCTTAAAAAGGAAAATGATTTGTGATGTATGCTTAATCAAGATGTACGTATATCTATGACATGATGCCCACACCTCCAACAGCAAGCAGAAGCATAAGGAATGGTCAAAGAATATGCAGACAGTAAACGGATAGTACGAATGTGTTGTGTCTGGGGATCGAAACTCTCCACCCTCACTTACTCATCGCCACTCTTGTCCGAGTAGGCACCGCTGTTCCGCTCCGCCTTGCTGGACGACGAGGAAGCCGATGAGCCCGCCGCCGACTTCTTGGACTTGCCCGCCTCCGCCTTGCTCAGGTTCCGGTCCGCCTTGTCCGCCACTTTGCTGGCGCTGCTGCTCCCGCTGCTGTTCAGCACAGCCTTCTGTTTTTTGGAGCGCACCGTGCTGGCGGTGGTGGTGGTGCCGCTGTGGCTGCTGCTACCGCTGCTCTGCGGCTCCTGCGATGGCTGCTGCGGCGACGTTTGCTGCTGTGTTTGTTGGGAGCTTCCTCCCGGTATGAATATGTTCCCAGTCAGCGAACTCAGCGAATTGTTTGTCTGCCTGCCGGGCAACTTCACATTTGCCGCTGGCGCCATTGAAGAAGCTATTATTGGTGGCTCTGGGACCACTGCTGCCGGCTGCTCGTCCTGCTCCGATTCGCTGTCATGTGCCACCGGCGAGGGCAGACTGAGATCGGCAATGCTCGTGGCCACCGCAATGGCCGCCGAATTGGTGTCCAGGAGCTGCAGCTGTCGGCAGAAGTTCTCCTTGTCCTCGGGACTTAGAGAAGTAGTTTGCTGGGCACTTTCTGGCTGCTGCTGCTGATGGTGCTGCTGGCCACTTCGTCGTCGCTTGGGCTGGGCACTATTGTTGCTGCTGGTGCTATTGGTGTTGCTGTTGCTATTGCTGTTGCTGTTGTGGTTATTGTTGTCGTCCTCGCCCTCCTCTGCCTCTGAAGCATGCTTGTGTCGCCGCCGATGATGATGATGGTGCTCGCGATCCCGCTCACGATCTCTATCTCGATGGTGTCGCTTCTTCTGCTTCTTTCCCGACTTTTTCTTCTTGTGGTGATGATGATGGTGGTGGTGGTGACTGCTCTTGCTCTTCAATTCCGCCGGCGTTTGCGAATTCGGCGCTTCTGGGGAGCGAAAATCGTCGCCACTTGCTGAGACAGCTAATAATTCCTCCGGTTCCTGCCGCTGCTCCTCCTCCGGCTGCTGCTGTATTGGTTGCTGCTCCGCGTCGACGGCCGCCTGGTCGTCGTCGTTGTCGTCGTCGTCTTCGTCGATTTCTGGCGAGAGGCAGAAGGTTTCCCTGTGGCACAGAAATTCGCTCGAATTAGTTGTGGTTGTTCGTCTGAGGGAGCTTGCGTAGGTTGAAATACCACTAGCCGTCGAAGTTGATTGGGATCTAAAAGATAGTGGGCACAAGAGAAACAAAAACAATGTGATAAATAAGCAAGTAGCAATATTTTTCTATCAACTAAATTCTGAATTATTGTCTGAAGATGTGATGATAATGCACTGAAATCGTATATAAATGTGATTCAATAATATTATTTATTTATTTTAATAAATAGCCAAACAAAATGCGACGCTAACAAATTGTCGGGCTAAGCTGATTTAAAGGCAATTTAATGAGAATTCTATTGAATCATTTTTTTCGCGCTATAATAATCTGATAATAAATGGATATTTGACTTGATTCTGTCAATGTCTGTGGCTCGTGAATGGGATGAAACTGAGAACTCGACTTTAAATAAACTTAGGTACAAATATATCAAAAAGCATGCTTACAGAGTTTTTTTGAAAACGAAATCCAACCAATTCTTCCATATACAAAATTAAATGATGGTCAAAACTCAAATTAAGTGCTGATCCTCGTTCCGCTTATCCTGGTCCTGGGTTAATCGTAGATGTTGACGGTGATTTGATTTGATTTGGCAACACAAATTCACTCAGCAAATCATAAAGTTACGGCAACTCAAAAGATCAATTGAAAACATAAATCAAAGATGCTTTTGGTATGCAAATGTGTTGGATGTTTCTGTTTCGGTGTTGGTTCCTGTTTGTGGATGTGGGATGTGGCCGTCGCTTCTGTCGACCCTCTTAGGAGCATTGGCGTGCTAACCGTCTGCGTGTTCGCTGCTGAGATTGCTGCTGCTGCTGTTGTTGTTGCTGTTGCTGCTGCTGCTGTTGGTGCGGCGGTGCCAGCCAGTGAGCGTTTTGCCGCTCCTGGTAGAGATTCTCCCGCTCCCGACGCTGGCGCTCCTCCTCACGACGCTGGCGTTCCTCCTCCTGCCGCGCCTTCAGCTCCGCGATGTTACGAATGCGACTGGAGTTGCGCACTTGCAGAAGTCTGAGAAGGAAATGAACGAAAACCATTAGTAATGTGATTTTGTAAAACCATTACCTGTATAAAATCCCAATTAATTTTAACTACTGCACTCACTTTCTCCGCCTCAAACGCTCACGCTCGCGGAAAAGCTGCGGCAACTTGGGCAGAAAGTTGTCATCGAGTATGTGAAAGAGTTCGCGCTCCTTGGCGTTCGTCGAGGTCTTGAACTTGGCGGCCAAGTTCTGCCAGTCCTCCTCGGTGAAGCAGATGACCTGCCAGACGGTGCCGTTGCTGCCGATTCCCTTGCTGCCCGACGCTCCGCCAGATGAGGCTCCGTCGCCTCCCGAACCCGAGCCGGACGAACCCGAACTGGAGGCTGCCGCTCCGCCGGTGGCCTTGTCCTCGCGATAGAGCCGCGTGCCGTAGAAGTACCAGTAGCCGGAGTTCTTGGCGTCGTAGCCCAGGGGCTCCACGCGCAGACTGTCCGCCTCTAGATTGCTGAGGATGACCTGCACATCGGCCGAGTCCAGGCGGAAGTGGCACAGATCGTGCAGGATGTGCAGGCGCTTGCGCACGGGCAGCGACTGGAAGTCAATGTCCGTGTCGAAGTGGTTCTCGGTCTGGTGCAGGCGACACTGTTGGCGCAGGAAGCGACGCAAGAACATCTGATAGTTGCTGTGTGTGATTTCCTTGGCTACCGACTGTAGCGCATCGCAGCCCTTGAGAAGGCGCACAATTAACTCGGGCACTAGGGCGACCTGATCCTCATCGCTGGTACCATCGGAGAGCAGCGCCGATTCGAGGTCCTGCGGGAGGGATTTCAGGGGCTTATCAGTTGGATTCTCTGTGGTTTGGTTTAGGCATTTACTTACCTCGATGTCTATGTCGGGCAGATCAAAGGCGGAACTAAACAATGAACAGAAATGCGAAATACACGGTATCTCCCACCATGATTGAATGTCTGTGGAGTAAAGAAGGATTTTATTATAGATTTCGTGTGCTTAATTAAGAGAAGATTTTATATCGAAAGTGTCCATATGTCTAGTATGATTAAAGCCTTTTATAAATCCTGTTAAAATAAGGGTACAGGTTAAAGTTCAGATCCCAATATATATAATTCGAAAATGAAATGAATTGTTTAAAATTAAGATGAGAAATAGTCTTATTTGAAGTTAATGTGCGCTTAGATGAACTTTAATCAATATTATCTATATTTATTCAAGTCGGCAAATCAACTTTAATTTCCCTTGAGGTGTAATATTATATAATATAAATATATATAAATAAATACATATAAATAAATATATATAAATAAATATATATATAAATAAATATATATAAATAAATATATATAAATAAATATATATAAATAAATATATATAAATAAATATATATAAATAAATATATATAAATAAATATGTATAAATAAATATATATAAATAAATATATTAATAAATAAATAAACAAAATAAAGTTGTGGTTTTTATAACTATTATTGATAATATCTAAAAGTGAGCAACTTGAGCAGTAATTTGGATTTATTGGTTACCATCTTAGAAGTTGGTGTACCACTACCCCCGCTTCGAACTCACCTAATAGACCAATAAAAGTAGAAACCATTTATGTATGCTTGCTTATTGGAAACGTTGCTCCTCTGCGGGATGTGAGATGTGACCGAACAATTCCTGGGCCTCTTTGGTGGCTCTCGGTGTGCAAGTCGGGCTGTGTATTATGTACAAAGAAGGTTGTCGGGCGTTAACAAATTAGGCTCAAGTTACGCGGCCCGCGGCCGAAAGTCAAAAGGCGGCAAAAGGGCGAGCGACGAGCAAGCGAAATGTGTGCAACATGTATGTGCGTGTGATGCGGGGACATTTGGCGGCGAGATATACACAAACATCTGGCTTTATCGCTTATCACGCGAGGTGGCGCCCCCGGGGCACGGGGGCCGAGTGGGTGGGCGGTGGGTCAAAGAAAGTACACGAGCACCCCTTTCGCGCGCTTATTTTCACGAAGAGAAAACCAAAACAGACGGCCGACAAGCGGCGGAGGCGTGCGCCAGAGCGGGACGGCAGCAGTGCGGCGGGCCAATAGCCGAACCGCTCACTTTTTCACGTTTGCCTGCCGTCTCGCTCGCGCACGCGGCCACTACTATTTTGACTGCACTGCACTCGCTTATTTTGCAATTATAATGTGCAATTTACACGGCTGCTGGCCAGTTGGCGGATCCCCGCTTTTGGCCACAAACGCACGCGATCTTGGGGACTAGCATCTGGACTCGGCTGGGGAGTGCGGGAACTAAAGGCTGCGACTCAACTCCCAGTTTTTGGGGCATGCGCGCGGCGGCCGACGACCGACGACTTTTCTCCGCCTCTGGTTTTTGCCTGCTGGCCAGTGTGTATTTATTTTTATTAATACACGTATATATACATTTCAGTTACGTGCGAAAATGTCATTTAACTTTCGGGACGCCCATTTCCCAGCGTTTCTTCCTTTCTTTCTGCTTTCCCCCCGTCAATTTCTTTTTTCACACACACACACACACACACACACGCGCGCGCGAGTGCGAAGGCACGCACACAGTCGCAGGCGGAGGGGCTCCATCTGCCCGAAAATATTATTAATTATTTCACAACAACAGCGGTGGGCAGTGGACAAACCACTGCCGCCAGTTTATTGGTCACTCTGCTAACCCTTTTCGATGCCGTGGGCCTGGCTAGCTGCGCGGATAACTAAGATTCGCGTTTTTTGCGCTCCTGGTTAATTTTATTTTCTTCAGCGAGCGAGCAGCAAACGCGGTAGAGGTGGGAGGTGGAGAGTGGAGATGGGCACATCGGTTATCTGGGGAGCTATCGACTATCGATGTTTGCCGCAGCACTAAAATTTCACGCGACACCTATCGGTAATCATGTTTAAATTTAAATTAAAAATAATATGTTAGAAACGTTAATCATAAAATACTTATTTTAAATTAGGTAAAGCACAGTATATTTTACCGACGTCTGCCATTAAAAACAATGGCTTGAAATTTGTAGAGACGGAGGTGGTCTTAGCGATAGTTGTCAGTAAGTTTTTTATTTAGGCAACTATAAATTAGATAAAAATATTTTAAGAAAGTTTACCACAAAAGTTTGGTGCAAATTAACAAAAGTTCAACTGGTTAAGCTTAGATTTGCTTATCTCATCCACTTAATTTTTCCAGTGGGCATTAATATATATATATTCATATATATATATGTATATAATATATTCAAAATAATTGTATTAATGTTTAATATTTAAACTTCATTCGAGTTCCCGCCCATTTGTGAATTTTCTTCTATCCTTCATTCGATACATCGATTACTTTCTGCCGTCTGCTTTCCGCTCGCCATTCGCCTCTACCCCACACTCCACCCCTTACTCAATGCTCTTTTTTTCTTCCCCTTCCCCCACCCCTGCGCGACCAGCTGTGAGCCTAACCTAACTTTTTGGCCCGTTAACTACATGGCGGCGTGCTAGTGTGTGTTGTTGTCTCGCATGCACGTGTGCGTGTGTGTGCGTCAAGTCGCCATGTAGCTCGCCATGTATGTTCTAGAGTAGCTACATGGCATAAATCGCGGGTGGAGGGGCTATCAATTAAAGATTAACCAAAATAATGCAAAACTATCAGCGGCAGCACACCAAACTTTGGCTTGGTTGGATACTCGCGACTTTCTACAGAATATTCATTGGTTATTGTAGCCGAAATTAATTGCATCCATCCGTCTGCCCCGAGGAGTCCCACCATGTAGGCCGCATCTACATGGCGATTCTAGCCTACATGGCGAGACATGCGAAACTGGTTTGGGCAAGGGCGGACTCTCGAAATCGGTTGTGTTACGAAATGGTACCGAAAAGCCTCCCCAAGAACAACAAATAACCCATTTTGACCCCATAAAACCTATTACGAGCCATTAATTTTTCAAAGATGAGAAAAAATAAAAACAACAATGCTTTTAGTTCTCCAATTGACTTGACAATTTTAGAGCACAAACGTGACATCGCTTAATATAAGCAAACCCTCTCCCCACATCAGTACCTCAAGAACCCTCGACAGTGGCTTGTATTTCATACATAGTATTGTAGTCTTTATTTTAAATCGTAGTTTAGCGTAATAGTTTCATTAGGTTTTAGGGGCAAATGTTTAGATACACAGAATTAATAACCGATGTAAATGTAATGACGTATTTACAGGTGGTGCCGCAGCTGTGGCAGCTGGAGCAGCGCAGGCAGGTGGGGCGTATGCGCATCTGGGTCGCGGGCTCGCAGGGCGAGGATCTGCTGGTGCTACGGCTCGATCTTGCGAATCTTCAGGCCTCCGCTGGGGCCACGCGGCGCCAGGTGGGCGACTCCGGGCGAAACGCCTGCCGATCCGGCCGCCGTGCTCACCAGCTGGGGCATCAGGATGCCCCCATTGCTGCTGGCCTCGCCGTTGCCATTGCTGGGACTCGACACGGATCCATTTTGCAGGCGTCGTTTCAGCACGAACCTCTTGCCAGTCGTGGCCGTCGCCGTCGTGGTCACAGTGGCCACAGCGGCGGGTTTGCCTCCCTGCGCTGGCTCCTCGTTGACGGGATCCACCTCCATGTCGGTGCCGGTGTTGTTATCATCATGCTGGAATGGATAATACAATTAGTGGCCACTACATAACCATTGTTCGTCTGAAACCCACCAATTCGCTGTTGGGGTCATCGTCGTCGTGGCCCTCCTCCTCCTCAAACTCCGCACTCTCCGTGTCTTCCGGATACTCCACCAACTGCCCGTTCAGCGTGGGGAATTCAATCACTGGCAGAATATGCCTTTGCTGCTGGTTGCCCTCGTCCATTAGCTGCTGGATCAGATTGGCGATATCCTCGCGCTTTTTCGTCACGGTGAGGAAGTCGAACCAGTTGGTCAGCTGCTTGATGGGCAGCCTGTAGTCTCTGATGGGCTCGCTGAAGAACTGCTCCACATACTGGAGCAAATACAGGCCGCAGTCGGTGAAGTTGTTCTGCTGCGGCACCTTGACGCAGTGGCCCGGCATGTTGTCCTTGTTGAAGACGTGCGCCTGCGCATCCGGCTTCTTCACCCGGTACTCGCAGGTGAGATAGTCTCGCAATGTGGCCACCACGCGACTGCGCGAAGCGCCTGCCAGGGAATCAAAGATGAGGATCAGGGGCTGCTTGACGGCTGGAACATCATCGGAGGCAATGTTCCGCGCTGGGCCGCTGGGCGTGGACTGCGAATTGGAGTTTGACTGACTGGGGTTGCTGGGAGTGGTGGTGGATGTTGGCGTGGCGGCTGGTTCCTTGGCCGAGTTCGAGTTTTCGCTGTCCTCCGAGGCCATGTCGCTGTCATCGCCCTCCGCCTCATCCCTTTCGCTCTCATCGTCTGCTATCCGGCAAACGTTATCCGCCGTCAGAGCGGCTGGGAGTTGTCCGCCCTCCCCCCGCTTTGTGAGCGGGGTGATGGTAGTGTTGCCAATCTGCAGCGACACCTTCTTGCCCCTGGCCCGCTTCAAGTGCTGCGGCTCCACCGGCTGATTCGTGTCGAACGTCACGGGACCCTTCAGGTTGGGGAAGCAGATGATGGCCAGGAACCAATGCGACTGCTCGTTGATGGGCACTATGATAAAGTCCTTATCGAATATGTCCACCACCTTGGTCCATTTCTGCACCCTGGCGTGGCGCTTCTGTGCTGCCGTCTGCTTCATGTCCGCCGGGCGCGTTAGTGTAGTCAGCCTCTTGTAGAAAAAGGTGCTGAATATGTGCGTGCGTTCGCGTTGCGGCTCCGGAATCAGCGTGTTCCTCAGCCAGAGCAGGTAGAAGTCGATGATGATGTCGTTGAGGTAGGACTCCTTGGTGAGGCACACGTAGTCCTCCATGCGGATGCACAGGCTGCCGGTTCCCTTGGGCGGGTACATCAGCAGGCTGACCTGCTCGTCTGCTCTCAGCTGGCGGGGCGGCGGCTGCGAGCTCTTGTCCTGCGTCTTGCGGTCGGAGTCCGCGATCCTCTCTAGAATCTCGGCGGCATCTGTGGAGGATATCTCGTCCACGCAGCTGAACATTGACTTGATAATGCCGCGGGCTGACATGGTGACGCTGTCGAAGAGCAGGATCAGGCGGCGCGTGTGGAAGCTGTGCGTCTTGAAGCCCACTTCTGGAAATAAAGTAATCGTATGGAATGTTGTTTTATTAAGACAAAAAAGGCTACATTAAGGAATCTATCTGTATCTATTTCCATTTGGCAAACAATTCCATAACAAAGGGAAATTATTCTTTGGATATAATCCCCTGTCTGGAACCCATATTGGTCATATTTTCATGAAAAATGAAACCAGGGATGGCCTAGGGATGCCCCACAGCTGGGGATCAAAGGTTGCGATTACTCACGATCGTGGGGCTGATCGTCGGGCAGCTTCAGCTGGGTCTTGACGTATTCGGCGCAGGTCTTGAGGAGGTAAAGCGTGACCAGCGGCTGGGCGGGCTCCACGTTGCCGAAGTGGGCTATGACCTTGATCACCTCCTGCTTGTGGATGTGCAGCTCGAACTTCTCGTCCTTGTCCTGCAGCACGCCCGAGATGCGGACGCCCTTCGAGGTGAAGCACACCTGGGGAGGAGGTGAGTTTGCGATTAGGTAAACGTATTATACACATTCCGAGGGGCGGGGGAGGGGGCACGGGGCGACGCCTTCTTACCGGCTCCGTAATCTCGAATCTGTAGGGCACCAGGCGCACGCAGCTGCACCGCAGGGACACGGAGAACTGCTCCGTTTCGGCGACGTCCGTCAGATCCGTAACATCGCCGCGGGTAAAATCTGCAAGAGTAGAAAATCCGTGGATGTAATTGCACCATTATACCATTTTCCTCGTGGCTGCCAGTCACATTTTTCATTCACTCGCTGGTACACGATCTCCCCGCCGCTTACCTTCATCGTTCATGGTCGCTAGTATATTGCAGCTAGTCTCTGTCGCTTAAGTTGCTTATTAAAAACTATTAAAACCCTGCGAGTCCGAGGAAAATTGCAAAGAATGGGGAAAACTGTGTGTTTTCACGCATTCGCTTTGCGCTTCTTCTTCTCTTTGGACGGACCGTAAAAATGGCGTGCTCTGGCTGGCGGTGGCGCCCTCTGGCGGTCCACCGCCGCGGCGCTTGGCCAAGGGCATTGCCAACACGAAATTCTTGCACACACAACATTGCTATACAGCAGTGTTGCTGCCAGCTAGTAAGTAGCCAAATCTGGCGAAAACAAACAGGTAACGAAAATAGCTAAATGCAAATTAAATACTTGTAATTTGGAATTAAATCAAATTGTGTGTTAATAAAAGTGTTTCAAAGGGATATATATACCATATATTCCCACAATATTCTACAAAAACAAATAGCTGATAATATTAGTCTTCAGACACCTTAAACAAATATAATCGCTGATTCGCTGACAATAAAAAAAAACCTGTTACCATTTTTTAGAAAACAAAAAAAATGTTTCCAAAATTGTTTTTAAATACCTTCAATTTAAGCTCCTTTTGCAATGAAAACGTATAATAAACTGCCTTTACAGAAAAAAAGTGATTTCTATAAATAAAGTATCTTAAGAATTTACTAAAAATGTATATTATAAATAGCTCGACTACCTATAGAACTGCAATATTTCGTAAACAAAAACTAACTTATGGTTCGGGATACATATATAAATGAAGAAATCAAATAAAACCCAAAATGTATCTCAACTCTATAATTAGATCTTACCTTTATATAAAGGTTCCTCATCGATCTCCGGTAGATTGGGTTCGCAGGCAAAAGCGGCGGGCAGTTCATGGAGATTGCCGTTGGAGTTCAATTTCGAATTGTTTGAGGGTTGCTGGAGATATAATAGAAATTTTAGCATGGCAAGAGAACACTAACAAGGAGTGCATGGAACCTACATTTCCAGTGTCCGCGTTGCCCTCGCCCTCATCGGCTTCATCTTCACTGCTCAGCAGCACGACGGGATCCACTTCGGCCACCCGCCTGCCACCTCGGGCTCTTCCGCCCCTCATGGCCATGGGTCCGCGACCCCGTGCTCCCACTCCGACTCCCGTGGCCGAGTAGGCCACTCCGGCCAGCTGTTTGCTGAAGCGAGCTGCTGCCAATTCTCGTTTCTTCTCCGCCGCCGACGTAGCTGCAGTCACAGCCTCGCTGGAGGATGACGAAGCTGGCGAGGAGGCAGCGCTGTTCTTGGGCATGTAGGATTTGCGCTTGGGCGGCTCCGGAAAGACTCGTTTGCACCGCTCGCAGCGGGCGTGATCCATGCCAGTGAAGCCGCACAGCTGGCAGACGGCCAGAAAGCCATCGATCAGCTTCCTGCCCTCCGAGGGAGCAGATCCAGCAGAGCCGGCCGATGAGACTGCCCCAGCGGAAGTGTTTCCACTGGCCGAACTGGCCGCTTCGCGTTTCGCCTGCTCGGCAGCGGCACTCGCTTGGGCGTAGGCCGGCGAGGCACTCGGGGTGGCAGGATTGGTGTTGGCAGCTGCTCCAGCCACCGGCGCCTGATTCTCCTGCGAGCGGTTCATCTGCAAACTCTCCTCCGCCCGGGAAATCAACTCGCTGGCCGATTCGTGCACAGTGAAGCCCACGGTGACCACAAAGTCCACATTGGCACCGCGATGCTCGACGCACTGGATGGTGGTGTTGTGGTCAAATGGGACGCCGACCTGTTCGAGCAGATCCTGCACCGTGCAGGACTCACGTGGAAGCGTAAATGTAATCAGACGTTGCTCGCCGCTGGCCAGAATCACCAGCATCTTGGCACTATTCTTGTCGCGTTCGGCTATCTCCTGGCCGGCTCGGTTGTTCAGTACGTGTTGCGAGTGAATCTCGTAGTTGTTGTGCGATGTCTTCATCACGGATGACCCCTGGGTAACGGCGGCCGGCGCAGGAAGCGGAGCCACCACAGCCGCTGGAATTGGTCTTTGCGGTTGCGTGATCCTCGTGCCAGTGGGCAAGGGTCCAGTAGGTTGAGAGGGTGTTATCTTGGCCGTCGGACGAACCAGTGTTCCAGGAGTTGTGGCTCTTATGGGTGCCAGGCCGGGATTTGGTGGCGGAACAGGAGCTGGCGAGGCCGACAGCGTTTGCCTCTTCTTGTACTCCGCCAAAGTCATGCTGGCTCCACTGGCCGGACGGATGCCTTGTGCCTGGCTCTGCACCACTTGCTGCTGCTGCTGCTGCTGTTGGTTCTCCTCCTCTTGCGAGGCAGTGCCCCCGGGATAGTAGGTGGTCAGCGTGGTGCCCGCTCCTATCTGCATGGGTTGCATTTGGTTCTGGGCCACCGGCTGTGCAGCTGGCGGCGGTTTCTGCGGATCTTTCTTCACCACCGCTGCCTGAATCCTCTCTTCCAAGTCCATGCCTATGTTACTTGACTGAACCACTGCACCGGCGGGAGCAGGAGCAGGGGCCGGAACCGGCGCCGAAACTGCAGAAGTCAGGGTCACAGGAGCTCTGTAGCGAATAGGACCATGCCGCATCATTAGCATGTGCTGGTGCTGCTGCGGTTGCTGTGGTTGTTGCTGCTGCTGCTGCTGAGGGCTTCCGTCGGTGACCATGTGTGTGCGATAGATGTGTCGCGGCTGCTGCTGCAGCTGCTGCTGTTGTTGTGGCTGCTGCTGCGGCTGGCCGAGATTCGTGCTAATGGTGATGTGCTTCATTTGGGCTGGTGTCACTATTTGCATGGTCTGACCGTCGCCGCCGGCACTGGTCTGGACCACCAATTGAGCTCGAGTGGGTCGTACGCCAGCAGGGCGCATGTTCCTAACCAGTCCGCCGGGCACTGCAGCTCCCACAGCTCCTCCTCGCGGCCGAACTTGCCGCACAATGGTCGTAGGCGCGAGTGTGGGCCTGGTGGTGATAAGCGTTCCTGGTCGGGTCAAGACAGCACCTCCTCGAGCGGATTTTCTGAAGGAAGTCCTCACAAGCTGCGTGCCTCCAGGCGAAGAGGTGGTCACCAGCTGTGGCTGCTGTTGAGCCACCAACTGTGGCTGCTGCTGCTGCTGAGGCGCCTGTGGCTGCTGCTGTTGCTGCTGCGGTTGTACCTTTTGCACCTGCAGCTGCTGGTAGACAACGTTCTGCGTTTGCTGGGGAACCACACGGGCCTGGACCAAATGGGCTGTCTGGGCCGTGGCCTGCAGTTGCATCTGCTGTTGCTGCTGGACTTGTTGCTGCTGCACTTGCTGCTGCTGTACGTGTTGCTGGATGACGTGCTGTTGCTGCTGCTGCTGTTGCGGCGAGGTGGCATAGACGACGCGATTGTTGTACGGATGGATGGCTGCCTGGCGCATAATTAGCTCCTGGTGCTGCGGCGCTTGGATCAATACTGGTTGTTGCTGAACGATCACGTGGGTATTGTTGAGCATCTAAGCGGAAGGGAAATATTTGATTATGTTAGTCTGTGATGGGAAAAAACATGTCTACAGTGATCTGTAACTTACCCCCAAGGGTCTTTGTTGCTGCGGCGTGGTGGTCATGCGGTAGACGATCTGCTGGTGCTGCTGTGGCTGCTGCTGGGGTGCCGATGTCTGCAGCTGCAGCGTTTGCGGCTGCTGCGCTTGCTGCTGATGCTGCTGCTGGGGGCTCTGAAGCAACTGGGGCTGCCCCTGGGGTGAAGCCTGCACTTGGTAGGTGGGGGCATGTTGCTGGTACTGCTGCTGCTGCTGTTGTTGTTGCTGCTGCAGCACTTGCTGCTGCTTTTTCTGCTGCTGCATGTGCTGTACGATGGCATTTGGTTGCAGCACCTGCTCGGAGGTGTAGTAAATCTGCTGTGTGTGCTGGATGGCGGGTTGCTGCTGCTGGTGCTGGACATACTGCTGCTGCTGCTGTTGCTCCAGGTGCAATTGCTGCTGCTGTTGCTGCTGGGCATCCTGTTGCTGCTGCTGGTAGTGAACCTGCTGCACTTGGTGCTGCTGGTGATGCATCACAACTTGCTGTTGCTGCTGCTGTTGTTGCTGCTGCTGTTGTTGCTGCTGCTGTTGCTGGTGTTGCTGCTGGTGCTGGGCGAGCTCGTCGCCTCCGATTATGTGGTAAGTGGGTGCAGCCGACTGCTGGGGCTGCTGATACTGCGCAGGAGCTGCCGTCTGGTAGACCACTTGCTGCTGCTCGTTGAACACCAACTGCTGGTCATCCTGAAGCACCAGGGACTGCAAGGAATGGCGGATTAGCTGGGCGTTTACCGGGCCTTCTTGAGACTACTCACCCCCACCTCATCTTGGGGCACTTGCACTACCTGCAAATCCGAGTAGACGGGCTCTTCCAGGGGCACTATGTACTGCTCCATTTTTGGGCACCTAAAAGGGGTCAAAAATGATTAGAGATCTTGAATATACATTTTTTAATGCATTTTATGGTGCAAAAATGTAGCTAACCACTTTTAAAATCCTAAAAAAAATTCTGATTTAAATACAACTAATAAAATAAACGAATATTTTAAAGGTGAACAGAAAATCTGATACATTTTTAACCATATTTAAATGTTTTAAGAACACTTTAAACTTATTTTGAATGCAAATTCCTCTCTATTTTCTAGCTATAAATGAAATTAAGCTTGTGAATTCATTTGTATAATACAAAAAGGTATTTTCTTTAAAAATATAATACAAAACCTGTTTGTTTAAAAACCATATTTAGCATTATAAGAACACTTTAAACATATTTGGGGTGCGAATTACAGGTTATATTCTGCGCCTCAGTTGGCGACGCCTGCCGAATTCCTCAACTTGCACCAGGTCAAGCAAAGAACAATCACATAGTTATTTAGGGCTTAAAACAAAAAACAAGTGTATAAACAATACCTGACACGTATTTATGCCATCTAAAACACATTAAACAATACCGATTTTTTGCCCCTTTGCAGGCGTCTCACTTCCGAGACATTTTCGCAGACCCCAAACACACACACAAGAACGCACTTGGGCAGCCAAAGATGCAGCCAATCCTGGGTAGAAAACTAAAGTTTATGCAGTTGGCCCACGAATAAACAAAGTGCTGGGGAATTTCGCTGCATTTTTAACCTTTTTGGGCAAATTTATTATACAATTAGGGGGCATTTCTGGTGCCTCATTTTCTCGGTCGTTTCCACACACACACACCTCCTTCGACTTTCCAAAAAGGGCAACTTTGAGCGCCGCTCGCTGTGCTCGCACACGGAAACTATTGGTCGCCGATTAAATCATATTCGCGCTGGCTTTTCGCAGGATTTACACGCTAATTACTCGCGTTTTTGCTTGAAAATTCGGGCTTTCTTTCTTGCAATAAAAATGGCGTTCACAATGCAGGGCAGCATTTGGTGGATTTCTTGCGTCTGGCAATGCCTGCTCCGGCAGCGCCACCTGGCGGCGCGGTCAGCTGTTTACAAACATTTTGCAGCGTTGCTTTGGGCCGCTCGTTTATCGATGTCCGCTTGTGCCGTCCTCTTCGCCTAATATTTAGAGGTCCCTCTGTTTGGCATGTAGCCCGTTTAAGGGGACCACTAAACAATCGGGCCACTGGAGTTGGCTTAAAATCCTCGGATTTTCGCGTTGAACGCGGCTTTCGACCGTCTGCCTTTATTTCGGGCCACATGACGGAGTTACTTGGCGAAAGTCGAGGGATAACGTTTTTTACGACACTCTGTACCGCGGTTTTGAGCACCGTGTGTTTTGTTGTTTGCTGCGCGCTCTGGCGAATTGGGCGAAGAAGAAGCAGCGGGGCAACAACAACAGCGGGAGGAGGAGATGGCAGAACGCCGATAGGCGGGAAAGCGATAGGTTTGGCAATGTCGGGTGGAAATTTGTGAAATCCCCTACAGTATTTATAAATTATTAATTATAATGCAATATTTCCGAAAATATCGTAGTTGAAAAATATATTAAAATAATTTTTGTTTTTAATCACAAAATACATATTTTAAGACTAATTTTGTGATGCAGTACGAAGTAACAAATGTATTATAAAATCACTTTTACTATTGAACTAGATTAAAACATCCTGTTTTCAAAATATTTATATTTGAAAATAAACAAATTAGTTTTTTAAAGCCACCTATCGGTTTTTTCTATCGAAAGAGTTCTGTTATTCGACCATCCCTAATTCCGCAGCTTTTTTAACAACAATGTCCAAAATATTTACGCCTACAAACCAAATACGCCTCACAAACGTCGCCATTGTGAGGCTAAAAAAGGGAGGCAAGCGTTTCGAGATCGCCTGCTATAAGAACAAGGTCCTGTCCTGGAGGAGCAACAGGTAGAACCCGCTGGGGGCAACACGTGCCAATGGTGAAATATGTTTTCCCTACATCTAATAAATTATACTCTGTATTTTATAGCGAAAAGGACATTGATGAAGTGCTGCAAACCCACACGGTGTTCACCAATGTCTCCAAAGGACAGGCGGCCAAGAAGGACGAGTTGCAAAAGGCCTTCAACAAAACGGACGAGACGGAGATTTGCAAGGAGATCCTCAGCAAGGGAGAGCTCCAGGTGTCGGAGAAGGAGCGCCAAAGCTGCCTGGACACCCAGCTGAACAGCATAGTCAACTCAGTGGCCGCTTTGTGTGTAAATCCCGAGACCCGTCGCCCCTATCCCGCCTCCATCATTGAGAAATCCCTGAAGGATGCCCACTTCTCGGTGAAGATGAACAGGAACACCAAGCAGAACACACTGGAGGCCATCAAGATGCTCAAGGAGCACATGCCCATCGAGAGGTCGCGCATGAAGCTGCGGGTTAGCTTCGCGGGCAAGGAGGGCGGTGGCAAGCTCAAGGAATCGGTGGTCAAGCTGGCCAACGCCGTGGAGCACGAGGAATGGGACGAGGCCACCCTGCACCTCACGCTGCTGATAGATCCTGGCCAGTATCGCGTCATTGATGAGCTGGTGCGGAATGAGACGAAGGGCAAGGGACTGCTGGAGCTGCTCGAACTCAAGGAAGTGGTCGAGAACGAGGAGGTTTTCTAGAAAACGCAGTCCCCTTAGTAATCATCTGTTTTCCTTGTACCTTTGTTGATATTTATGTGAAACATAAAAGAGGAAGATGTGGAAATTATAAAAACCCATATTTCTCGAAAAACGTTTTATTTCTATTGCTTAGACTTATCATTTCTTGTATTTTTTGCTTTGTTTAAACAAAGTGCTATTTTTGTGAGGGCCTTCATTAGGGTGATAAAAAAGGATTGGGTGGACTGCTATAGACAAGACTTCAAAGCTTTTCTTGGATTATTAGAAAGATTAGTGATGGGGATATAAAAACTTAAACTACCCATCTACTTAATGTAAATAAGAGAAATGAACAAAGTTTTTTAAATACATATATGATTATTATTATAGAACTGGACCGAGATTATAACAAATATACTGTAGTATTAAAAGGTGATCTGCTGCCCAGCTTTATTTCCGCTTCTTGAGGTTCTCAAACCGCCGTGACAGGTCGTCAAAGTCAATCTCCTCCTCGTCGTCCTTCTTTTCGGCACCTGCGCCCGGAACATCTGGCAGATCGTTGGGCACGTTGGGCAGCGATGGGAAATCCAACGCCGGCGGGGCACTTGGCAACGTCGGATTGCCTGGCGGCAGCTTGGATCGGGGTTGGGGTTTGGGTTTGTTGGCATTCTGAGAAGGGAAAACAAAATGCACAAATTAATTTAACAATTTCTTGAAACCAACAGCCAGTAAATGTAAGAAACCTTCTTTTTCTGATGTTTAAAAATATTTCAAATAAGAAGAAACCAATATAAATAGTTATCAGCCAAACATAGTTAAAAAATTAATTTGTTAAATTGAATAATAATAATCATTTTCAGAAAAGACAGGCTTGGTACCATAGAACTTTTAAGAAAATAAGTGCTTTATTGGGTCAAATCCAATGTCCTGACCTGGAGATTTACGGGATTAATGGAGGTGTAACGCGGCGGCGGATCATTTTCGGGTTTGGGGCGCTGTCAAGCAAAATCAAAGAAAACATAAGGCAAATAATAACAAATAAAAATAAGTAAAGGTACATCGAGACAAGCGAAATGATAGCAATTGGGCAGACAGAGTGGGCAGCAAGCTATGAATCATTTGGATGACTGGACTTACACGCACAGTGGGCATAGACAGGCCAAAGACGTCACACACAGATAAGGATTGGAGATCACAACCCATGGAAGCGTTTTCATTTGTTTAGTAATGTGGCAGAGAGATAAGCAAGTTAGTTGTTTGTTTTACTGGCAATCTACACAGGGTTCACCTACCAAAATATTCTCATCCGGGCTGCCCGAGCCATCCGTATTGTTTGATTCACGCTGCAATGGCCCAAATTTCATGCAAAACATGCCAAAATCTTAACTATGAACTATTTCTTTGTAGAGACGTTTGCATTCGTTGCAGTTGCAATCAGAAGTTTAAGTTACTTTGGAGGTAATAGCTATAAAACCTTAAGTCCGATGAAGAATAATATTTTTAATTTTAAACATACCTTTATATATAAGTATTAGGATCAAAAATCAATACTACGATCTTGGGGTAGATGGTATAACTACAAGCTCTACAGCATTCTATCTTTATGAAGAATGCCATACTTTAAAACTGCTGGTAAATTATTCTGATTGCAACTGTATGAAACGAGGAAATCTCTTGTTTCTATGATAATAGAAGAAGGCTCAAAGCACTATATTTACATTGATGAAGTTGGTGTTCAGATCCTTCTCCTCTGCGCATTTGGCAGGCAGAACTGCGGGCGGTGCCGGCTGATTGGGCGGTATGTTGTAGGCGAACGGCGGCGGAGGCTGCACGGGATGTGGAGCAGCGTATGCACCGGCTGGAGCACCACCTCCTCCTCCGCCACCAGGTCCACCGAAGGGTGGGTAGTTGAAGGGCTTGACGGTTGGTGGCTCCGGCATATTGGGCAGTGGGGGCACTGCTGGATAGCCAATGAAGCCCATTTGCGGCGGAGCCGGGCCACCAGCACCTCCGCTTCCGCTCAGGTTGTTCCTATCGGACAGGTCAATCAGATGCGGCTGCTGTGGCTGCTCCTCCTGCATGACCTGCGGATCAGGCTCGTACTCGATGTTGTAGTTCTTGGCAATGGCAATGAGGTACTTCTCCACCAGCAGCTTTGGAGGCGCCTGCAGCGTGAGCTTGTGCATCAGCTTCTCGGACACATAGTGCTCTCCCGTGGCCGTTCGCGACTGCTCGGCGAACTGGGGTCCGTACTTGGTCACAAAAATGTCCGAGATGACCTTTAGTTCGGCTATGTCGCTCTGCAGGCGGGGACACACCCACACCAGACTGGCCACGGGCTCGGCGATCCCGGTGTCCAGTTCCTTCATCTGGGTGATGAGGCCAAACCTGGCGAGCAACAGGTCACAGTACATCTCCACCATTTCCATGGCCTCCACCAGGTAGTCCTCCCTGTTTGAGAAATACAAATGTGTATGCATATATGATATGGTTCTTATCGGTGATATAAACCTGCACCCACCTTATTATGTGCTCCACACGAATCCGTGCCCGCTCCGTTTTTCCCGTGGCCAAGTAGTCGGCTATCTCCTTCCTGGACTTCTGCGTCAGCTCCGCCTTCTTCTTCTCCAGCAACTTCAGCCGGTTCAGAGCCAATCGAAGATTGGTCTTCAGCTTGTTGTAGTTGGGGCCGCTGGAAAACATCCTAACCTCGCCCTGTGCAGTCGGTTAATTGATGAAAACAAGGAACTTGGTTCGGAGGTGATTCACTAAATTAGTAGGGAAAAACAATGTGACGTCACAAGGAGTGTGGCCGTGCAGCGTTGTGGAGGAAATATGTATTCATTGCACGACGGCCACACAAAATATTGAAAGCGTTAAAATTTGAAATAAAGTTGAGACTAGATTTCCGCTTATGAATATTATTTGCGATTACGAATTGTTTTCAACAGTGGATCAGAAAGATCAAAATTGTTTAAAAATGTAGAAATATTAAAAACACAAAATTGTTTCCCACTTTGAAATTCATTGAAAATACAAAAAAATTGAACATGAAAATGGGCTTAGATTTCCGCCCTCTTTAAAAAAACACTCTATTTGAATGTATTTGGGCATTCAACTACGAACTCATAAAGGTATCCCACGTCAAAATCGGATATGAATAACTCCAGTTATGGGATCTACAAGTGCTGTTTTTACTGAAACCCATTGAAAAGCCGGAAAAATCCAACATGAAAATGGGCTAAAATTTCGAACCTCTTAAAAACAAAATATTTGAATGTATAATATTTGCAAATTCAACCACAAACTCAAAAAGGTATCCCACATCAAAATCGGATTAGAATTACTCAAGTTATGGGATCTAGAAGAGCTGTTTTGGGTCCCCATACTGAAACCCATTGTAAAGACGGAAAATTTCAACATAAAAACTTGCTAAAATTTCGACCCTCTTAAAAACGAAATATTTAAATGTAAATTAATTGGGAATGCAACCACAAACTCATAGAGGTATCCCACTTTAAAATCGGAATATAATTACTCAAGTTATGGGATCTTGGAGTCTTGGAGTTTTGGGTCCTCATATTGAAACCCATTAAAAGACGGAAAAATCCAACATAACATTGGGCTAAATTTTTGACCCTCTTAAAATTTTTATATTTGCCTGTAGAATATTAGGAAATGTAACTACGAACTCATAGAGGTATCCCACGTCAAAATCGGATATGAATAACTCAAGTTATGGGATCTAGAAGTGCTGTTCTGGGCCTCTATACTGAAACCCATGGAAAACACCTAAAAATCCAACATAAAAATGGGCTAAAATTTCGACCCTCTTAAAAACGAAATATTTAAATGTAGATTAATTGGAAATTCAACCACAAACTCATAGAGGTATCCCACATTAAAATCGGAATATAATTACTCAAGTTATGGGATCTTGGAGTCTTGGAGTTTTGGGTCCTCATATTGAAACCCATTAAAAGACGGAAAAATCCAACATAACATTGAGCTAAATTTTTGACCCTCTTAAAATTTTTATATTTGCCTGTAGAATATTAGGAAATGTAACTACGAACTCATAGAGGTATCCCACGTCAAAATCGGATATGAATAACTCAAGTTATGGGATCTAGAAGTGCTGTTCTGGGCCTCTATACTGAAACCCATGGAAAACACCTAAAAATAAAAATAAAAATGGGCTAAAATTTCGACCCTCTTAAAAACGAAATATTTAAATGTAGATTAATTGGGAATTCAACCACAAACTCATAGAGGTCGGAATATAATTACTCAAGTTATGGGATCTTGGAGTCTTGGAGTTTTGGGTCCTCATATTGAAACCTATTAAAAGACGGAAAAATCCAACATAACATTGGGCTAAATTTTTGACCCTCTTAAAATTTTTATATTTGCCTGTAGAATATTAGGAAATGTAACTACGAACTCATAAAGGTATCCCACATCAAAATCGGATTAGAATTACTCAAGTTATGGGATCTAGAAGAGCTGTTTTGGGTCCCCATACTGAAACCCATTGTAAAGACGGAAAATTTCAACATAAAAACTTGCTAAAATTTCGACCCTCTTAAAAACGAAATATTTAAATGTAAATTAATTGGGATTAATTGGGCTAAATTTTTGACCCTCTTAAAATTTTTATATTTGCCTGTAGAATATTAGGAAATGTAACTACGAACTCATAGAGGTATCCCACGTCAAAATCGGATTCGAATCACTCAGGTTATGGAAACATAAAATCCAGATTATGGTTCCCATACTGAAACTTATTGGACAGAGGGAAAAGTCCAACATGAAAATGGGGTAAATTTTCGACCCTCTAAATATTTTAAATTAGAACTTTGAGAACCAGAAACTCACAGAGGTACCCACGACAATATCGGTCTACAATAACTGATGCTCTGACACCCTTAATATGTGTAGTTTTAGGTAGATAGGAATATTATTCATACAAATATTGTCGTAGGTATCCCTTGTAACCCCTACATTTGTTATTTATAAGAAATATATTGTTGTTCGGTTTTTTTTTGTCGAGCTTTATTCGTAGAATTTTAGGTAACACAAAAACCTTTAACAATTATCCAGTTTACCTATGCCATTCGATTCCGTTTCCCGCCGCCGCTGTGCAGTTGTGTTTGGCGCCCGATTGCGAGTCCTGCGGCGAATCGAGTCCTTCGCCAGACACAACAACAAAGTTGCAGCCATTCAGGTGTGAGAGGTGTGAGTGTGTGTCTGTGTGGAGTCTAGAATCACCATCAAAGGACTCGAAATATTAACTAAACTAACGAAATCATTTAGAGATGCGGTGGCGGGGGCGGCGGTTCGGGGCACTCCTCCGTTTCCGTTTCGCAGGGACACGCCTCCATCTCGTCAATGGCGCAGCCCTCCTCCTCGCAAATGCCCGCATCCGGAGCGGATGGTTCCGATTCGGGGTCCCTGTAGCCGGCATAGACCTCCGCGCGCTGCTTGATGATCTCCTGAATGATGGCCGTGAGGATCTCGCGCGAGTCCACAATGTGGCCCACTTCCTCGGCCACCTCGGCGGACAGCCACGGGCAGATGCTCTTCATCAGCTGCTCCTTCTTCACGGCATCGCTGGCCGGCTCAATGTTCTCCAGGACCTCGGGCACCAGACTGGCGATGTGCCCTTGGAGCAGCTTGGCCGCCGTCACGCTCTTCTGCATCTCAGCGTCCAGCTCCTTGGCAATCGCATCCTGGCGCAGGCGGCGCTCCTTCTCCGCCTGCAAGCGCATCTCCTCCGCCTCCAAGCGACGCAGCTCGGCCAGCTCAGCCTCCCTCTGGGCAAGGAATCTGTGGGTGGCCACAGAACATTATTGGGTGTCATAAACAGAAAATATCGTTATATGTTGTATATATATATATTGTATGTAGGAATGCTGGTTCCCTGGACCACTTACTCTTCCTGCTTGCGGCGCAAATTGGCCAGCTCCATCTCGTGAGCCACCTCCAGCATGCTCTGCTCGATGCACGCGTCCACCAGGACATCGATGATGGGCTGGGCCTCGGCATCGAAGTGGAAGAGTTCGCCCTCGCCGATTTCGGTGCCCACATCCACGCCCACCTTGGCCGGGACAAAGGGAGGCGTTGGCGGCTTCTCCAGGAACAGATCCGTCTGCGTGTCGATGGAGAACTCCGGCGGGCGCTGCACCAACTTCTCCAGGTACTTCTCCGTCTGAATGGTCTCGTGCTTTCGCCCCTTGACCGGGGGCGGAGTTCCCAGGACGTTCCTCTGGTTGCGGCACTGCACCGTCCGTTTGCGCAACATATTGCGGCGCCTCAATTCGGCGGCCTTGTCGAAGGGATCCACATCCGTCTGGAGCGGAAAACAAAGTGGATTAGTCGCGGGTCAGGGCTGGCAGAGAACTGAGCTACTGGGACCTACCACCAGCGAGGAGTTGCCGAAGTTGCTGCCCTTTATGACGCGACGGTCGTACATGACGTTCTTGTAGGGCTCCGGCGGCGGGACGATGGGTCTGCAAGAGGAGCAAGTGGAAGGCAAGGAGGCGTGGCAGGTGGGAGCCATCAATTAGTAAACCTCGACCCAGTTCAACAAACTCCACATTTAGAAAAATAAGTGCATCCCTTTAAGGGTCTCTTAAAAATGTGCTTTTAAAAGAAGCTCCAACATCTACTTAAAATACTTATCTATTGAATTTCTATAAATTCAGAATTTCTGCTCCTATAATATAACCATTAATATGATATATCGAAATATTTTATTTGAAGTGCTTCCTTAGAGTTTTTTCTTTAGGATTAAAAGACCCTTATAAGGAAAAATGTTGTGTAAAGTTAAAGTAAAACATTAAATATAAAGGTTAATAAATAAGATAATAATACCTAAATAGGTAATGATTGATACACTCCCATTAACTTTATAGGCCCTTATTTATAAACCTATTAAATTCTTAATTAGGCCTTATGCTCAGTGCACTTGTGTTCCTTTCCTAGGGCCCAAATCTGTTGCACTATCAAGGCGATAAACATCAAATTTGTGCATTTCCCAACGCCCTCGCAGGCCGCTTGTCAAGTCATCTCCGATTCGAATCAATTTCCCCAAAGTTCAGTACACTTTTGGGTCAGATGGGAGGGCACCGATTCGGATTTAAAGCCTTAAAGTTACGCGAGTCCAGTCCGCAGTTGGTGAGTAATTTATGACTTGCTAATTTATATGTAAAGCCCCTGGCAAGTAAATGGGGAAACAAACATTTTTTACCGCATATGCACATACGCGCGGGGTTCTCTTGGTACATAACACTGCCAGACATTGCACTAGGAGAACTTGGCACCTGAACTCGTGACCTATGCAAATTTTCTACTACTTTTGGCCCACAAACAGGAAGTCACATTGAAGTTGCTGGCGAATGTCTAACAACATTTCTCTGGGTCTGGGTCTGAAGACCAAAGGAATCGTCTAATGGTACGGGGGCCTCTGTCCGGCTTTCTTATGACTATTACTTGGGAGATACCCTGCAGAGAAAGCCACGTTGACAAAATTGAATGATATTATCATTTTCGATAGGATTTTTGATATTTTGGGAAATGCCAACAAATTTGAATTTACGGGTTTCTGATTATATATTTATATTGCTTAGTAAAATATATATTCGTTCTAAAAAAAATAGCATGCATTCAGTCAGTTTTTCTTCGACCCCCTTACATCCACGTTGAATGATATTTCATAATAATCCGTAACCCAAAAACGAGGGCCCATTTACCAGAATAACATCCATTTAGGGAGGACACCCGTTAGAACCCATTTTGGCTTTTTGTCATCCCATAGGTGTCCTTCCGGCCCTTTGGTGTGGTAATTGAACTTAATTTCCCTCCATTTGTGGCACTATTTTTTCGCTGTTTTGTACCCATTGTTGTTGTTTACGAAATCTTGATTTAAATTATTTAAGCCCCGCGCTGGGAATATGGGATATTCTCCGCTGGCACGACACATTCGAGGTCCTTTGCCATGGGTTCGCATGTTCCTTTATGCAAGGCAAACGAATTTACCATTCGAGAATGCGCTAAATAAATTAATCAAACCGTTCAGGGAATTTACAATGTCCAAATGCTATTGGAAAAGCATTTCTAATTGAATTGTTCGAAGTCAATACGGGGTTAGGAGTGGGGGTATGTATGTGAAGACCATTTCAAATAGCCCGGCTATTGAGGAACACTCTCATTTTTGACCGCCTCACTTTAGGGAGTAGTTTTGGATGATATAAGCCTGTTTAGGGTTATCCCTAGGATGCCCTAGTTATATGACAATTTTTTTTAGTAAGTCAAAGTTAAGAACCACCATTTCTTTATCCTCAATACCGTATATCGAATACCCTCACTTTGATTCAAAATAATATACGTTGTTTCGGATTGATACCCCCAAGTTCTTCAACGATTCTAAAGGATATTTCTTATTATTATCCAATTAAATACCAACTCTTTCCGGTTCTTTAAACGCCATATTTGTAATTGAATTGTTTAGGTGTCAATCGATAAAGGCAGTAAGCAAGTTGGGGCCCAGAAGGGGAGTTCGGTTCCGTTTCCATTCCCATTTCATCGCAGCTGTATATTACTCATTTGAATTTATGGTAATATATTTTGGCCCACTTTGCCTTGGTCAGTGGTCGGACCTTCCCACCTCTTTCAGTTCGAAGTTCGCCCCCCCATACCATTTTGGGGGTTGGTCAGCTTGTTCTTTTATTACCTCTTGTCGCCGTTGTTGCTGCGACGCTGCTGCAATTGCTGTTGGAACTGGGCCTTGGTGATGTGGAGACCGCCGGCGAGGGATTGCGAATCGTTATGGGAGGCTTTGGAGGCCGCGGCGGTGGCAGCGGCCACTGCCGCCGTGGCACGCACTCCGTTCAACCGGGTGGCGGTCACCTTCTGCTCCTTGTGCTCACCCGCCGGCTCCTTGCTGTAGTAGCCCTGCAGGATCATGGGGTACGAGGAGTAGGCGTAGACATGCCGCCGCAGCATGGTGGCCGGTATCATCTGGACCTCATGCGGCGGCGGCAGGAAGATGCCCTGCGGCACCGTGGTCTCGAAACGAGGTCGCTGGGCCATCGCTGGATCCATCCAGGCGCCGGAACTGGCACTCTGGCGACCGCCGTAGTTCTGCTCCTCCGGCGCCAGGAAGCGCAGCTTCTGGCTCAGCTCATCGGCGAAGCTGCGCACCTCCTGGGTGCTGCGGGAGAAGAAGGATCTCGGAGGTGGATTCCCCGCGGGCTCCACTACATGGCGATCCTGGTGATCCGCGGTGCCTTCCTCACGTCTTATGGGACGCACGATGGCCTGTTGCGGTCGCGAAGGATAAGAATCGAGCTCCTGCTCCTCGGAGGGCTGATGACGTAGCACCGAAAATGCGTTGGTCACCACGTGCTGGAAATTATAGGGACTCTGATACCGCTGGACGTTGAAACTGGACGAGTTGTAGTTATAGTTTTGGTTGTAGTTGGAGTTCAAGATGGAGTTCGAGTTCGCATTCGAGCTGGAGGATAGTCGTCCTGGTGCGTAGGGATAGCTGCTGGCGAAGGAGAAGTTCTGCACGCGATCCGGTCTATTGTCGGGGAAGTGTTCTGGATCTGGATCTGCCTTGGGTTCAGTAGGGTGTGTGAGTGCTGGGTGCTGCTGCTGCCTCGTCTCTGGCATGGTCTCCGCTTCCTCCTCGGTTATCCCTGCTCCCGGCCACCGGTCACTTCGTTCATTATAAATAGCCACCACACGGTTCTCTCACCCGCCGCACCGAAAAAGTTAATCAATATTTCTCCTATACTTTTTGTGGTTCAGGTGTTGCTTTTGCTTGATTTGCTTGCTTGATTTCACCGCGGAACACGGACCGCACGGCTCGAATGGCAAACGCCAAATGACCAAAGGACTCGCAGGACTCGCGCTCGGACCCGGTTTCGACTGTCCATTCGGCCCGTGGTCAGCAGTCGGTCGTGCAGGTGGAAAAATCTACGAAACTACGGAACTACTTCTAGGAAATTCAGCTTTTATTGCCCTTGAATTTACTTTGTAAAAGCTTTTCTCAAAACAATGGTTTCTTAAAAAAGTCGTTCTCAAAAATATGATTTGAAGTTTAGAAAATTAAAATGTTATAAAGTATGCGGCAATTCATGATATGAAAATACCGCAGCATTTTGAAATCCTCTAAAAAGGCGTCTAAAAGTATGCTTCAAAAAACAATTCAAATTTTTAGTGCACACATTTTCCGGAAATTTCGATTTTGAAGGAATGCTTTCAAGGGATTTTGGAACATCTAAAATTGTCTAATATAATAATTATTTCTAAGTGAATTTAAGCCCCATTTCTCTCAGTCCTAGGGTTCGCGTTGTAGTTTAAGGCACCTGATGGGCAGGTGTTGCAATAATAATGCGAACTGTTAACAGTCGTTCGCGTTGGCATAGCCAAATCCGCGTTCCCAGGAATTCTACTTTGCATAAGAGCTTTTTCCACCCAAGTCGTTGGGTCTCCAATTAAAGGTCTTGCCCGGTAGAGGACCTTGAATTTCACTCGATGGTGTCCACATTTCCTGTCACATTGTTGGAGATGACTTCACGCATTTGGTTGGCTGACATTGAAATTGGAGGTGGGTGGTTCTATTACTTGGAACACCTCCCGGCTAATGTCAATGGCCAAGGTCAATTGTTTGGTCTGCCTGATAAGCGGAATTCAACAGCATAATTAAGTGGATTTCTTGGCACTCGAAGGAGGTGCCCAGGTAGGAGCGGTTATAAGGAAAGGTCAGTGAGTAGATGGTAGATTACAGTTACTAGGATTAGGAGGCACAAATAAAAAAAACCAATAGCTCCTCTATATGATGGAAGTAGGAATTGGCTAGTTATTCCTAAGGTTTACTCATTCGTTTCTTGATATGATTGGAATATTTTCTTGAGCTTAGACTTTAAACATAAATAATACTACCATGTATACTTAGACGTAAGTACTTCTGATAAACAATATCCCTAATTAAGGTAACTCATAATTAACTTCCTCAAATTCTTGCCTAGTCAACTTCAATTCGATTTGTGGTTTAACTGATTGCCGATACAGTAAGGTGTACTGGCCTTTTTTCATATTTTGGGATCATCCTTTTCCCTGTTTGACCTTAATCCGACCCAAGTCCAGCCCCTGTCATTATCTGTAGTCGGATATATGTATATTTGTGTTTTATGATAGTGCGTCAGTTTCTAGTTTTAAGCACCCAACGACTTGCACACTCCTCATAATTTCCCCCCGTTCGCCCATCCATTGTTCCCTCTCGGGACACGAAGGTTTCCATTCAGAATGGTAGCCGAGCTTGCGTGTCCTTTAGTTGGGCCTTTGTATTGACCATCACCCGAACACGGCCAGAGTTTAATAATTTATTTACGCAAGTTATGACTTTCGTTTTTGGACTCGGATTTCATTGACCCCAGTGGGGAGACATAAAGGAAATCCCTACCACAAGGCGTTGAGTAAGACACTTTGATTGGGGCCACATTTTGCAAGTTTAAGATGCCCATTGATGTCAACTATTCATTATGTAAGTTATTATTACATCATAGTTAAATACTATTCAAGTGATCCTAACGTTAATCTCTTTGTGTGCGACCTTGGACAACAGATTTGTTATACCTTAGGATTATAAAAGGATTTTAGTGAAATATAGATCATATTTAAAAGTAAGAAATTGTCGTGTAATGATAATGTATTAGAAAAATCACCAACCTAAAAATTTCAAATACATGCATCTCTTCATACATTGATTTAATACATATCTAATAAATGTGGTGCTCAGTATACCCCAATTCCCTGACCCAAACTCCAGGGTATGTATAGTAAATCCCTTGGGAGTTTTCTGTTTGCTACTCACTTGGGACAGCCTTTGATTTTGATCGGCTTGGGTTGGCTGGCCCACCAGAAGGCCTGTTTGCACGGTGGCGCTGGGCAAGGATTCTCGTGCCACTTGAGCTGCATCTCAGTGACCTCGGTTCCCTTGACGCCGGAACTGAGGAAGTCCATTCCCGAGCCTTTGCCCCCGCCATTCGGCTTGTACTCCCTCTTCGGGATCGTCGGCATTGTTCACTGTGGCTATGTTACGTTTTCAAGGTTTTGAAGAAGTTACAATATTTATCGGGTGAAATTCTACCGCTTGCCGAAATTATGTGTAAAAAAGTGATTTACTAGAGTGACACATTATCACAGGGCCTCTTTGCTTTCCACTTCTTTGCTGGCTTGCTTTGTAAACACTTTTTAAAATTATATTTCGGGTTTTGTTGTGTTTTGCCATTGGTTTGAATTTGTATCCAAAATAAACAACAACGGCGGAATTTCCTCAGTTGCCATGGGAATTCAATGTCGGCATTGTTAAACTGTTGCTGTGTGGGGATGGGTTTCTGGCATGGGTACAGGATGGGGTTCTATAGCAATGCTGCTAACTGGTATTAGCACTCGATAAATTTGGTAAATACTCATATGAAAATCTATAGAAATATTGGGAATAAGGAACTCTCCCTACGCCGTTCAGACCGCCTAATTTATGGTCACTGAACCAAACCATATATTATTCACTACTGACTGTCTTTCAGTATGAGTAATCTATTCTTATATCTCCTAATCAAAAGGAGCTCAACTGTCCACAAGTTTTTGAAAAGAGCTTTTTTAGCTTAAAGCTGGGAGTCCGTCGGTTGTATTTCATCGTCTGCAAAATATTTATTGTCCACATAAGGCAGTTAAATTTTAATTTTAAAATAATACATAGTTTGTTTCTTAACTCATCCCTCTGATCTTGGAGTGTCATAGTTAATGCCCTTTCACGCAGTTGCATGTCAAATTCATAAAATATTTTTGTAATTCTCTCCTTTTTTGTTCCATTTAAATGTAATTTCCTAGCGATAATAGGTTTGTGTAATATCTTCAAGACAAATTTTCATATTATTGGAAGTTAAGCAGTTCCTTCAGCTCTGACGTCTCCACCGAGTCCGATTGCTTAAATTGCAATAACTTTTTGAAAACAGATTTCAATGGTTGTGGATTTTGTAACTTTAGAATTACTTTTGGTAAAACCTGGAAAGTATTTAATGTTTAGCAATGACAATAAGAATTTTCCTCGTAACGAAATAAATTTACCTTTAACAAAGTTTCGCCAGCGTTTGGTGCTGCTACAAAGTCAACTGAATCCAAAATCTCACCTAAAACTGGGATTGACAAAGATGAATACAAATTCAGTTGTATCATTACAGTGTGTATGGTCGCGTGAATGCTTCTAACTTGTTTCTGTTTGTCAGTCTTCTTGTTTTCCATAAATAAAGTATCCATCGATATGAATGGCGTAGGAATGTTGGGAAAATACAATTCTAGAAGAAATCTATACTCAAATTCCACATTTTCCATTGCGGAATCCCAAGCTGCAATCTCGAAAGTGTAATACGTGTTTATACAACAGGTAAGGCGGAAGGATTTTCCACTTTTGCTTTGCACCTGCGCATTTTGGTTGATAACTTTCATTAAATCCGAATAAAACAAAGTGATCAGTAGTTCGCCGTTTAAATATCCATTTTTCACTGCTGGATGACTAGCCGTCGTTTTCAGATTGACAACCCATAGGCCGCCATCATCAATGAAAACTCGCTGAGATGTTATATCAAATGGCATTTTAAGATGAAGGAGGAAACTCGCAGGTTTAGGGTAAGAATTATTGTAAAATAAAGCTGTAAAAAGATTGAGTAAGTGCCGCGGATTGCTACATACATACATTAAATTTGATATACCTGTCTCGCCCCAGTTACTAATGAAGCCCTTGAAAATAGAATTGATTTTGGTGAATCCCCCGCTTATGTGCTCAGCTACTTCGGTTGCATCCAGCATTTGTTTTTGTTGCTAAGGCGTTGGATTCTTGGATAGGTTTTCCATGAGCAATTTAAGTGCCTCGTTGAAATTGAGCGACATGGCGGAAGTACGTAATTTTATTCGGATTTAAGGGGCAAATCAAAATTAGTATAAGTTCCGCGCCAGCACAGATTTCCTAAATTAGTGATGAACGAAAATACGTAGTTATGGTGGTAAACTATCGACACTAGAAATAGAAAAGCCCACAGTTATCGAATTCAAGTTTCAATTTTGAAAGGAATATACTGAAAGGAATATAAGGAACATCGCAAAGTAGTATGCTCTTTATGTGGATCAATATACATTTTAAGAAAGCCTTTTCACTTTTTTTACGTTTCGTTTGTATTTAAAACTTTGAATTTTGACTGTCATATTTATTTTTCAAACAATCTGGCAACAATTTCATTATGCATCTTTACATCTTACATGTAAATAGGATTGTTCTACATAAACGTAAAAGAGGCTGGTGCTACCAGATCGCGCAACGGATGGCGCTTTTTTCAAAAACTTGAGAACTTATGAATTTGATTTTAGCTTTATATTAGAAGAAGAACAGTACGAGACGGAACAAAAGAAGAATTTGGAGAAAAGAAGGGAGAGAAGGTATATTATTAATTTAAATAATAAGGTTCGCCTAGTGTTAACTCATTTCAGGTTTTTAATATTTAAATTAAGTAATTAGGTTTGCAGATAATCAAACTGCTTAACAATCACAATAGTAATCCATCTTAAAAAATATCTAAAATTCCTTGAAATTAGGAGTTTTATTGATTTTTCTGAATAAATCAGTTAAGCCATTTTGACGAACATAGCCCCGTCTGAATCGAGTTACCCTGAAACGTGTCGTTTAATTAGGTTTCCGTATCTCGGACTTTCGAATGGTTGTCATTTGTATTAACCCCCTTTCTGCTGTTCGAATTATGTACATCCTTTGTATTGCCTTCGGGAGGTTTTTGAACGCACTACAATGACTTGGCTGTCAGCGATGACGTTTCGCTTTATGCGGGGGTGATAATTGTGTCCGAGCCCCTTGAATATCCCGAAAATGCCTAATAAGATCACTGGGGGAATGGGACATTGAATCAACATTCGATAAGTGGCCATGACGCTTGACACTCGCAGGGCCCGCCGACCATTTAGTAAGGTTAGAGGTTAATGATGGCCACACAGGCGTCAACTGGCGACTGAGATCTTGTCCAGCAATTCCCCGATCATTTGCACAGATACCATATTCGAGTGCCCGGATTCTGCGAAGTCCCCGGAAAAAGTGTCCCACTGAGTGTGTTGGCTTGTTGTCAAACAAATCATTTACTACGCAACCTCGTACCCCTGCCAGAGATCCAGAAATCCCTTCCTGCGTAGGTGTGAGCTGCAGTTTTCCCAGAAAAAAGTACGACCAGCTCGGGATTTGATTAATTTATTACCCCTTGTCGAAGGGAAAGTGATATTCGGGTACCTAACGGTAGGGTATCGTAAAAACATTCGGTACACACAATTGTTGAACTATCTGCGGGCTGCTGTTGTGGGCACTTTTTTATGAGTTATTTATGTGCTGCCCTGGCGCCAACAGGAAAATAAAATAAGTGTGGGTAACTCTGGGAAAATAGATGTCAGCATAATCTAAAAATATTGGGTAGCCTAGCTTTGAAAACTTTAAAAATGTGCTGCATGTATTCAAGTCAAATATATATTTATTATTATTTATATAATACATGTATACATAAATCAATGGCTTTGAAAAAAGTGTTTATAATACTGAAATTTATCATTATTTTATTTTAAGATTGCTTTACATTAAAAAGATTTATGTAGGCTTTCAAAATATTGGTGACAAATCTGGATTTTGAATAACTGAACTTTTGAATAAATAATTTCGAATAAGCAATCCGATTGAATTTATAAATAAGTATAATAAATAATGGGGTAAACACTTTTTATGTGTATATATATTCTTTTTTAAGAAAGTATTTATGAAAATAATTACTGTAATTACTGTTCAAAATTGCAATACTATTGCCGAATATTACCGGCATCAAAATGATATTTAATAAGAACCCTGTAATCCGAGTTAATTTAAACTATTATTTATTGGCATGCCAATTTTTATTGATTAATTGCTGGCTATACTGGCAGGGCATAAATAAATACATTTCGCTACAAAACGGATAATATATTTACAAAGAAGCTTCGCTTAGGCGCCCGTCCAAACTTTGGCCGATAAACAAACTCGCCCAAATTAAAATAAATATAACAATTTTTCTCCTAATGACAAGCCCCATGTATAAAGAATGCAAAACACGCGAGCATTTTGTGGCTTTTCGGGGGTACAAGTTTGCATGACTGAAATATTTCCAAGTATTATTGATTGCCGACATTTGGAGCATAAATGGCTCTTTAACTCCTCCTCGGCTCGCCTGACAAATGTGCGAGGTAAGTGAAAATGTCGCTTTATGTGGCTTCAGTCAGACATTAGACATGGCCGCCCCTCCCATTGCACCACTCGGTTGACTTTTGTGCGTCTAATTTGCATTTGGTTCGGGACTTGATAACAGCAAAATCCGTTTGTCGATCGCTTCCAAACTACACGGCGGAATATTTTAAAAATCCAGCGAGTTTTTGTTACTTTACTTACAGATACACGGCACACACACACACTTGGGGGAAATAGAAAATGAAATAAAAATAAAAACGCGATCGTCTGATCGTCAACAACAATGAGAATGAACAATATAAATGGTCGCATCGGAATTGCTAATTTGCTTTTCAGTTGGCCCGGGGTTTTGGCTTGGGCTTGCCATTGGGTTTTTGTTTTTATTTCTTATCCAGGGTTCCTGGTACGTCTGACCCTCCCTTTTGGACCCCCAGTGGACCCCGGAGTCGCCGGCCGATTGATTTTTGTGCGACATTTTTGACATGCGGATGTGCCATGTTAACGAGAAGACAACTGTTCCCCTTTTTCGCCCCGAGTACAGCTGCATTTTGGGGCTCGCACACTCGGCTCTGTGCCCCGCAACAAATCCTTTTGCACATTTACAATAAATTGAATTTGACCAATGCTGTTGCGGTCGAGGAGGATTTCCCCCCACTCCACACCCTTTCGGGGCAAGTGAAACGCTTGAAAACCGCAGGAAATTCGTCGAATTTGCCATGCGGTGAGCTGGGCTGTTGGGCCGAGCCAAGTTTCGGTTCCAGCTAGCAAGGATTTCAGGAGCTGCTGGCCGAGTCCTTTGTGTGCGTCGGCGTATGCATAATTGATGCGAATGTTTGCGGCAGTGCTCGGGCTTAGGAGCCCAAAACCAAAAACCATCCTCATAATTGAGTCGCCCTCTCGAACGAAGGAATAGTTTCCTTTCCGAAAAAACCGTAGACTTCATTGGCTGCAGCTGAGATTTTTTGTCTGCCAGTTGCAAAATGAAATGCAGTTGCAGAAGCCGCAATTTTTCAATTACATGCTGAGAAGTTGCCCTGCCGGGGGTGTGAGTCCCCTGGGGCGAGTAGATATGCAGATGACGGGAGTTTCCACTCTGTAAAATCCTACAAATCAAGATATTAGTGTTCTAAGTAATTAGAATATAAAATATCTTGGTAAAAGTTTTTTTATACACATTTTACATATCCGATTTGAACATCACAATTTTTTCTTGTAGTCCCGAATATAATTTAATATTTTTGTTTAAATTCCGCTACGATTTTTCAATTGCTTCAGACCTTAGCAATTATACAAAATATACAAAATACTTTGTATATATTTTTCAATGTAATATAATATTTCAGTAAATTGCCAAATTGAAATGGTTTTGATTTTCATCAAAGTATTGCTTAAATCACAGATCTAATAATCCAAATATTTTTTTAAACCTTTGATATATTGTACAAGGGTTTCGGAACTCTACTTTTCCTCGCTATTGTAGCCGTGATGATTGCAACATTCTTTATCCTTTTGTACGGCCCCAAAAGTAAATCCCACCAAAGGCTCACCTGTCCTTCGAGAATTTCACACATCCATAAAAAAAAACAAGAGATATTATGACTCGCAACACCGTTAGGCGCCACCTGTGGCAGCCTTATCCCGTTTCAAGGATAACGAGATGCCCAGGATAACAACCTTCCTGCTGGGCACACTTTCACTCTCCTTGCTTTCCAGACAGATTTCCCCAGAACTTACCTGTTACCCACGTGCAAAACTCTCCGTGTTTACCTAGAAAATTGTAAATAATATTGTTTGGGCATCGATCGTAATCGATCTCCGGGGTGCTGCCTTGTTTTGGCTCATAACTCAATTAGCCAGAAAACGTCCAAGGACTACGTGTGCTGTTAAAATAGTGAAGATGTTTATTGGCCAAGGGCTGTCTGTTGTGGCCACACTACAAGACAATTGGGAGATGACTTCCGTTTTCCCTGGAAGCGATCCAAAAGGTGTGGAAAATGATCTTCCTGTTGGGACTCGTTTGGAAACAAGTGTTAAGGATGCGCGTGACCGGGACCCGGAAATTGAGTCACGTAGCGGGTTAAGAATTATATGGATTTTAGAAACGTGATAGGGTGTTTTTACAGTTAGAGGTTAAAAAGGTGTTGGAATTTCTTTTAATTTGAGGGCGGGTAAAATATATCTGATATGCGTTTGTAAAATCATAAATATTTAGGTTTTTGTATAGATATAAATAAATATCTGTTAAATTTGTATAGACATAAATATAAAAGCTATTGAGTAAAATTGGCAAGACAAAACATCTACTACGTTTCCCAAACACATTTTATAGGTTGTTAAATTTGATGTAAAAATTAATGGAATTTTATTTATTTATTTTTTCCAATCTATGAATGCCTATGAAATATTTTGATAAAAGATAGTGGAATTCTGTTTTAGTCAATACTTTTGAAATCCTTTCCAAACTACTACAAATCTAGAAAGATATTCGATTGTTTTACTTTCTCTGCAATCCCTTAAACCATGACTGCCATAAACGTAATTTTCTAAACAAACCACCATCAAATCACATATTCATAGAACTGTCTCAGGCGATTCGCCAGTGATGCCAACCCTCCGTCTCATTTATCCTCTTACGGCTTTACGATTGCCTACAAATTGGTGTTTAATGGTGCCTAACCCCCTCGTCCTACGGGCAATACTTCTCCGATATCGGGCGATACGATCTCACTTCATCAAACTTTCAACAGTCATCCACTTCACTCGCAATCTTTTGTTTATTGTCAACATATTCGGCCCGCCGTTGAAGGAGCATATGCCACAAAAGACATTTTGTGGGCCCATAAAAACCGAGGAAACTATGAAGGAAATTAACCAATCAATGGAATTTTACGGACTTTGTTCTCCATTTCATGGGTGGCGCTGCGTGGGGCTCTCAACGAATCAGACCTGGTTAATAATATTTTACAACTTTTGGCTTTCCTTGTAGGGCTTTATTGCTCTTATTTATTATTTGTTATGGGGGCTACAAATCGATAAAAACAACTCGTTTTTAATTATTGAAAATACTTCTTATACACTTTTTATGGCTGGTAGCTGGGTGCGCTCGAAAATGGTTAGACAAGTTCATAAAACGAACCCCCTATCGCCGGAACAAAATTCGAGAATATTTATTACACTTTTTCGGTGGCCGTTTGCTGGCAAACAAAAGACCCGCACACAGGAAGTTGGGATGGGTCTAAAAAAGGAGGAAAAACAAACCATATATCAATGAAGTTGTCCTCGAACGTGTGTCCAGGATGCGTTTAAAAAAGAAATCCCTTCCGCTCGCGCCGCATTTTTCGACCTCTTTCGCTGGCCAAATGAGCTGGACTTCCGTTGCAACGCGTGCGACGGTGCCACGCCCCCCGGGCCGCCCCAATTGCAGTTGATATATCTATCGCAAGATACGCTGAGTGTACATGTGTATATATATCTGGCAACTAGGCAGCAACTATGCTAATCGACGGTATGCCAAATCGAGTCAAGAACTCGTCTAACCAAGGCGACGCCATTTGCAGTTTCACACTTTTTTATCCGAACCAATTTTTATGGCCAGGCGTGCCAAATTTGTAAAAATGCGCCAAAGAGACAAGTGTAAAGCTATACCAACGGCTGGCTCCTCTCATCGTGGTTATACATAGTTATAGTTGTCGCTTGCCACCGCTTCAGGTGGCTCCGTCCGTCCGCCTTGCATAATGGCCAATGGACCTGGCTGAAACGACAGCCAGTCGCTGTCTCCATAATTTGTGCAATAAATCAAATGAATTTCACTCAGAAAAACAATCGAGAGACTGAGAAACTATCGGGGAGGATGGGTGAGGTGGCGGTGGAGTGACTTCAAGGCAAGTTAGCCAATAATTATTTACCAAAATGCCTTGGCAACAATCAAAAGACCAAAAGCATATCAATAAAAGTCGCGCACGCAAACAAGCGATTGACACGCAAAAACACATTTAAAATTGATTAGCCCGGTCAAGCCGAAACCGAAATCGAAAGATACAAAATCCGAAATCCCAAATTCCTAATACAAAGGCCGAGCTCTAATCCCGGGCTCTAGAAGACGTCTAGACGAGTTGAGCCCCCTGCTTATCGCGTGGTGTGACATTTGCCCGCGGCCCCATCTTCTCCCATATCCAAAGTTCCAACTTTATAATTTTATCTGCGTGTGTGACGCGTGCTGTATAAGCCAGCAATCACAGAATTATATTTTGGCCAATCATTTGGAACATTAGTTAAAGGGAAAATATTAGCCGCTGTTTGGTTTCGGAAGTAAAATATGTAATACCCTACAAATACTACTTTGTACATGAGAAAAGAAAGCGAAGCACATAATTTGTTCGTTAATCATAACCTTTATGAAGAATTTTAAGAATTCTTTTTATTAATTTGGCTGTGGTTGTAAAAATAGAACAAAGAACAAAAAGGGAACTAAATTTATTGAATATGGAAACAAATATTATATGTTGGATGCCTTAAAGGATTTTTTTAAATATTAAACTTCTTTTAATTGCATTTTTTCGGGCAGGTAATTTTTTGGCTGAATTAAGCAGACATCTTTATAAAAAACATAAATTAAGCATTTTTAAAAAAATATTTTATAAATTTCGTTTATAACGGCAAAGTTTTTTAGGTCTTGAAATACTATATCTTTCAATGGCTCAATATGTACATTTCTTTTGACAGGATAATTTACATTTTTGAATATACCAAAAGTGTTACCAATTTTATTTTTTATTGTATCAAATTTTAAAGTTGCCCATGCCATTTGTAGAGTATCCGTGACATGGAAAACCTGAGGCAACCTCTCACTGATAAGCCAAATTGTTCAACCCGCCGCGGGCTCCCCGAAAACAACGAAATAAATGTATCGGATAGAATGTCTGCGCCTGCGTTTCACTCTCAATTTCTCGAGAGGATGGACGGATGCTGCAGTGGACCGATGGATGGATGGATGGCTAGGTGTGGATTGGGGAGGGGGCATAATTATTGGGTCAGCGTGCGTCGTCATAACGGACGCGTCAGGCAAGCGAAGAAGGCAAGGGCAAAACTAATTTCGGCCTGCCAGGCCTTCTTGCGGGCAATTTCCAGTAAAAGCGAGTCAAACTCCTATACATAATACTCGCCGTGGCATCCGCATTTGATTTATGAGCATTGATCACTTTGATGGATATTTTTGGCAAAAGCCCGGCGATCGATCGGATCGATGTACCACCTTAAGGGCTTTCCAAAAAATGCTTAAACCAATTTTTACTAAAAACAAAGGGAAAAATAACGAAAAGAATCAGCGAGCTTAATTAAACGGAATCTCTTCCTGGGCCCCAGCTCTTCCGATCTTCGAGGCTGCCTGCCCGCAGACACTGCCCTCCACTGCCTCTTCTGCTCCACTCTGCGGCACTCCGAGGCTCCTCCGACGAGTCTTCAATGGTGGTCGTCGCCCCAGAGACACGATAAACGCGTACAATTGTTTGCACTTAAGATTTTTACACATGATTCAGTAGCCGAGAAGACCCGTGAGTCCCGAGATCCTGGCAGTCATGTCTGCATATGTTGCACTGCCACTCGAAATCGAAATCAGGGAGACCCGGGCTCGGGTTCGGGCTCGGGTTCAGGCCCAGGAAGACCCACTAAGACCCAGCCTCGAGGTCCCTTCTATCAGATGCAATATTTGCTAACGAATAAATTGGCATTTCACAAGTTGCCCCTGACAGACAGACGGTCGGTCTGTGCCACCAAACTGGTTGCCCCACACATCTCGTCTCGCATCGCCTCCCGTCCCCACAATGCCCAATCCATCCAGGACGGAATCCGGGCCCAACATGCATTGCAATCATTTTTGTTGAATCTAAAATTGACGCATCTCGGCTATGACTTCGTCATTCTTCCCCAGATTCAGCCACAGCTTCGGCTTCAGCTGCATGCCACTGGAATCGGAATCAGAAACAGAATCAGGGACTGAAACCGAAACAGAGACAGGGGGCAGCCGAAGAGCCCTAAGTCGGCCCAACTACCGTGTTACGCGATGCTGGCTAAAATGGCCAGCGCGTCGCGCATTTTTCGACGACATCTGAATCTGATTAGAGGCAGAAGGCAGCTCGTCTTCGTCCTCGTCCTCGTCCGTCCATCGCTTCAACTTGACGTCGGCTGACGGGCGGCCTCCACACAACCACTGCACCAAGGCACCACCACTGCAGCCAGTGAGCCACCGAGCCACCGGAGGCTCCGCTGCAAACGCAATTCGCAGGAACAGACAACCAGGGATCCTCCACTACGAACAGTGGGGCTCGATATCCTTAATCATCTGAACTCCGTTAATAATAGAAGAAATGTTCGATTTTTGTTTAATTTTTATTTTATTTGCTTAAGAAACTAAAGCTAGTATTTACTATAACACTAACAAGAGGTATCAGTACCAGAAATGTATTTTATTTATTATTTTTTTGAGACATTTAAAAACTATTTACAATTTTTGAGTCATTCTTATATATATATCTTGACATTTATTTCTTATAATTAACTTTTAATATAATCTTCAGTCATAGAGATGTTTTTTAATTTATTTGTATTAGCTTTATACTAAAATCATCTTAAATAGATTTATTAAGCCTTTGTAATGAATGTAAGTCGGTAAAAAAAAAACCAAAAAGTAAAAATTTATTTCAATAAAGTTAAAAATTTAAACCGATTCTTTTAATACCACAATAATTACCTTTCGTAATCGGCTCCACTGTGCCGTTTGCTCAAATTTTGTGTGGGGGTTGTTGGCTTCTTTTACCGAGAACTCAAAATCTTCTGTCCCCTGCAAAAGTACACTTCCTTCGCTGGTTATGCTTTAAACAATATTTTTTGAGCCATAAATTGAATTTCATTGTCATCTCTATGTTTCGGCGTTGCCTTGAATCGGTCAGTGATTTTTTGCGCGCTTTTTGGCCAAAAAATTATTTATAAAGAGAGGAAAACACAAGGCGAAAGACAAAAGAAAAATGCAGAAATCTACTTGTGGCTGCTACGTTTTGCACTTTGCATAAATTGTGTGAAGTCGAAGCTTTTGAGAGTCCAAAGCCGAAACCAAAGCCCAGCTGAATTCGTATCCTGGCCGGCCCATAATCGTGTCCTTGTACAACAAAAGCAATTGCTACTGTTCGCCGCATCGTGGGCCACATCATGTGGCATATATCATGTCGTCGTAGACATGGCGATTGCCACGCCCCAACGCCCGCTCGAAAAGTGCCTCGAATCTGCGCCTGCGCACCGCCGATCGTCGCGCAGCGTAAATTTGCATAAAATTATGCAAAATCATGCAATGCGCTTAGTGTTTGTTGTCTGTCTGCGGACCTGAGTGCGCTTCGTTTTATGAATGGAATCGCCTGCAGATTTCAGTCGAGGACGGGATGGGGACGCGCATTCGGATGAGGATCGGATCATCGAGCGATTCTGCCTGCCTGCAACTCTGCAACTTGTTGCCGCTGTTGAACATTAATGAAATTTGTTAGTATCACGACTTTTTGTGCCTGTTGCCTGCCAAGTCCGCTTTTGTTTCTCGGCTTGATTTTGATTTTCCCCGCTGCGAGTTTTCGGCTTGCGTCATTTGCATTACAATTCAAATATCTGCACATGTTTATGAAGCGTTTATGATGCGATTATTCCATTTTGAGCAGTGCTTAGATTTGGTTGAAAAACGGTTGCAATGGTCAAGGCAAACGTAGGCTTTGGGGATTTTTATCTGTGTTACAAAGATACATTTTACCAAGAAAGGTAAGATTTTATTTTTTAGAAATATATCGATGCTTTTTTGTATTTTCAATTTTCTTAAGTTACAATTAGTAAGTAAGCCACAGTACATTTTTGACTACTAAATTATTTCAACATACTACTAATCAAGTTATATTTTATTATTTTTATACACTTCTACGAGTAATCAGATCCAATAAAGTTACCTAGCATATACAATTTTGTCGACATATTTATTTTGTTAATTGTATAAATACAAATTCTAGTTTTTAGGCTCAGCACTTAAAGATTATTAAATGTACGTAAATATTTCTTGTAGATGAATTAAAACATTGCTATATTTTCCTAGAGCCCCAAACTGATACCAATCGTCCGTTCGTTAACCCTGGAAGACCCTCTGTCCTGGCATTCCTTCATCCTTAAGGATCGTTCACAATAGCCATTTGAGAACTCCCACCAGTCCTTTTATCACTCCCTGTCTTTCCCCACAATCCAATTCCTGAACAAAGACCGTGTCAATCAAAGTTTTTGTCACAATGTCTTGGCTCGACGCATTTAATCGCGATTTTTAACATATCGATCTACGTTTCGAGGGGCACATCGAGGGGGTAGGATAAGGCCAAACTGGGTAAGCATTTAGCCAAACGATGATGCGTATCTGGTTAGCGCTCTGGGATGTGCCCGATGTGTTGGATCTGTCTTTGGGGTGTTCCATCAGCCGGAGTGGCGAAAAAGACTCTTTTTGGTTTAAATGCTGACTTTTTCGGGCCTTATCGCATTACAAAACAGCAGAGCGCCTATCTCTGTTACGATCATACCCACACAATGCGTGGAGTTTCGGGCCTGGGATTTGGGATTGCGATGGGGATGGGGATTGGGTCTGAGATTGGGCCTGGGATTGGGACTGGGATTGGGCCTGGGTTTCGGTTTCTATCTCAACTCGCAGTCGGTTCGATGTAATTTATGACAATTTATGCAGCGTTAATGTCGCTGGTCGCCTCGTTGATCGATGTCTGTCACTTCGATCGCGTTCTACGGATGCTGGCTGCTTATATAAACTGGCGGGGCCAGAGCCGAGATTCTTATCGACCGGCTGCCTGGGTATAGCCTATGCCCCGCAGTCTGTCTTTGGGGATCTCCACTGTATTTGGCACCGCCGGGTCCGAGTTATGTTTATCAACGGCGGCTGTTGCATTTATAATTGATCTCGACCCAAGCGATTTGCATGATCTGCGAGCTACCCGCCTAAAGAGGCCAATCGATCGCATGTTTTATGGATGTCAAATACAATTGCTACAATATTCTAAGTGGTTCGCCCCAAGTTGCGCAAGTCCTTCCACGTTTCCCCCTTCTTGGGGCACTGGTATATATAAAATATGTAGAATCAAAAGTGTTGTTGTACCCCGCGCTTACATGCGAAAGAAAACTGAAAAAACTGTCAGTCAGTCAGGCCCAAATCAAAAAACAGCCAATGCCAAAATGAAAATCAAGTTGCTTCGTCGTTGGGAGAAGGCTTTCATCAAGGTATCGAATCGAAGCGGGGATGCCCTTGTCGTCGATTTCGATTTTGCATCCACTGAAACAGATTCGCTGAATAAAGATCCCATTTAATAAACATGAAACACTCTGCAGGTAGTCTGGGAATTTGTTTCAGCTTTGGAGGGCAAATAGAGAATTGGATTCAACCGCTTCCGCAAAAATATATTTTCCAACAAATGTTCGGAGGTTGGGCTATGGGAACAAATCATTTGAATTTATAAAGCTCAGCTGGAACTTAATTTAAATCTAAAACATTTTAGCCATTAAAAAATTTGAAATATCAATTAACAGGCTTTGGCTTAATGCTAAATAAATCAAAAATTTCGTTGAGTAAAGTAGAAAAGTTTAATTTAAAAAATAGGTCTGTAGAGCCAAAGGGAAATTTAGTAAATTTAAAATTATTTATATTATTATATATTTTACCAATACCTCATGGTCTCTTACGAACACTATTTATTAATTAAATACTGGAAATCGATTTTGAAAAGTGATTATTTTTCTTAAAACCCCTCAAAATGTGGTCGTAACCAAATACCAAGGGTATTTAGTGAAAAATTTGTGCTGCTGGCATATATAATTTATGCACTGGACGTTTTGGCCGGCAGCGCAAATAAGGGCATGTCTGGCCAGCGGCCATCAGCTGCAAGGCGGCGACAACTGCAGTAGCAGCAGCAGCAGCAGCAGCAGCAGCAACAGCGGCAACGGCAGCAGCAACAACAGCAACCAGGACATGTTTGCCATGCATGCAGCAATGCGGCAGCTCTTGGCCTTCAATTAAACAGCAACAACAGCAAGCGCATAAAATACAATAAATAACTGGCCGGTCCGCTCAAATGAAGAGATATAAACCAAGTGCAGCCCCCGCGGCCGCCCCACTGCATACGCAAAACTTACAAAAAGGCCGAAAGGAAAATAAAAGATGGCCAAGAAAAGAATGAAAACCGTGGCCAGAAAACGCCCTAAAACGTACAATCAGTGGACTGTTTTCTTCTTTTTTAAATATATTTTTTTTTGCTGCGTTTTCGCACGCACTGGCAAAAATGGGGGCTGCGGTGAAAGAGGGTCGGTGGGCGTGGCAGCAAGGGCGAGGAACAGGCGTTCGAAACGATCCGATTGCTGGTGAAAAATTCCGTTTGTGACAATGATAAAATAGTTTAACCTCGGCAAAAATCGCGTTTTGAATTTGAAATGCGATTTTTGTGGTTGCGTTTAGGTTTGGTTTTGTATTTTGTTTTTTTTTGGTTTTATTTTTGGTGTTTCGCTTCAAAAATTTATTTGTTGCTGACAATTGACGGACTGCCGTGTGCTGGGGGCTACTGTTGGTCCCAGGAATCGAGGCTGCTGAAAGAGGAAGCGGTGGTGGGTTGGCAATATTTGGCGTCGCCTTGACTTTGCTGACGTCTCTGGGCTTCTGTTGCATACGTTCTGTTGAGGTGGCAGGGAAAGGGTATAGCTTAAGGTACATATTTAGCATAAAAAATACAATAATTCCCTAATAATAAATGTAAGTATATTATTTTTTGAGATTTATTAATAATTCTTTGTTATCCCTATTTTATATTTTAAAATCCGTAGTCATATTTACACTTACTAATATTATTATTTATAGAATTTATTGTTATTGTAGGTAAAAAAATGTATTATTAAATTCATATTTTTAACAACTATGTACGAATAATAAAAAATATTTTTAAATTAATTATATTTTGAATAACTTTTAATTTTTATACCCACATTTTGCAGGTTTATATGATTACAATATGTTTTTTCAAGAAAGATGTTGAATAATTAGTAAAATACCAAAAACTTTATGGGAGTTTAGATATTTTGTGTAAATTTTATTAGGAAGTATATACCGTCTTCATAGTTCCGCCAAAAGCAATCATTCTATTAAGCAAGCCTCCCTCGCTTTTTCCACGTGATATACGTGCCTTGATCGTGTTTTTCTGCATCTGTACAACGGCCCTCCGTCCGCGATTGTCACCAGAAAACCAGTAGCCCCGAAGGCAACCGCAGCAGAAGCGGTCGAAACGCTGAAAACGGGTAGCAAATCATAAGCTGCAAACATATTTTGACTACGAAATCAGAATGGCGAGGCGGACAATGCAAAGAGACAGTGTGTGCTTGTGTGCAATGACAATATAAATAAAATAATTGCCGACATAAATAAATTCAAAACTCTTGTAGACAGTTTTTATGCGATTTCGTTTTTGTTTTTTTGGGCTTTTGAGTGGTGCGTGGAACAGATTTTTTGTGTGTGTTGTGTGGGGCTGCCTTGGCATTATGTGCGCAAATTGTTAATGGCATTTTGCATGCTCGTGGCGAGACAGCGGCGGAACCGAAAATGCAGGCGGCTATCCTAGGCTTTCATTGTCGCCGTGGCCAAAACGAAAGACTTAAGGCACGAACTTGCCAGTCAGCCAGGGTGAGCTGCATTTTTCGGCTGCGGTGTGCGCGAGTGTGACGCGTGTTTTGGGACATATTCTATTTTTATAAACAATTTAAATTCAGCCAATTGTCAGGGTGTGTTCGAGGCTCAACGACAGCAACGACAGCAACAACAGAATTATGTCTGCATTTTTCGCGCCTGCTTTTGTGGCAAATTGACAACAATTGCTGTTATTAGGCAGCTCGGATCGCGGAGCTCTGATTTATGCAGCTGGAATGTCTGTCAAGGGCGTGGACATTCGCTATCTCGAGTGAGACGCGAAAAACTTCCGCTTTTTAATTGACTTCTAAGCGAGTGACGCCCTTTACCAACGCCACAGAAGGTAAAAAAAGGAGATGATCATAAGAATTCCAACAATCACGAATTTCGCCCAAGACCCTGCCACCCTTGAGTTCATGAATATTAATCGGAGGAGGGCAATCATTAAAAATTAAGCGATAGCTGCGGCAAAATTGAAAATAAAACAGAGATAATTTCAACCTACAATGTTTGCACACTTTTCGCACATTAGGCAGGAGATTAACACTCGGGAAGAGCGGAAAATGGGGCTGGCAGTAAAGTCTTATCTAGTTGAAATCTTCTGGGATAAGACTGCGACTGCCAACTTACTTCTTTATCAGCCCGCTTAATTTCTTGATCTTTGCCTAATCAGCAAATCAGCGTCAAATGTTGTGAGCTTGATGGCGGTCGTTAAAATTTGTTGCTGTTGGAATAGCGCTGGAGTACAGCACCTTATAGAGGAAGCCTCCTTCATTTTAATGGCGATCGTAAAATGGCAACAAGCTCTGTCCAAATTAATTGCCGTGTGTGGGTTATTGTCATGGGATCAAGGGAGCTGAGGGCTTGCCAAAGGAAGTAATGAATCAATTAGGTAGCTAGCAGTCACAGAATCAGGGAAAGATATTAAAGTAAAGGAAGAAAGACTCACAGATGTCTTAATCTTTGATTGAAAGTTCCTTCAACCTGCTCCATATATAGTTTCTTTAAATGTCTGTCCAAAAGTAATTCCCCCGTGCCCATTGAGCATTCGAAATTGCCTTCGTTATATGCGCCAATTAGACAATAACTAATGAATTTATTGTGTGAGCCCCGCATTGTTTTGGCTTAATCCGCACACAAACGTACATATAAATATATAGATTATAATTGCATGTCAGCTAGCCAAGTTGATGGGTTTTCTCACCACAATGGGTTTCCTCCCCCACCTCCTACACTTGCATGTGCCTTGGCAATTAAACAGCAATGGAAGCTTCTCTCCTTTTCCAGCTTTAGTTTTTCCTCTAGTTGATTACTATATTTAAAGGTAGCGGACATTACAAGAAGTTGAACAAATTAAAAGGAATGCAAAATATTTATTGTTCACAAAACCCGATATAAAAAGAGCCGACCATAAATATTTGCTGATATGATTGAGTGTTGACAGCCGACAAATTGCCGAAAAAAATGAAGAAAAAACACATATTGTTATTATTGACCTGACCAATTAGCAGGCCCGAAGCTTGGAAATTTTTACTATAATTCTCCGGTTCGCCCTGCTGTGGTCTGTAGCTTGTTGTTTGTTGTGTTCTTGTAGCTGGCTTTGATCGTGAGCGGGTTTTCTAATTTGCCCCCGAAAAAGCCAACGCAATTTTTCAGTGTTTTTGTTTGTGGTTTTCCTCCTCCGATTCGATTCAATCACGTGCAGTACTCGACAATAGATTCTCTGTCGTTAAACTGGTGAGCAGTTAACGATACTTTGCCTCTCCGTCCGCCCCTCCTTAGCTGCAGGTGCAAACTGTACTCTAAGCCATGTTAATATGGCCGCCATGGTGAGGAGCCCACTGTGATTGTAGCCGTTGTTATTTGTTATAGCCACGAATGCGGCGAAGAGCAATAAAAACAAAGCGAACGGCAAATGGCCAACAACATTGTACAATGTGTTTTTGTACAGTCAGGCGAATGGAAAGGAATTTGTTATATATTTGTTGGGGTACTGGGGTGTTATGTCAAAAAATAAAAAACAAAATAGAGTAATAAATATTTACAAAACATTATGGTATACTATCTAGAAAGCCGAAAGAAGAGCAGATTTATATTGTTTTACAATTTATGGTAATTTTTAAAGATCCTAGGTAAATAAAATTAAACAAAATGTTTTTAGTTAATTAAATTCCGAATCTCATATTTAACTAAAATAAACTATATTTTAAATAGACTTAAAGGGTAGTTCCTATTTTATTAAAATCTAAATTTCTACAAGAGATGCTGCTTTCTAAAACCATTATTTTTTAAATTTCCGACTCAAACATTTTTGTAATTTTTTCTTTGTTTATTTCTGGTATCCTTTTGTTACTCCCCGTAACTCCTGTTGCTTGGCCACCTTCTCGAGGCCTTACTGTATGTGAAAAGCACCAAAAGCTACTCACACTCGCGCAGTGCGGGGAGGCAGTGAACCCGCATGGCCGCCGCACGAATAACGTTTCGTGACAACCGCCAACAACAATTGAAGGTTGAAGTTACATTGCCAGTGCGTGTGTATCCATCTATCCATGTGTGCGTGCAACGCCATTCGGGCGTACCAACAAACAAAATTATATACCCACGAGTGTGTATATGGATAAAAATGAAACGGAGGCCACGCAGCAATCGCAATTGGCCCCATCCACCCATCCGTTCACCCACCCCAAAACCACCTGCATCACGATGGCCCTCTTTGTTGTTGGTTTCTGTGGCTGGTGCAACTCTCTGACTTCGTCTATATATGCCTGATTATAAGCATTATTAAGGGCGGGGGACTTCATTTTCAATGCCTTCGTTTTGATTGAGGAAATCGGTTGTCGCATTGAAAATTCAGTGAAATTTTCGTTTTGGTTAAGGCCAAATGGGCGTCATTTGTATGCAGGGAGGGCATTTTCTGAGCGGTGGTCGCTCTCATATACTTAGGCTTTAATTGAAGTGGGAAAAGGTGGAGACTTGATCTACAAACTTTTGACAGGTAGCCATAGAGGTAAGTCTTTAAACTTTAATTTTCAGTTTTTAGTCCAAAATTCCAAGGAAGTCAATAAAAACAAAAATATTTATGTTTTTTGTACCATTTTTTAACTAAAATATTGATAAAATTAACCTATCCTACTACTAAGAAAGATCTTCACACAATAGCTAAAATATTCTTAAATATTCAGGCACATTTTCAGTAATTAATTTAAATTGAAACAAAAGACTTAGGCAACGAACTTGTTATTGAAAAAGGTTTTCGATGTTTGCGCTCCACCTAGATGAATATTTAGAGCAATGGCGTTGGGCAACGAACTTGTTTGTCAGCAGGCTGAAATTGTTGATCAACTGCGTTTGGGGCCTGATTAGCCAGGTGGTAAACCGGAGGGGATCCGATCCCGCCGAGATGTCTGTCAACGCAGACGCAAAATGCGGGGGCCATAAAATTAGTTGATGCTGTTGGGCTGCCGTTTTTTATGGGGTTTCTTCTACGATTTTATAACGCAGCCTCTTTTGTCTGATTTCGAGAGCCTCGTTTTGTGCGAGTGTGTTGGTATGTCAGGTCGTTTCCTTCGACAATATTTTCAAATTAACAGCATTAACAGAGACCTTTTAATTAAGTTTCTTCTGTGTCTCCCTGGCATTGGGAAACTTTATCGATTTCTGTCGTTGATTGGTCACCGGGGCTTGGTTCGCTTTGGTTTGGTTTCTTGTATTTTCGTTTTTGGTTTCCTAGTTTTTTTTTAGTTTTTGGAGACACATGTGAAAGCTTTCTGTTACAAATCGGCTAAAACGACCATCAGGTGCCAGACCGTCTTAACTGCCTTTTTAGCTTTCGCTCGTTATCGGCCTGACCTCTTCTTTGGGTTTGGTCATTTTAATGGTCCCATCCAGCGACGCACACAAATCCAAAAACGCGTTCCCATGATTGTCGCCAAAGTGTTTTCGTATCATACATCGAATACGTGATAGTTGTTGTACTCCTAGCTCTTTTTTGTGCTCTGAAAGTCGCCAGCAGAAAGAGAAAAACTCTTCTGATACCCATCGAGTTATCCATCAAGTATTGCCTCCACTGTTTGTCTCTGCTACCCTCGCCGTACAGGTGAATAGTTGCCAGTGTGTGTGTGTCTTAGGCGCTTAAAGCTTTTTAAGGGTTTTTAAGATTTTTATCTAACAAACTCACTGTGCATACTTAATTATGTATTTTGAAATGTGAGACAGGTTGGCAAGGCATCGCGGCCGGTATCTGAACGTATGTATATTTAGGCTTGGAACGGCCACAGCTATTTCTGAAGACTGGGTCCCGAGCTACTGGCGTTGACAACTGGGGGATAGCAGGTGCAGTACTGTTCCGAGATGAAGATACAGATGGGCTCTGGCTGTTTTCTGAAAGGTTGGAGAATGTCAGAAGGTGGAGGGTAAAGGGCGACATATATTGCCTGATTTCTCTGAGTTAACTGATTAGTTTACAATACTTAATCAATTCGTATACTTTCTATATTTTAAAAAATATTTTAACTTTAAAACATTAAAGTCTTAGAAATTCCTCAACAAATTTTTTCATATTTTAAAACTTTTATTTTAAAATTGTTAATTTAATTTATAATAATTTAATTTAAAATGTTTTCTTTTACCTGACTCGCACATACATTGCAGTTGTACACATCAAAGTGGCACAATACCAATATAAATGGGATTAAAACCTTCGGTAATTCCGCTTACTTATCGCACTCATCGCTGCAGCCCGTTTTTCTGGGCTCCACTTATAAGTTAATTTGCAAAACGTAAGCCACTGCAGTTGGGGCAGGAGCACTTCCCTGCTGCGTATGCGTAATGCATATAATTTGCAACCTTACCGCAGTATAAAAAGAAGAAAAACCCAACAAACCGAGGGCTCAGAGAGCAAACCTTGGGGCATTCAAATAAAGTTGTGAAGTAGCGCTGGCGTATAAACAACGGGCGATTCTATGGATTAAAATCAAACCAGAAATTTATACATCTCCATGTAACATATGAATGCTAGCCAGAAGCGAGGGAGATGCCGGGCCGATATCGGGGCATAACTATGTGCCAGGCCATTTCATTTTTCAACAATTGGCCAAAACTACGCCTCAATAACCAAAACGGGGCGTGTGCTGCCACAAAAGTAATGAGCAGTTGGCCACGCGCGCTCCCAGAAAAAAGAAACGGGGGAAAAAACATTACCCGCAGGCAAAAAATGGCAGAAGGATGCAGCGCGAAGCGGAGTCTCTGCCTCGGCCTGCACTCGAGCCTATAATTATAATTGAAATAAATTGATTTATTTGCTCAATATCGAACTCTCCTTCGACTCCGGCTCGAACTCTATGCCAAAACGCATAAAACCATAAAGAAAAATGGCAACAATACAATTCATGGCAACTCTGCGCACTTTGTTGTTGTGCATGGTCGTGTATATGTGCTTAATTGTTGTTATTGGTTTTTCGTTTAGGTCTGGCCAAAACACAAAACTAAAAAAATATGTGTGCCGCTGGCCAAAGTTGTGGCCAAAGTCCGGGCCCAACTGCAATGACGATGACGACGTCGATAAGGTCATGAGCAAGTGTCATTGCAGCGCATAAATTATTCCAGGGGGTAAGGACTGGAAAATAAATAAGCGTTTTACAGGTTGCCCACAACCGAGTCAGAAATTTGAAAAAGAGGATAATAGATGGTTTTTGTAAGGGGAGGCTAGGAGTAAGCAATGACTTACATAAATCTCAAGCTATTTTTCGTAACCAAAATCCATAGAAACTATATGGCCTAACATATTCATTAACTTGGTAAACTAATATAATATTTTAGTATATTCTTTGACTCCCTCTTCATATTATAAAGTGGATTTAACAGAAACTAATATAATAAATATTTCGAAATACAATTACATTTATTATTGATAATGAGTAGGTAAGTTGAGCATTTCCTGCTTGAATATATTATAATTTTATTTTCCCTAATTTCTCGCACCTTGAAGTATGCTAGATATTTGAATAGGAGGAACCATGGCATGTAAATGTCATATCATATTGCAAAGTTTCAGTAGTTATTTTCTCCTTATTATGCTATTACCCAAAGCCGGAGTTAAAATTCCTAGCCCGCGCCAGTCTTCAGTTTTAAAAGCCCTGGCAAACGGTTTGTTTGACTTGGGCCGAGGCGAAGCGCCTCCGCCAGCTGAGCGGCTATTATATCTTATCATTAAAATATTTTTACGCCGCTTTAAATTATTATACAAAGAGGTACAAACAACAGGGAAATGTGGACGTTTGCCGGCTACTGTTAAATGAGCACGTTGGGCCTGGTCAGCCGTGTCCGGGGCACTCCTCTTTGGGGCTGCCTTCTAACAACACTTACAAGTGCTGGAACTACATAATCTAAACGCAGCCCAGCAAAGGCAGAAGCAGAAGCGACCGCAGCAGCTATAGCAGCAATAATAAAATTGAAACTGATCGCATTTCAGAATGCGCGGCACGTCGCGCAGTTTATTAAAATAACTTGGCTAGAGGGACGCGGAGGAATGGCGGGATCCCGGGAGAGCTCGGGGACCATCACCTGCTATGGGGAAAGAAAAATTAGTTTAATCATAAAAATGCTCGACATCGAAGGCAGCGCAGAAGACAACTCTTTGGGGGCAGCTACCTGTTTTGAGCAAGAAGATGACTTCAATTAAAAGCTTTTAACAATATCACGTACGGCAAATCGCAGGGGCAGGGGGCTCAGAGTCTGATTACATCACAGTCCTGTGGCGGCCTCAATGGAGGCTTCTCGAGTTTTTTGCTTATTCCATTTTTTTTTGGCCAGTTATCAGGTGTAAAGCATCGCGCTCAAAGCGGTTTCACTGAAAACGCGTTTGTGTCCGAAGTCTTTTGATTTTCGCCACATCTCTGGAGGATAGTGGGTCTGTAGATAGCATCGCCGGCCGAGATTTTCTGCACGTGCTATTTACACCCCCTTCGGCCGCCCGCAGATCAAAGATCCTCTGACCAGCGCTCCTGACCGAAAAATAAAGGTAAAAAATAAATAAAAGTTGACCATGTCACGTCAGGGCGTCAGGTCTTTGTCGGCACAAAGTTGTATTTTTTCTTTTTCGCTCCTGTCACTGTCAGCAAAAGTTAATAACAATAACAGTAACAGTATAAGCAATTTCGACGGCGGCAGCAAAACCCAGTATGCGGCACATGCGCAACTTTCGGGCGTTTTTCGGCAATCGTTTCGATTATAAAAATTTCATTTATGCCTTATGGGCGATTTGCAATTTCTGCGCAATTTGCGCCGTAAACTTTTTGCACTCGGTAAGTAAGTGCCCCACTCGCTTGGCGCGTGCGACTTACGCAATAAAAATGGCGTTTATGCTTCAATTAAAATTCATTTAACCAAGCTTATAAGTAAATACAAAATTATATAATAAGGAAGGAGGGTTTTCAGGGTTTTATTTGTAAATATATTACTTACCTGGACGAAAAAGCAAGGAATAATATGCTTTTTATTTTTAAATACATTTATGTAAACATTTTATTGTATAATTTAAAAAAACATTTAACAAATATTATAAATATAAGTTAAAAAAACTGGTTCATTATTCTATACTATTGTAGAATACTCTTGAAATGATGGTATATGTCTAAAGTTGAAATCAGATTTGAAAAATAAATATATTTGGCTATATATTAATTAAAAAAAATAATTTTATACTTAATCTGTTTAAAAACTTTCCAATTCGCAATTTTTATGGCAAGGTCAAAGGAAACTCACCACGCTCTGCCCGGAAACCCACCCCTGGGGCAGATGGTTCGTGGAAAGGCTAAGTAGGGGGTTAGAAGGGTTCACTTCCGCTTCCTATAAGACTCGAGAACACTCAGAACTCGGGGCACAAAAACAATTGGAAGAGTTGATTGGCCTTTGATGTGCCAGGAGGCATTTGGTAGCGGGGAAAAGAGTGTCAGTCGGAAAATGTGTGCCACTGTTTTTGTCGCTAATGATATGCACCCCTGGGCCCGAAAGGCCACGACCCCTCGAATGCGATGGATATCGCTTGACGCAATCGTCGTATTTTTTCTGTTTTTCTGCTTTTCGAAGGAAACCAACATGCGTGCCGTAGTTGTGCCATAGTTTGCAAGTTTGGGTTCTGTTTGAAGTCCCAGTCACCTGGGCACAGGAAGAGCCAGGGCCGGAGAACGCGTTGCCCTTTTGACTGCATTATGCAAATGTGGCATGAAAAGAGATTTTTATTGACATATGTTTTTCCCTTTGCCCGGGCCTGTATGTGTTTCGTTTGGTTTCCTGTCGCCACTTCGGTGGGTGTGAACAGAGTTTTAATTTTCATACATTTTCCATTTTCCGAACTTCTTGGGTTGGGTTTCTCAGTGACAGAGTGCTTTGGATTGCATTTCGAACCGATTGAAAGTGAGAGGACAGCACACAAAAGTGAAGTTTATGGAGATTTTACGCCTTAATGAATTATTTATTTTTCTAGTTTTCCTCTTGGTGGGATTTTTCCCGAAATTGAAATCAAAACCGGAGCCATTAAGCGCGGATCATGAAAGTGAGTTAAGCAAATGCAAGTTTTGTAACTTTAAATGAAGCCAAAGTTTGATTTTATGATATATTTATGATGGGTAATATTGTTTATAACTGATATTTTTTGTGAACAAGTTTTGGATTATAAAACCACGGCTTTGGGATTATGAAAGCTTTACTTTGAAACTCGTAGGATAGTAAAAAATTTAAGAAAATGTAAGAATATATTTTAATGATCCCTAATTTTGTTGATTGCTAGAACAAATATAAAAAACTTTTTCGATTTTAAGTTTATAAATTTGTATCTAAAACTTCCCCTTTCTGACGATCTCAGGTTTATTAAAACCTAATATTTACAATTGTTTTTGGAATATAACTTGTAATGCCTTAACTAAACAGGAATAAGTTGTGACTGTTTTTCCCCTCTGATAATCCGCTTTACCATAACCTACTTAACTACTTAACGAGCGTCGAAAGCGACGCTTACCCCACGAAAGAAGTGAGAAAAAAATTGTGTCCAGGTGTTGCAACGCTTTTTTCGAACCTCCTCTATGGCGTTCGCCAATAATTCACGGCCCTGGCGGGTTCGCTCTGCCTATGGGACGTGTCACAGCGCCGCAGAGATAAATTAGTTAATAAATAAAAGGGAAAAATGCTAACTAATTTGCATATTTGCCCTTTGCGCGGTCTCATTGACAGTTGGGCGTCGGGCTTCAATGCCAAAAGCCAATGAGGCGCACCGAAAATGCATTTAAACCGAAAACGGGGCGATGGGTCGTCGGTCCTCTACCCTTTTGGACTACAATTGCCATTTTGTGCTCCGCTCGCATTTCTGTTTTCCTTTTTTTCCACTCCGCTCTGTATTTTTTGGCGGGACGCAGAAATTTTCTATTTTTGGCTGGCCTAATTTGCATATGACAGCAAGGATGTGTGTCTGTGCGTCGTGTGTGTGCCGGAATTTTGGCAAACTCACTTCTGGGCCGCCCTGCCAGCTTGTCTCGGCTCGTAGGTAGCGAAAGTGAAAGGATTCGGGCCGCAGGACCCAGAGGATAAGCGCCCTGATTGCATACCAGAGACTTTTTTAACGGCCGCTGCATGCAAAATCGCAAAAATTGAAATTGCAGGGGGTCTACAACAGCAAAAAAATGATAAATGGCTGGGTTGCATCCGTGGGGAAGATTCGCATTTGCCTATGTGCAATTTGCCTACACGGATAGTTGACCTTGCCGAAAGAAGCGTAATAAAGGGTTGCTCAAGGGTTGTCTTCTGCGGCGGCCTCGTCTTCAGGACTTCCTCCCATCCTGTTGTTTTCTTAAGTGTTTGTGTTTTTTTGGCGCGCAAAAAATAACCTAGAGTCGGGCATATGGTAACGAGTTGTCCGAGGCTTCTTTTTCACGCAAATGGATTGCAGCTGAGGAGGACGATGATGATGATGCCTTCGATGTGTCTCTCTAATGAAACGTTTGTTTGCAAATGAGCAAATATATAGATAGGAAAAGGGCTGGGGCAGAGGGTAGGGCTGAAAGGGGTTGGGAGGAAGACGATGCAAGGATTATTTGCATGAAATTTACTTAGAAGATGATGTAGGTAGGACAGACAGGAGGGATTAATTGTTTGCGAGATTTTTAATCGATTCTCCTTGGGTTGCCTTCAGAAGCAGCTAGGGTTCTCTAGGCCTTATTTATAAAGCAGATCATGAAATATCATCTCAGCATAACTGAAATTGCGAAAGTAAAGAAGTTGTATTAAATTATATATATTTATACCAAATATTTTATTTAATTTTTTTTAAATCATTGCACTTTAAGTAAGACCTCCTTTAAAATACGTGTTCCTTTTATAGAGTTGTTATTGCTGCGAAGATAATTCAAATCGGTTTGGCTAATGATGAGTTACGATGGGCTGACACTTAAATAAAACTACTCCCACTGGCCGACTTAATTCCGCTTCTGGCCAGCCCCATAAAATACAGATTTTCGTGCTTAAAATCCTGTTCAAATGCATTAAACACAGCTTAAACAAATAAAATTGCTTTGCCACAAATTAGTTGCCCCTACAAATATAGAGATATTCGCATATTGAGCGAGTGTGTGTGCATTAATTGTATTGCGCGATAAACAAAGCGATCAAAAGCAGACCAGTTTATATGTCTTGATTCGGAAATTATGGCACTTTAATTACCAAAGCAGACGCTGAGGTTTTCGGGGTCTCTGGCTCGCTCGCTCTCGCTGGTCAGACGGCCCATTAATGCAAAATAAGAGGGGAAATTATGCTAATAATTATAAACAAGTGCGCCCGAAAACGGGCTCTCGAAACGAGGTGTGAGATAGAGACGAATCGGAGTCGCAGCGGGTAGATGGCCATATAAAAATGCAGCCAAAATGCTAATCGAGCTCATTATCATCCAAATCAACGGCGCCGTGGTCGCGGCCGCCACGAGAGATCTTCCATTCATAAACGCAGCGCTTAGTGATTTTTTCCTTTTCATTTTTTACCATCTTTTTTTATTTACTCGCATGCGGCGCATAATTATGCAACAAGTCCTTTCCTGGCCACAAAAACCAAAAACGCGGCGCGTGCGCATTTAGCTTATGGAAAACGGAAAAAACAGACAGCGTAACCGAGGGAGGATGGCCGGCAGAAACAGGATTTTTTCCTTCGACATTTGAAATTTAAATACCTCATTTTTTACTCACTCGCTCGCTGTTGTTATTTAGCGCCGCCACCTAATTATCATGTAAATTTTTGTCTAAGGACGAACAATGGGTGGACGAGAGTGACTGTGACTTTATTTTGTCACTGGGTTTTTGGGATGGAAACGGTTGGCTTATTAATTATGCCCAAGTGCGTGGCCAAAGGATGTGGTCATGGAAAAAACGTAAACAAATTCATGCAAATACGGCTGAACTTGTCTGGCTTGCGTCTGCTCGGTTGGATGACCTTAGTTTGCATAATTTTTGATTGAGCTCTTGACCTGCCCCAAAAGAGGTCTAGCACTATGTTAAGAATCTTATGGTGAGCGGGGGTGCGGTGGTGTTTTATGTGGGAAAAAGGCTTAGGAAGGAATTTTTTGGGGCAGGAAATCATTTTAGTTAAATTAAATCCAAAAACATTCTCTACAAAATGATTATTAAACATATAGTATTAGAAAGGGCATTTCTATCAACAAACTTAATAGTTAATTATACAAATTGTATAGAATAGCGCGAAAAATTTGCCTGACAATAAACATAATACCGAAATATCCATAGATTGTCTTGAGCTCCATTCACTCATTGTTTCAGAGAATATAAACTTTTTGAGATGTTTGCCGTTCGATTCTTCCCATTGTCATCCATTGCTCCACTAAATTAAAAAACCTAAAAAACTGCACACTGATAACTATAAAGGTGGCATTTCCTTTAGCTATGCAAATTGGTGGCGAGTTTTGCGGCAATTTCGCAAACTGCCCATAGAATCAGGGAAGCTGACAGATAAAGTAAATCAGAGCCTTTTGTCAGGGGACCATAATTTAACTGTAAAATAGTCAAAACACAGCCACTCTCACAAAGGAAAAAAGAAAGAAGCCAGAGTGCAAAGAAAGGCTTTTTTAGGGAAAACAAATGAAACTGATATGCATAACAAATACCAAAAACGATAAGAGTTTTACGGCAATATTGCTTCTTTTTTCTGTGATCATTTAAAGGTTCAGGGAGGAGATATTACAATCTAGATTAAATAAGTTTTGAATGTCGACTAACCATTTTTAGTTTTGTAAGATACAACGTTTTTAAAAATAGGAATATTATATATAACTTTATTATAACACAATTTATGGTTTATTAACTTAAGACACAGTATAAAATTGCATGAAAATATTTAATAGAATTAAGTTTAATCCTTGAACAATGCAAATTTTGATTAAGGCACAGAGCAGCATACCAAGATTTATTAAGTAAATAATATCACTGACTTAAATGTATTGTTATTTTGAAAATGGTTAGCTTATGTACACATTTTAGGGGTCTTGTCAAGAAGCTGGGGCTCCAATTGGTCAGCTTGAAGGCACAGTGATAGAAAGTTAAATATTTGTACGGCTTATTTGGGCAACTCTTTATAAACGATGTGTTGCTAATATGTTCTTAGAATCGCAACGGCAACCTCTCCGGATTTTCCCTCCCCCACGGAAAACACTCACTCACACCCACAAAAACGAAAGGAAAAGTTGTCTGGCCAAGGAGCTGCAAGGAACTGAAGCAAAGCTCCCGCAGGGAGAGAGAAGTCCTGGCCGGAAAAGCTCCGGCCGGGAGACGGTGCTGGGTACCACTGGGTATCATTCCCGATAGCTGGAGTCCACGGCAATCGGGCGATGCGCAGGCGCTCGCCCTCTCTCGCTCGCACTGGGGGCAATTAAAAATGTCACTCTGCATGGGAATGCAGGGGACCGAAGACACTCCGCGGAGCCGGCTCTACGTGTGTCTCTTTTCCCGACTCTTTTTCCTTTTTGGGGGCGTAACGCTGGAACGAACCGAACCCAATAGAGCGCAAGTCTGCCTTCCAGTTGCTCGTGGGACAGAGGCCGTCTCGCTCGCCGCACCGCTGGCCGTGCTGCTCGCACCCGCAGGCCGCTGGAAGGCCAGGCGGCCAAACTGGTTCCGCTCGCCGGGGTGTGTGTGCGCCACCCGGCGACGGGTGTGTGCGTGCGCGTATCTGTGTGAGGCAGCGACGAGCGTCGAGAGCGCTCTACGTAGCGCTGCCGTGCGAGACATGACGTTAGTTCACTTCGATAGCTCTACGAGTCTGCACGTGAATTTTCCCTGGGCTCTCGGCTGTCTTGACTTCTCACATCTCAAAACACACAGTCTCAAGCTCAAGCCTGAAGCTCAATCTGTATCTCAATCTCAATCACAATCTCAATCCCAATCGGCATCGCAGCGAATCGCCTCGAAACGGTCAACCCAGTAAAACACACACTCGACACCGAAGTCGCAATCTCTTTCGCGTTTTGACCACTGCGTTGTATTTATGATCTAAGCCGAAGTTTCGCTCGAATGGTGGAATTTCCCTCACACAACAAGAGAATAAAAAGTGCCAAGTGTTCAAGAGTGCTAAACAGAAAATTCTAAAGAAAAATCAAACAACCAAATAAAACGAAGTTAGCCAAACGCTAGTCAAGCTAATAAGCAAACCGTGAAATACCAAGCGAATTGCCGTCGGACTTTCGGATCAGGCTGACGCAAAAAACTTGTTGAGCGCGCCGAGGGCCACGCCCCCTCCAGAGAATCCGAAAGATATATAGAATATTTTTGCGCCTGCCACGTTGCCCGTAAAAGACGTCAAGACGGTTGCCTCACGGTTCGAGTGGAATGAGCATAGGGACCCTGGTCTTCCTTTCGATCGATCGGTGTACAAAGTCGTTAAACTGAGCCCCAACTTGGAGCCCTACCCCGCCAGCGTGGAGGGCCTGAACAGCCCCAGAGCGGTGGGGATGGCCGCGACCTCGTACATGACCCCGCCGAGCGGTGACCTGGACATGGCCCTCGGAGGCGGCGGCTATCACACCTCGTCGCCGCGATCGGCGGCCGATGCCGGTGAGATGAAGTACATGCAGCACCATCATCACCACCACGCCGCCGCCGCGGCAGCCGCCCATCATCAGTTGCCCTCGTCGCCCTCGCCCAATGGCCAGGGCAATGGCACCGGACTCGGCCTGGGTCCCGGCTCGGGGCTGGGCTCGTGGAGTGCCCTGCATCCGGATCCGTGGTCCCTGCCCACCCATCACACGCACCATCATCCCGCCGCCGCTGCCGTTGCCCAGGCGGCGGACACCGTCAAGCAGGAGATGTCGCATATCTCGCAGCAGACGCGCATCCAGCAGGGCATGGCCTCGCCCCACGCCGCCTGGCACGCCCCCCACGCGGGCCACTATGCGCCCACGGGCGGCTCGCCGCTGCAGTACCACCATGCCATGAACGGGATGCTCCATCATCCCGCACATGCGGCCGCGGCGGCCCATCACCAGAGCGTGGCGCCACTGCATCATGCGTTGCGCGGCGAGTCGCCGCAGTTGCACATACACCATCACATGGGCGGCGGCGACCGGGATGCCATAAGCGGCGGCGAGGAGGACACCCCCACGTCCGACGATCTGGAGGCCTTTGCCAAGCAGTTCAAGCAGCGCCGGATCAAGCTGGGCTTCACCCAGGCCGATGTGGGTCTCGCCCTGGGCACCCTCTACGGGAACGTGTTCTCCCAGACGACCATATGCCGCTTCGAGGCCCTGCAGCTGAGCTTCAAGAACATGTGCAAGCTGAAGCCGCTGCTGCAGAAATGGCTGGAGGAAGCGGACTCGACGACGGGCTCACCCACGTCCATTGACAAGATCGCCGCCCAGGGGAGGAAGCGCAAGAAACGCACCAGCATCGAGGTGAGCGTGAAGGGGGCGTTGGAGCAGCACTTCCACAAGCAGCCGAAGCCCTCGGCGCAGGAGATCACCTCGCTGGCCGACTCCTTGCAGCTGGAGAAGGAGGTGGTGCGCGTGTGGTTCTGCAATCGGCGGCAGAAGGAGAAGCGCATGACGCCGCCGAACACGCTCGGCGGTGATATGATGGACGGCATGCCGCCGGGTCACATGCATCACGGTGGCTACCATCCGCACCACGAAATGCACGGCAGTCCCATGGGCACCCATTCCCACTCCCACAGTCCGCCCATGCTGAGTCCACAGAACATGCAATCCTCGGCGGTAGCGGCGCACCAGTTGGCGGCCCACTAGCAATCAGAAATCCAGGAGTCGAACTCAGCTGCAGCTGCGTCCACTCCTGCATCCCTCAATAGTCTAAGCCAGCAGCAACAGCAGCAGCAGCAGCAGCAACAACAACAGCAGCAGCAGCAGCAGCAACACCAGCAGCAACAGCAGCAGCAACATCAGCAGCAGCAGCAGCAGCACACACCGAACACACCATCCTCCAGCGCGGGATCATCGGCCACGATGACCAGCCAGGTGATGTCGCCGCAGAGTCCGCTGGGCAGCTCCTCCGCTGGCAACCAGGCTAACAACAACAACAACAATAGCAGCACCAACAACAATAACAATAATAACAACAACAATAACAACGAGGAGCAAGTGAAGCACCACCAGCAACAACAGCAACAACAGCAGGCCTCCAGCATTGCAGCCGCTGCAGCAGCCGCCATGTACATGGATCCCATGCGCTACCAGCACCCGCACCACCCGCACCCGCATCCGCACCAGCATCCGCACCTGAATCCCGCCCACCATCCGCACCTGTTCCACACAAGCGACCAACTGTCGCAGCACTCGCAGCAGCAGCCCGTCGGCGGTGCCAGCAGCAACTCGCAGTTGTCACCCGGAGCCGGTAGCAACAGTGGCCTGCCGCTCCAGCCGCCCAGCTCCGCCTCGCCGGCGGGCTCGGCCTCCTCGGTGCTCGGCGGCCACCTCAATCTGAATCCGCTGCACCAGCACCACCACTACCAGCACCACCATCACCAGCAGCACCACCACCACCAGCAGCAGCAGCAGCAGCTGCACGCCCGCCGCCTCTTCGAGCTGAGCCTGCAGTTTGGCGCTGCGGCGGCCCCGGGAGCGGTACGGCACTTCAACACCTTCGGCGGGGCGGGCGGAGCGGGCGGGGAATAGCATTCGTCGGCCGCCTGGTTCGGCTATGAGTCCTCCTAGGACTCGGCGTCGAACGGGTGGCCGCAGTTCAAGCGGGAGCAGCCCTAGAGCCGCACAGTCGAACTTCTCTAACGCGAACTCAGTGGGCTCGAGTTATGTGTCCCTAGAAACAGCTACCCAAAGTTAAGGTAACTCAGAGAATTTAATTTTAAACGGTTCGTAAGGCTAGAGATCATTTTTGGACTTCCTATAATCACTGACTTCCAATATTTCTGTCGTGAGAGATATTTCTTTAATATAAAAAAATATTCTAAAGTTCTTAGACTCCTTATTCCAAATGTAATATTACGAACCACCTGCCAGTTTCCGTTAGGCAAGTTCGACTGTACGCAGATCTAAAGAAATAGAAGTAAGATGAGGTCCGTTGATGAGGTTGAGAGATCGATCTTTTTTACCAGTGCATTAATCTGTGTTAAACTTCAGCTTAAAATAGGAGCAGGGAGTGGAGTGGAGGAGATGGAGATGGACATGGGGAGGCTGCCATCCACCAGTTTAGTTTGTTTTAAAGTTTGAAAAACTTGCTTAAATTAAATCAAATTAACTAAATTAAATGTAAACGATAAATTTCCTTTGTATAAAGCGAAAGAAACACGCAATTCAAATCAAACGTGAAACCAAGTGATGTTGTTTTAACCTAAAAACTAAATGCTAAAAATTAAACTAAATGAATGAGAAGAAAACTAGTTAAAAGTGCGACCCAAGTGTTAAAGAAACCAAAAAAGACAAGCAAAGAAAACACATTCCTCAGCTGCTCTCCACAAGCAAGGTAAATGTTTCCATGCCCAAAAGTCCACAGAATATTTTTTCGTTCAACACTTTGTCGCCGTCTAGATCAAGTTAAAAAAAAGGCTCAATGAAAATGGCAGCAGTAAGACAACTCGGTCGGTTCTAGCTAGGGTTTAGGTTCTTAAGCAAGCCGTGTTTATATATATTATATATATATAGCCAGTAGATTGTACTCTAAAAAATTCATAAACAAAAAAACGTAAGACAAGATGGAAAAACGAAAATCGAAAACGTAGAATTTAACGCGCGGCGAAGTAAACAAGAATGCGAGTTGAGAAGAGGATTAAGTAAAATATGAAAGACACTCCAAAACATCTGTAAATAAAAACTTACAGTTAAGTCATATTTTTTAGCTTTAAATGCAATTGTAGATTTTTTAATAAACCCCTAAGAAAAAAACAGAAAAATACAACCACAGCCGAAAAAAAAGATAAACAACATTTACAAAATATAAATTGTAATTTCTAGGCGGTAATTTTTAACGAATAGGCACGTGAAGTTTAGTTACTTAGTACTGTACTTTCTATGTAAGCAAGGAAATCGAATGGAAAACAAACAAGAATATAGCTAAATCTTAAAATTTAAACAAACCAATAATAATCAAATACCACAAATGCTAAATTGTAATATATTAATTGATGTACATTAAAAACAAAAGGCAACTAAATGCTAAAAACAAACTTGAAATTATTTCAACAACAAGAATAAACGAAAATTGTGTAAAAAAATCCTCTTTGTGTTTTTTGATATACGTTTACATATTAGTGTACCTACTTTTCTACTTTCTTATTTACGACAAGCAAACAAAAAACGAAAAGTTAATCAAACTTTATCTTTTGGGTGTATCTTTATGATGTAGAATTAAACGAAATTTTTGTTTAGTGTACTTTGTTTTGGTATGTTGAAAACTATGCTATAAGAGCGAGAGAAGTGAAGCCGAATATTTAAGATTAAGCCATGCCCTCAACTGTATAATAAATTATATAGCCGTACATATATATGCAACAGCAAAGTCAACAAAGCGGTGCATTTCCACCCACACACACATCCACACAGAGGAAAACCAAGAAGAAAAAATTGAAAAGAAAAAAAAAACTCTTAAAAAACAAATAAAAAAGAATATTATTCGAAAAACACCGTCCTTTTATTATTATTTAATTAGCGGCTCAATTTGTTTGCCTTTATTTTCGCCTGTTTTGGTTCGGCAGTTTATGAGTCGTTGGTTTTGACAGTTTTACAGGAATTTAACGGCCACCTTTTGCAGATGCTGGTTACGATAGGGCGTTTATATCGATGGAACCGCGATAATTGCGCGTATTATTAATTTCGTTTGTTTGCTTAAAGTGTTCGGGAAGCCATTAAACAATTAAGTGGGCATATTATAATGCGATTGCCTACGTCAGAGAGCGGCCAGTTGGCAATTAACTAACAACACCCCTCGCCGATCGAGTTATTGGGCTCGTTAATGAAAGTTGCCATTAAAAAGCGTGGCATTTCGTGAAATTACCCTTTTATAAGGCCTTAAGTGCTGCTGGAAGCACTTGATGGATCTCTGTTTGTCCTGGTCAATGCACAATCGTCAAAAAAAACCGATGTCAATCGACCGGCGATAAAAGTGGCAATTCACCAGATTTACGCGGTCAGCAGCGATTTATTTAATTCGAGAAAACGAGGAAAGCTTTGCATGAGTTCGATTTTTAATTTTCTGCGATTGAGTTAAAGACTGGATTTCTTAAATTTATTTTCTTTTATTATATTTACTTTTCACTACATTTTTAGTGCACTGCTCTCTGGTAGCTTGAAATTTTCTCCCCCAACTTATTCCACGAGCCCCGAAAATTTAAAACAAATTCATAAAACATCATTAAATCGGTCTGCACATTGCCCCCTGCCACCTCATTGCCTCCTAATGTACCGCACGCTTTTAGCATTTAATTCATAATTTAAATGCATATTTCATTGGATGTTGATTAAGAATTTCGTACCGAAATGATATTGGTTAGTAATTCTGCATAAAAATTGCATCAGCCTGTAAATATATCCCGAGCCCTCACCCGCTGTTGTGTGCGAAATAAATTGGCATAATTGAAAGCCAGTTTTAGGCTTAAATATACAAACAACAGCCGCGAAAACAATAACAAACAACAAATAATAACAATAATATATATAATACAGAAGCGCAAGTGCAATGATTTTTATTTATGCGACGGCATTAATGCCTAAACAAAACAAAAATGTCTGTTGTTATTTTCGTTGGAATTGAACTTTTGGCGCGTGGTTTATAATGTTTCAATAAAGCGTACAGAAAATGGGAAATAAAAATGAAAATTATATTTTCTACGTCAATCGGAAAATCCACCCACGCGATGCGCTCCATGCACTTGAACAATTCATAGACAGTATTATATATCCACCCATATAATTATTCTCTATGCTCTCTTAATTATTTTCTAACAACGAAAAAAAGTTGACGGCGAAACGAAATGAAATTTAATGGGGAAACAACATGGCTGCCCACAAGCCTATTTATACGTTTATCTATTGCCACCTGCCATTTTTGGGGTAGCTGAGGCACACACACAAAAACGCACACCCACTCGGGTAGACGAAACCTGCCCCTCGGGCTATATAAACTTTTATATGGAAAACGGAAAGGAAAGGTTTTTAATGGTCATGTGCTAGTTGAAATACGCTTTAAGAATTTATGGGATTTTCGGGGGATTGTCCAAAAGAAATTGGGGAAATTCCTGGCTGATTACGCACAGCTAATGGATTTGATTGGATATGAAGTGTGTTACTGTGCTATAGCTTAAGATTTTATTTTATTGGATTAAAATATTGGTTTTTGATTATAAATGTTATATATTATATATATATTATTAATGTAAAATACAATTTATCTAAGGGCTAGTTATTATAATCTTTTATTTTACCTTTCCATATATTATAAACTTTTTATAGTTCACAGAAAATACTGATTAATCCACTTTAATGGTTCGCCTTTAATACGCTTGTTATGGTTCCATATCTTTATTGGTTCCTCTGCCTAATGAAAGTTATACTACCCTTTTATAGAGCCACAGCTAAAACACATTCCACATTATTTGATGATAAAAGAAACCAGTAATATACGAGGGCAAATTGTAGTTTTCATTGGTTTTAATGTTACCGTGCGTGCCAAGTGCGACAGCGGCAACACCCCCTACAGGCCAGCACACCCTCCCCTGTTCGCGTATAATGTATCCCCGACTATACCATATAGATGTATAGTGAAACAGAAACGCAGACCCCCTGCTCGAGGCAAATACCGACATTTTCATTATTATTTCGAGTGGAGTTGGTTTTTTATTATTTCGCGTGGCAAAGCAACACGCCGCCTGCCTTTGTACATTTCACTGTGTGTGCTTTTTGGGCTGCGTGCATACAACCGTGTCAATAATTACCCGTGGGACTGACACGACCAACGAGAATCATTCAAATGTTGCAAAGGCAGCAGAGGCCGCGGCAGCAGCAGAGCCACCAGCACCACCAGCGATCCACTAACAATGGCTAAAACAAAAGCTACGTCGGCGGCCGAGAGACACAGAGGCTGGCGAGCTGGCACTCCGGCAGCAGAAGTTGGTAACGGAGAGCCGGGCCACAATGGCCGGGCATATTGCCATTGTGGCAATAGTGGCACTCCAGCCAAAGCCCCGGCAAAATGGCTGACACTAGTCAACGTCACCGAAAGCGGGCTGACGGACTGGCCGGCTGACCACCTTCCAGGAGCGGACTATAGGAAGATTAAGAGTTGATTTTAAAATATTAAAAAAAACATTGCATAGCATAAGCATACTTTTTAACGTACATTTTAATAATACAAACCTGTGCATCCTTCAAAAAAGGGCTAACAGTAATTTTGCTCTATGAAAAAAAGTACAATATTTTAGGAACTAACCTAAGACAGAAAATGTATGTTATAATGATCTAGGATACGAAAAATTAAGCTATCCTTTAATAAACATTTAAGATTGTATTCCCTTTTGTCTTAATTTACGAATACTTGAATTGCAAATTATTTTTTCTACATTATTTTATTTATTTTACACTTAATATTTATATCTGGATATTAAACTAATATAAAGATATTTTCTCTTAGGCCTGGACAATCCGCCCCTGAGATTGGGCCGCACATTTGGCCTGTGTGACTTGGCTTTTGGCTTCGCCTGGGCGACTTTTCACTGCCATTCGGAGTGCCGGGGACTCTGTGCTCATTATCTATGCTTCCTTTGGGAATTTTCATTTTCTTTTTCCGCGCTGCTCTTTATTTTTTTCAGTTCTGGCCGTGTGCGTTCGTGTGCGACAGTTCTGCAAGCAAAACAAAAGAAAAGACAGATGAACAACACTTTCGAGATGGGAAATACGTATATAAGGCTGTACAGGTAGGTTCCGGGGTAAATCAGTGCGTTTGCTATTGTACATCTGGGCGCTAATTACAAAATTTATTGCCTCTTAACAGAGCCCTCGCGTACGTAAGTCGAATGCAGTCAAAAGCGTTGGAAATTCTTTTTAACTACCCACAAAAAAGATATATAGATATATAGAAAGAGATATACTCCCACCAGCGAATTAAGCTGTGACTGTGTGTAAAGTGCAAGCGAAACAAGTCACAAATTGGGATGGGGCAGGTGGAGGTGGTGCTGGTTGTGCTGAAGGTGGTTCGGCGGTGCGGGGGCTGCCATCCGACACCTTCGACAGTGGAGGCACTTACAGATCAGCAGACACCTAGACAAATAATGCGGGCAGCTATATATGGATGATCATTGTGATATATACATGCGAGCTTTAGGGAACATCAAGGGGACGTTTGAAATGTTCGGAAAAAGCTTGAGGAAATTTATTAAGCAGTCTATTAGCACCTATCCTTATCGTTGCTTGCAGTAATGATGGGGCAACTGTTTTAAGGATTCAATGAGTAATGATATTGATGCTAAGTATATATTTTTCAGAAGAAAGGACTCCTTTATCGACTTGCAAAGCAGGCTTAAATCTATATTAACAAAAAATAGCAAATAAAATTATAATTTTCCTCGTTGGTTAGCATCTGAAGTGCTAAGTGGAAAATGGAAGTATCTAAAATCAAGTCTACGAATGGATGTACAGTACGTTTGATGTATGTTTGTCCCTTTGGCGTACTGCTAAATACTACAAACAAATTATTTATTTATTCATTAATTTCATTTTTCGAAGCGGTTACTTATGTACAATGAATTTAATAATTTAAATTTATTTCTAGAAAAAAACATAGCTTCAAATGCTAGATAAATAAAATTAAATGTAAGAAGAGTTATCAACTAATACGTATAATGTTTTTATAGACTTAAAAAAAATGGTAATGTTAAAAATTGATAAATTCCCACTGAGCCTTGATCCGGAATCACTATTATTTTTCCTAAATCATGTAAAATATATTTATTAATTCCAATCTAGGTCTTCCCTGCAGTAGGTTGCAACTTCATATGCCACTCTCGCAGCCATCTACAACTGCAATCGGCTTCGCAGCAAACATCTCTCTAATAAGCAAACGCAATTGATGGCTGAACCATGACATTGTCGCCGATCTCCGGTCGCCGCGAGTCGCCATTTACGTCTCGTGTGCAGTCCCGGCCAAAAGCGAGACTGTTGAAAATGCGCGGGTTATTAATGGCTTTATAAGCTGCTGCCGTTGCTACACCTCGATCCGCACCTCCGGGGAGGCTTTGGCAAGCAAATTGGCAGCAGTGGCCGGTGGTTCACTTGTTGGCCAAGAGAGAAGTCCAATCCGGAGTCCGAGCTCGAGTCCGCGATCGAGCGGCGCAGTGTCAAAGCCAACCACTTTGCGATGTGTTTTTTTCTGCCGCTTTTATTGGCAATGTGCTGCTGCTCTTTTCGCTGCTGTTTGCACACATTTTTAACGTATAAATAAAAAGGCTAATGGGTGGGGTGGCGCGCAGATAGAGTCAGGCTGTGGGCCACCCTGGCCCTGGTTTCGAATCCACTTCGAACTACAAAAATGATATGGGAAAAAAACTATGTTCTCACACACAATTTGCAGACAGTCGCAGACGTTGCTTGACATTTGGCCAAACGTCTGTCGGCCAAAAGCGGCAACAAGGTCGCCCAGCGTTCAAGATAGCTATCTAAACGCAAATAGGAGGCAGGTGCACTGGGAGAAACGTTGGTGTTATCAATGCACATTACTTACAATGAAATATTTTGCATATTTTAAAAAGAATTTTTAAATTTGAGTTAATGTTGATATTACACACATTCCTTTATATTTCATTTTAAATTAGAAAAACAACAAAATTAAATTTTTTTAATACAATAAACTAAAAAGTACTTAAGCCTTCTCCAAAAAAAGTTTGACTTTATTAAATTATTTTGTAGTTTCCGATACTATACTAATTTTTAGACTTTTTACTTTGCGACACAAAAATTATGTTTGTAAGCGAAATTTTCAAGCTTTGTGATTTTTATGCATAATCCGTTCCGGTTTTTAATGTGCAAATTTTTCCAGTGCATCTCAGGTGCAGCATAGAATTTGAAAATTTAAATTTGAAACCGGCAAAAGGCCGTGAACGAATGCCATCGGCATCCAGCGGCGGTCAAGTGCATGGGGAGCAGCTGATTCCGACGCCGATGCCGCAAAACGATGCGATGCAGTCTGCTCGCTGGCTGCCATAAATCTCTTAATGAAAACCGGCAATAATCTTTTTGCCGGCGGCCAAACCGAACCGAACCGTTCCGGGCCGAACTGAAGCGAACCGAACAGCATCCCGGAGTCAAGCGCGAAAAAATGCGCAAAAGAATTAATAAACAAAGTAGCCGGGCATGTTGGCATGCCCCCAACTCAATGGGGGATGAACAATCCAACTTGCAACTTGCCAGCGCCGAGTTGCAGTAGGAGTTTCAGTTTGAGGAGGAATAAAAGTGGAAGATGGGCGAGTTATTTGCTGCGCATGCGCGCACGTGCTGGCTGCCTTCTTAATGCGCTTTTCAGGAGGAGATGTCGATGCCACGCAGTCGTCGACGTTTTCCGTGGCCGCACGTTTTTGCACTCGGCCAACGCTGCGCATGCGCATCATCAAAAGGCAAACAACAGCGACTGCGACCGGCGACCGCCGGACGACGAGCGACTCATCAAAGCGCCAGCATCGACTGCATTTGCATTTCTAATTTTTCCAGCATTTTTTGCATTTGCAATGCATCGCGAATGACGCCGCTGTGGCTGCTCGGGGCGGCGTGGAAATGGCAGAGGTGGAAAATGTCGAGGCGCCGCTTCACAGTCTCCTCCTGCTCTCACTGCGAGCCCGATAGGCACTGGTTCTAACCTCTCAAGAAACGCCATTACGGAACTGTATGCATTGTAATGCATTTTAAAGTTATTGTATGAAAATATAAAAAATAAAACATTTCTGGTCAGATTTGTACCCCAAACACAATATACATAATTAAATTCGTTGAATTTCTGCGATATTACCTGGCTTTCAGTAAGATTTCTATAATTCTCATATTTTTTGAAAAAATTAAATAATTTCAAAACAATGCTCAAAAATTTTTAAATCTATTTATTTAGTGTCAAGTAAAAAAAATGTTAAAAGTTTGTTTACACTTCAATTTTAAAACAGTGTTTTCAGAAACTTTTCATGAGTAAATAAAATAAATAGAACAAGTAATATACTAATTTTTCTAGTATGTAAAAAGTTTAAAAATATTTTATTCTTTGATATTAACTAATAATTATTTCGTGGTGATAAAAGTGGAAAAATTTTATAACTTTTCCATTCCATTTCGTTTTTAGATTAGCGACCTCTCTCTGCGCTTCTCAATAGCCGCACCTTAGCCATACCTATACTTTGATCAGATGCAAATCTTCGGTAACGAAAATAAACAGTAGAGACCGAATAGACCTCCCAGCTGTGAGTATTGTCGTCGGGTTGTCTAGACTTTCAAAATCTGACAGATCATCATCCGAAAATTCAAAAATATGAGTTGATTCAGCTGTAACCGAGAAATCCGTAGCAGCAGCGACAACAACGGCAAAAGGCAGAAAAAAACAAAAGTTAAGTTTCGTAAACGCATTGGGTTTTTGTTGGTGTTGCCCTTATTGTTGTTGGTTCAACGTTGTTAGTGTCGGGGGCAATTTGACTACCGAAAAGTATTAAACAAAAAGCCCTCTCAGCGTGGCTGAAAATCAATACAAACAGCCCGGCAAACGGTGGCCAGAAAAAGATTGGAAAAAATAAATGCTTAAATATTTGCAAAAGAAATCGCTGGAACTGGTAAAAAGGAGGGAAAAATATATAGGTATACAAAAATAAAACAAAAACAACCTTTGGCAACGCGGTAGCCATAAATCAAAGTCGCGTTAATGAAAGCGCAATTAAAACGGGCTTCCAGAGTTTCGGGAGGCTTTCGAGGGGCGGGCGGGCAGCATATTTGGGCCAACTTAAAGCGCAGGAAATTAAATTTTATGATGCCGAGTCGCATTGGCAGCTAAGTTGGCCATTTGGCCAGACCCAGACCCCAAACGCAGGCCAATGCAATTGTTGTAGTTGTCGCGCCACCGCCGCCGCCGTCGTCGTCGACTGCAGTTAAATTTTTGCAGTATTCAGTTTTCAATTTTGCCGTTTGCAGTTTGCAGTCGTCGAGCTTGTAGTTTCTTTTGCTGTCTGAAAAGTTGCACAAGGTTGGCCACCGCCGCCGTTGACGGCTGCGAAAAGTTTTATGCAGCGCCACTGACACCTACACCCACACTCGTCGAGCCCGCGTCTAAAGTCAGGCGAGAGCGGCAGTAAGCCATAAGCCATAAGCCGGCCAGACTTGACCTACAAAACGCCGCGACGTCTGTGATTATGGCGCCCAGGGCGTACCGCAGACTTCTTGGTTCTTGGGCTCTTTACTGACCGTCCTGATTATTGTGACAATTTGCAGGCAATTGGCCATGGCGTCATAGCCCGGATCTAGACGGATTACTCGGTCTTGCCGAAAATACAAAGCCAATTTGGTAGTCTTGATAAGGGCAATAGAAAAAATTAGCAATAGTGGTATCCAAGTGTGCACCTAGTTTTCATTAACAACCTTATTTACTTCCATTCAATTTGAGGGCAATTTAGGCCCTCTCTCTGCGCTTCTCAATAGTCGCAGCTTAGCAACTGTTATACTTCAATAAGATGTACTTGCAAGAATTATAATTGTACCTATGAAGCGCGAGTACACAATTTTTGGTTATGCTGCATTAAATTGAGGTAAATATTAAAAAAAAAAATAAAATTTAATCAATGAAATTTACAAAAAGGAAACTAGGCCCCATAAATGATGGAAAACATTCTCTATGTGCTAAGTAGTTAGTTATTTCCCTTAAAAGCTGGGCGCCTTCAAGTTTCCCGATGAGAATTCATGGGAAACCAAGCTGATATCGATTCGGGCCACTCATACCCCAGCCAAGGCTATAAACATTTCAGCAATTCACACAAAGCTGCTTAATTGAAATCAAAAAGTAAAAAAAATCAAGGGGAAAAAAGGCAAAGTCCGAACGCTGGCCGCTTGGTAGGCCGGTCGTCGCCTGTTTGGCTTACTGACCATCAGCTTCATTACCATTAACCAACTGTGGCCACAAATCATGCATTTAACGCCTTCTTAACAGGCCAGCAGGCAGTGCAGTGGAGTTGGGAACTGAGTTGGGAACTGGGCACTGGGCACTGGGAATCTGGGATGTGGTTGTGGATGTGGCTGTGTAGCGCCTGCAATCAAAACTGGCAATAAGCATGCAAAACAGCCGCAGCAAACGAAACGAAATGAAATCAAACAGGCTTGCGAGGATTGAGGGGCACCGGCGGAGGAGGGAAGTGACCCTGGCAATGGTGTTTTTTTTTGTTTTTTTGCTTTTTCTGGTCAGGTGTAAGTCCCAAGCCTCGTTTATTGAGTTGTCCGAGGAGCTGAAGCTCGAGCCCGAGGAGCAGCCTGATGAGCTGTTGATGCTGCTGATCGTGCCAGTTGACAATTACACAACGAATAAAAGGCGGAGAGGGGGATGGGCACTTCATTCTGGCCTAATGGAGCGATCGCTGGCCAATTTTATGGGTCTTCGGCAGCAGGCAATTGGCTACCGCTACCAGTTTGCATGAATGAATGAATGGAGCCCAGTTGGAAACCGAAGTTGGGGCTTCATCTCTGGCCGCAGACGACTCATTCGGACAACTGAGAGCCATAAAGATAAAAAAGGATTTGCTAAGTGACTGTCCTCGGGTGCCGGTGTGTTTGCTGCCTTATGTCTGGGTTCTGTCAGCTTGTAAATCAATAGGAAGTCACATCATCATCAGCTCTCTGACCACAAAACGAGTTAATTCGTAGTGAAGACAAATCAATCCATCAGATTATTTGGCATTAGCAATTTGACTGAAATACGAGAGGGAGTGTCGGGTTTGTCCCTGTTTTTAGAGGGAGTTGGGGTGTTTTGACTTGAGTAAAAAGGTTGGGATAAAAATGGAGCATTGCAGAAAAGATGGTTTTTTAAAAAAACATGTTCCGTAATGATACTTAGAGAATATTTTGGTTAATGTTAAATAAATCTTCTTACATGGGCTTTAAAGACATTTTATAATTTATTAGTTCTATTGAATTTAAAGATTTTTCGCTACACAGAATATACTAGAGTTTAATTAATATTTTATTTAAGAAACCGAAACTTCCAGAGAATCCAATCTTCGTCTTCGCTTAGCCACCTAGTTTCCCTTCTTGTCAATGGCAAAACGACTCAATCACAGCTTCGGCAGATCAATCCATCAGATATTTTAGCATTAACAATTCAAACTAGACTCCACAAAAAACTTTATAGAGTCGCTGTTGTATTTTTTATGGATTTGGCTTTGACCAAGCTTATCGATTCCGCCATATGCTTATATCCCAATAGTCGTAGTCACTTAATTTCTACAAAGGAAACTAAGTCCCAGATCAGCGGAGTGTCTCTTTGGCCAAGAGCTAAAGACCAAAACCGACCGGGCCACAAAATTAGCCGCTCGTAAAAAACCTGACACAGGCGCACGTGCCGTTTTCGAAATACCCGTACTCCGAAAAAACGCTGAAAAAACTACAAAAATCTGAAACGCCTCACTACACAAACAACAGGCTAAACGGCTGAGGCCAAAAACAACTTGGCGGAGACAACAATAATTTCACTACAACAACAGCGGCCACATCGTCATAAATACCTTGTCTTCTGGCCGTTGACAATTTTGCGCAAAATTTATTAACCAGAAATTGATTGGCCAAACGGCAATCATCTATGGACGAATTTTTTGTCTCGTTTTCGCCCCAGCGACTTCATAACTTACTATTAGCCAAAACACAAAAAAATATTGAAAAAACAAACTCAACTTTTATCTGTTTGATTTTTTTTTGGGGCTTTGATAACGTTTTGGTCCGTCGAAATTTCGCATAATTATGATGCCTATAAATTTGTTTTCTTTCATTAGTTAAAGTTTAAGTTTTCTTGTTTTGCTCCGGCTTTTGTTGTTGCTGCTCCTCTTATTAGACGAAGGTCAACGACGACATAAAAAGTCAAATTTTATTTCAGTTGCCAACAATCCGAACGGCAAGACAATATGGGCCTCATGTGTGAGTGCCGAGTTTTATTTTACGGACATTTTAAAATCGATTAAAATATATGATTGCCATCTTATGGGGGCTAATGCTGAGTTTGTTTTGATTTAAAGTTGTCTTTAAGCAAAGGTTGAAACTGGGATAGATTGAGTAACACTAAGTGGATATTTTAAAAGCAGGCAAACCATTTTAAGACTAATATTTTTGGGAGTATGCGTCAGAAATCAGGATTTAAAATACATTTTGCTCTGGTTTATCGTTATACAAATAGTTAAGTTAGAATACTATTCCATTTTGAGGTGCAATTAGCACAATAGGTCGTTATAAATAAAAGAAGTTATCAGTTTTTTACTTAGGTTTTAATGAACTATTTAAACAGCTTTGTAACTCATTTGTTTTATGGCTGAAAAATTTAATTATAATCTATGGCTTAACACTTTGCGTTTTTTTCCTCATCACACATCTGAGATAAATTTTCTCAGGAATGAAAGAAAATTTGAATAACTAGTCACAATTTGCATTTACTCTTTTCAGTGCTCTGCTTTTTATAGCTACTTAAGGCGGTTTTTATTAGTTTCCATTTTACCATTGTTTCGACTCGATTTAGGTTTTATAACTGCTATTTGTGCAATTGCACGGAATTGTTTTTGGTGCTTTTTATGGATCCATTAGTCGATACTAATTTCGGAGCGGCACACGCTCTAAGTAGATCTCGGCCCACTCCTCGAGCTGATAAGTAAATGAGCTCAGCTGGGGGCTCTTAAACCCAAATCGATGACAATTTTGGGTGAAAGTTTCCGTATCGTTCGGAATAAGAAACCGCTTAGAGATAGAAAGTAGGGCGTGGCACTGGGCCCCCACCAATATCCCTTTGCCAAGACCACCGACTCTCCATTTGATTGCAATTTATATGCCACGGAGAGACGATCTTCTGCCGCGAATCCCCCCTGTTTTCGGCGAGGTGTTGGTGTTGTGTTGGCTACATCAAATGTGCAAACAAGCCACATAAATCTCATATAAGGCGAAATTATTTTTTACTACTCAATTGCAACAGCAGCCCCGGCAGCAGCGCCTTGAGTCGCTGGAGTTTCCGCGACCGGACAAAAGGGTCCTGGCCAAGTACATAAATCTCGCACTGCTCCTCCGACTTTTTGGCCCGGCCCAATTCAACTAAACTGAACCGAACCGAACTGAACTCAACTCATCTCAAGTGCCCAGTCTCGATAGTTTGTTACGGGTCCGGGTCCGGTAAATAATTGCGTACATTTGAACAAATCGTGTTTGATGTTTGCTGTTTGCTCTTGTTGTGTCGACCTGTGTTGTGTTGTCTTGTGTTGTTTTTCCCCCTCGCAGTGTTGCCTTTTATTGGCCTGGCTGTATATTTCGGTTTTGGTTTTGTAGAATTTTTTGGCTTGGTCAATGCTTTTATTGCTACACATGTTGTGCGGGAACAACAAAATATAAAGCAAGTGAGAGGTGGGCTTCAAGAACACAGCTCGACGGATGTGCTGCCCTACAGGAAGTTAAGAAGAAGGTAGAAAACTATCTATACATTCAGTACTTTCCTTCTTAATGTACAATATTTTATAACAATGATCTGTAGTTTTAAAATTTAATTAAATTTATATAAAGTGATATCCCAAAACCATCATTTGACTTGATAGCCCTGGGTATCAAACAAGCAATCTATTTCTCTCCCGCCTTACATTGATTTGTTTTTAGTACGTTTTCATTGAAATTTATTGCGCTTAACAAAATTAGCTAAGCAAATTTATTAAGCACTCTGCCCGAGCATTTTGTTTATGAACCCTTCTATCCAAAAAATAAGTTTCCTCGCATCTTGACCATTGATGTATCTCTCCACTCCACTTGGCTTGGCTTTTGCCCACGTGTAAAGCATTTCGAATCAAGCCAATCAATGAACCCATTAAAGTTTAATCACAATCACGTAAATAAAATGTAGAACTTGTCGCATAAATTAGGTGATTGCCAGCAGAAAAAACAAAACCAAAATCGCTGGAAAAAATTAGGCAAAAATTTAAGTTTTAATGAATTGCAAATTTATGCAAAATTTGGAGGAGCGCCGAAAAAGAACTTGACTTCTAGTTCATTTAAGCATATACATTTATATATATATGTTTCTCATTTGACCACAGTCGTAAAACCAAAAATGTATTAAATTAAAAAATGGGCCCGGGAGAAGACCACAAGAGTTTAATGAGAAAGAAACCTGATGGCCGCTCTACCAATTTCCAAAAATGTAACTTTCGAATTTAGCGGTACGCCTTTTTATTGAAATCCAACAACGCATAGATTTCTGGGTCTGTTGTTGGTGCCGACGTTGTTGTAGGTAGCCCATTCTTTAGGTTGTCAACTCGATGAGACATAAATTTACAGAAAGGCCAAAACGAAAAGCTGAAACTGAGCTCAGTCTCAGCCAAATGGCGGCAAATGGTTTTTGGACACAAAGGCCCCACCGGCCCCCAACCACCTAGTCATTCCGGGTTCCATCTCCATCTCCATCGCCCAGCGATTGCGACTGCGCCATGCTGTGTCACTTGTGCCCCCGACTAACTTGCTTTTTCCTTTCCGTTTATTTATTTGTATTTGTTCCCCAGCATTTTTTTATTCATTTTCATTTTTGGACTAATCAACGCCATGACCAACCGACTCTGAAACTTCGGGGTAGCCGTCTGCCATAAATTTCCGTCTTAGCCCACATGTAAAAAATCTATGCTGCTAGAGAGTTCGATCTGAAAATGTTTGAACCCGCTTCGAAGCTTCGCCTTAATTACGGAGTCTCGATAAGGCGTCGATGGCTCGGAACAAATATCGCTCTCCCCCGGTAACAAGTGTCTTGGCGGCTCTTTGATTAGCCACGATCGCTTATCGGTGGGATTGATCGGCCTGGCCGCGGCCTCCTCTTCCTCCATGCATTTGTAGGTTTTAATTTGGCGCTTGTTTTAGTTTTTATTATCGATCATGAGGATGGGAAGGTTAGTATGGCCAATCAGGGGACTTGGGTAGGTTTTTATTAAATTTTTAAAAATATAAAAAAAATGGAAAACGTTTTATGACATTTAAAATAAATATTTCTCCAAGAAAATAGTATTAAAAATGTGCAAAACTGTTTGCTGAACCTTACACTTGTTATAAAAATGATATCATAAATATTATAGTAATTTAAGGTAAGCTAAGATAATGTTTGTTTATTTTTGTTTTAATTTACTATACAGTAATCGAGCTTAAATATTTTTTATAGGTGTGCAATACAATATATTTTAATTGTTTGCTGTACCTCATTAAAATCGGTATATTTATAAATATATAATTTTTATTTCAGCAAAAATACTATATTATACCATTGCATTTTCTTTATTATATATTTTGGAGTGTTCCTTCTATAGAGTATTCTCTGTTCTTCCAAACGCTCAACCAGAAACTTTTCCATTTTGATTATTGCTCGCCTCATTTTTTATTGCTGATCAAATTTGTTGTGGGAAAAACTCAAGCAGATTGAGCCGAGGCATCGAGGTTGACGCGCTGGCCAGCCAGACGACGAGGCTGACTCAGAGGCGGGCCCACGCCCATTTTCAGCCAGAGATACGGCTACAGATCTCGCAATCAGAGACCCTACAGGTTGCCATTTGGCGGCAAATGCAACTGTGAGCTTAAAACTGTGTGCATTACTCAGCGGCCGGGCGGCTGAGCAGCATTTTTAATTGAAATAATTGCGGGTTGAGTTAATTAAACGATAAATAATGTAATTGTGTATAAGAAGGCGATTCACAGAGACGCTGCGGCGAGTCACGGCAAACAATGGTAGCCACGAAAAACGAAAATATTGCACATAGGCTGGGTTGCATAATGCACATAATGCACACGATGTCTTGGCATTCTTAACCGCAATCGCTGACTGGCACTGTAATTAGTGGCATATTTGTTTCAGCCCAGTCACAACAACAACGGCCAGGCTGTTGTTTGGCTTTGATTGATTATGGCCAACTTCGATTTGCCTGGCTTAATGATGCCGCGACACCCCCTCGTGAGTCAAAAGAGGGAGCGTGGGTATTTTCAATTTGAAAGAGGAAAAAATGAATTGCCCCGTAATCGAAGGCGCGTGCGCAGCGCACCCGATCCTCCGGTATCCATAATCGATTCGAAACAGTTTAATGATATCGAATCTTGTAGCTGTCACATAAAATGTATAAAACGCTTGAAATTATCTTCTCGCCCGATTTTCGATGCTGCTGAACCGCAGTTCAGACATGTCGTATACTTAACATTTGCACGCGGTAATATTCTGCGGTTCGCCAGGCATTATATGCATATCTTTTTTATAGATATAGGTACTAACTTGTTATAGGGCTGCAATAAGTGCTAAATGTTGTGCTAATTAATCAAGCAACTAATTGACTGGAAAAACCCGACGATAGATCGGCTTAGCATCCATTTTCCCCAGATCAGTTTGTATCGCATACAACGATCTACAAAAGCCGTACATCTAGAAATATCTGATCATAAATGGGAATTACCTTGGCCTACGATATCTGTACATTTTTGAGGAGCGCCTGATGTACTTAGATTTATAGTGTGGTTTTTGTAGTTCCCATTTAAAAATAGCACTGTTTCAATTAAATTATTAAATTAATTGTGACCGACCTTTCTAAAAGCTGGGCCACTTTTTCCTCGGTTCTCATTCATTGTTAGCTTATTTTCCTTTTTAATTTTTTATATCATATTAATTGGCTCCATTAGAAGTGCTGAAGTCATTTCGTTGACCTTGATTTTCCTACATAATTTAAAGTCGTTCCCGTCATTTATCACTGTGATTTTCACTTTGTAAGCTCGGATTCACTTACTACATCTACCCACACATGACGGCCTCCTACACTCCGAACCCGGCGAATGCCAAACCCAAAACAGCAGACCGAGATATGGAAACAGAAATAATTATTTCTGCGGCGTTTCTGCCCAGTCTCTGGGGGCGCCCGCGACCGCCCTGCCGAGGTCCTTTCGTCCAGTTTTTGCCCTTCAGGACCCGAGTCAAAGTGCAGACAGAAGGCGAACGAGCAAGGAAACGGGAAGGGATACAACACCAAAAAAATATAAGTACACAGGGAAACATTATGCCACGAAATCAATATATATGGATATAGTTTTCAATTTTATCCAGATCTTACTGGAAGATCTTGCATGAATATCCACAAATATTTAAGGTAGAAAATTCAATGGATTATATTATATTACTTTAAAAATTCTTCTGTCATTCTGTGAAATCCCATATACTTTTTTATTTTTCCCCTTATCAAAGGAGCTTTGAAATTATGGAATGAATTCCTGTTTTGGTATCCAATTTTGTTCCCAGTGCAGACCGCGGCACAACATATTTGCGCTGTGGTCCCGTGGTCAACCAGGGCACTTACGCAGTGCCGGCCTCAACCATGCCCCAGAGCCATGATGCGGATGCTGTTGCGGATGATGGAGCTGCTCCTCCAGCCTCGATGACGATGACGAGCTGTCCCGGCTCCTTTGCCAACTGATTTCGATTTCAATTTGCAATGGCTGCGCTTCATCGTTCATGGAATGCAAAAAGCCAAAGTCAACCGACCGACCGACGGGCAGACAGACCAACCAACCGACTGGCTGGCTGGCTGAGGAACAAACAAACAAATGTCTTTTAATGGCCACATAGAGAAGTGGCTTGTGGTTGCTGTTGTTGTGGGCGCAACAAGGCTTGCAACGCTTCCTGTCAAGTGATTTATGCCACAGGCAAGGCAGGGCTCGAGCTCAAAGCCCAACTGAGATCCCAGCTGAAACTGGGCTCCAGACTCAGACTCAGACCCAGACTCAGACCCCGACTCAGGCTCAGACTTATACTCAGCGGACCTAGCAACTAATTTTCCTGTGTGCGTTTGGTGCAGAAAAATTGACTGTCTTTTGTCTGTGCCGGATTCTTTTTCGCATTCGTCTTGCTCTTGTCTCTGCCGTGCACTTACAGATTTTTATTTTACTAATAAAGTATATTTCATATTTTAAAATAATTCAGAAAACAAAAAAAAGGTGTACCCTAAGCCCTGAATTTCTTTTACGTTTTTAAAAATATATATTTTAATCCCTTCAATAAGAAAAGTTTGTTTCTTAGTTTGCTTATTTTTATTACATTTAAATAGATTTTATAGAGCTTTAATAGATTTTAAAATAAAGTGTTAATAGAAATGGACCAAATAATAAATATAGAAAAATGAATAAATATAATTACTTTCTAAAAATGATATAAAAAAATACGTTTCATTTAAGAAGAACCTAATTTTGTTCATTAGTTTGTAAAGCAAAAATAAAGATCTAGCTCATACTATTAACATGTTACTACCCTTTAGAGTGTAATAAAGTTGTTAGAATAATAACAATTCGAATTCAGTGTTTAGATAAGAGTTAATGATTATTTAATTGCATAATTTGAGACACCTAAATATTTTACGTATCAATTTCATTTGCGAAACATTAAAATGCCTTTTTTTTATTAGATACTTAAAATTTAAATTTTCACAACGCAAGCAGTATTTCGTTCGTGCCTTAAGTATAGGTTTAATATTGATGATTATCAAATTTTCTATTCATTCAAATTGTCGTACCTTTTCTCCGTGTGCACTTCTTGCCTCGCGATCTGTGATGAATGTTGGCAAGTACCACGCACTTTTTGCCGCTTGTGTAGGTGCAATTTGCACAATCATCGGATGTCTGCGATCCTCGCTTTGGGCTCGGCGCGTGCTCGGCTTAATGGAGGAATGCTTCCCCCAATTGCACTTAAAAAACAATTCAATTTGCCATTGCCGGGTCGGCTCGGGGGCCGGGCGATTTATGAATGAACCGCAAATCAGTTTAGGCTTGGCCAAAACACGCACTCACACTCTCGCGCCCAGTCACTCGGATGGCAGGCGGCTTATACAGAAAATTAATTAATGACAATCAGTCAAAAAAAGTGGGGAAAAAATACGCAAACGAAATAATTAAACGGCAAACAGGTATTCAATTTCCATTTCAACCAGCCCATTCTACACACATTAGTCAGTCAGTCAAAGTCCGTCATCTCTTGGGGTCTTGGACGGACGGCAGCCGCAGCTTCTCGGGGCTCTCTGTTTGTTTTGGTAATGAAGCTCATTTCCGTTGGGCATACGAAAATATGCATACACGCCTTGGATAGTTGAAAATATACTTAGTAGACGGCGAGTGATTTCAAATTATGGTTAGATCTCTGCCAATACAAGCTAAGTTCATGACCATCTCTAAAACATTATTGGACTTCCTCGCCCGTAAGTCCATGTACTCGTTCGAAGAACCTCTCTGGCACAATATTTTGATGTGTGGATTATCTTTCTGGCCGCTAATTTCCATTCGGACAACAACTCGTCCGACAGTTTAGCATTTCAATCAATTTGGGACCGCGTAGCATCGACAAGCGCGACAACATCTCCCTGCCTAATCCAATTCAAAGCAATTATGCCTTATTCGCCTTAATTTATTATAATAAATGTAAAATACAATGCAGGCGTTCGTTTGCCTGTGCTTTTTTCCCCTGGTTTTTCGGCGTTTTGTGAAAAATTAAAATTTTTGCCAAGTGTTAAAATATTAATTATTTAAGCGATACACGCAGCAATTTTGGCGCGCGACTCTTGTATATTTTATTTTTTATTTGTTATTTTTTCGAGTTCCGTTCCATGCGGCGTCTACACATGTTTGCTGCTTGTTTGTTTGTTTTAAAAATTGTATTTTGTGTTGTTTAATGAATGATTTCTCGGTTCAAGAGCTGCGAGGGCCGGCGAGAGCAAGTGAATAATTATCATGGATTTTTGGGGTGTTGTTTTACTGTTTTATCTCGCTTTTTGATTGACAAATTAACTGTCACGATTCTGCGATGATTTTTGTTTTTAATATTTGCATATGTATTGAATACATTTTTTCCAGTAACTTATTGTATTTAATGTTTAATTGTTCTCACTTGTTTGGTGGTTAATTAATGGTTGACTTAGTGTGCGGATAAGGTAGCCATTTGTTCAGTTTTGTAAATGATAAAAAGATTAATGGGTGTTTGGGTTTTTGACTCGTGCTGCAGTAATTGAAATTTTATAAAAAAATAAAAAGAAAATTAAATATTTCAGAGATACTTCGGGATTATTGGGAAGTTAAATAATAATATATTTTATATAAGCCTCTCCATCTTTGGGCGCAGTTTAGAAGATAGCTGGCCAGCCCCTTGGCGACCATAAACACTTAAAATTCCATCTACTGAAAGCCCAGTAAACAGTCTCTCTAATAGATCCAATTACAGTTTATGTCACGTACTTAATTCCACTTAGACGGTGTCCAAACGCTTGACGTTTCGCTGCTGCCGTTGTTGTTTTACCTGCCGGTGTTTTGCACCTGCAATTAGCCAGTCCAGCCTCATAACAACTCATTTTTTATGAGCTTGGTATTGTTGATGTTTTATTTTTCTATTTCAGTTTTTTGTTGTGCGCCCGGGTGTGTGTGTTTGTTCGGCTGGTGGCACAACTGATTACGATTTAAACGCTTTTGTCTAATTGCATCTAATCATGAAATTTGTGCGACCAGCTCTGGCCGGCCCGCAGTCAATTAAACGATGCCCCGATCGATGGGGTAATCGATTCCTCGACTTTGTCACACGATCCACATTCGTGTCTCCCCCACTTTTCCTCAGCTCCGGCTGATTGGGCAACCTGTAAGCAGGCGATATATCAGCCAGATATCGTCTTAAGATGCCACAGCTTTCACTCCAGCCCTAAGAAGGTAACCCAAGCACAAACACTCTGCGATATCAGTGAGCTAGTCCCAATCCAATAACTTAAAACAAGTTTTTCTCTCTTGTTTTTTCTGAGTTTGGATTTTGGAGGCAAAGAAAAGACCCAAAAACTAAAAACGAATCTAAGCACGATGGTGTCCCACAAATAAATTATTACCCAAAGGGCATTCAATGCCTTTTAACAACAGGTCAACCTTATCATTATTTTTATTATTATTATTATTATTTCCACTCGCAAAGGGCCCCAAACCCAAATCGATACCCAAGCCAAAACTAAAGGAAAAAAAATCAAAAATGATCTTGGCTACCCCCTTCTCTTACCAACAATTTTCAACTGGGTCTTAGACTTTTGTGCGTGCGTTTTAAATTTTGGTTCGTCTTCGATTTCGTCTCGCCCTCTGCAGTGAAAATCAGGCAAAAGTGGCTCAGACTCTTCGAGTTCGACTTTGCCTTCGGCTTGGCCGGGGTTTTTTCTTAGCCGTTGTTGCTGTAAATTTAATACAAGCGCGACACAAAAGACGCACAAAAATGTCATAAATTACAAAGCGACCATGATATCAGGGATGGGCAGGGCAGTCGAAAAAGAGCTCTCTATGGTTCGATTTAAGCGTATATCTCTAACCGGGTAACATTCGATACAAGTCCGCGGCTCGGGCTCGGGGAATAGAGCTTGATTAGTGGAATGTGCGTCACAAGATTGGGCAAAAAGCAAAGCCATTTAGGGAATGAGGTAATCCAGTAGGGCCCTGGAGGTCGAACAAATTACAAAAAATTCCGGTCCTTAGTGGGAATAAATTTAAAAAATAATATTTTATATATATTTTTTTTAGTGGGGAATATTAATTTTTATGTGAGCCGAAGAGAGCTGGAATTTTACTTCGAATTGTCTTATCGAATATAAATTCATGAAACGGTTGGGGACAAAGTAGCTAGCGAGCATAACACCTCATAATACATTTATGTTTTTTCGAGAGATCCAACATTTTCCCACAGATCCCTTTCCTGCTCAATCAGCAACAGTTATAGGGAAATGGTGATTTATCAGCTTCACATGGGTATCACTCACAGGTTTTCCGCACCTCAAAGGGCACAACTAACTGTTTTCCCACTTATCAATGCAATCCGCTAACGGTAAAGGACTCATTGTTGCCTACTTTTCTTGCAATTATGCAAAGGTATTGCAAAACATTCCCACTTGACTGCGTGAGAATTTCAATTTCAAGTCGAGACGACACTTCAGCCGCTCGAGCTCTTTGTGGCCCGCTGTGCCCTTTGACCTGTCGTTCGAAACCCTCGAGATTCGTATCTCTATGGGCGCAACACGACGCAGGTGTCTCTCTCACGGCCTGCATCATTAGGATCTGTGGCAAGTGTCGTTAACCCCTTTTTTCTGTTCTTCTTGTCTCCTGGGCGTCGGGGAGCAGGGGAAACCCCTGACTGAAATGTAGTTTAATCATATGCTCAGATGCACAAACACGCAACACCTACACAGGATAACAAACAAGGACGAGACAGTGCAGTGGCAAGCAAAAAAAGTGAGGGGGGGACAAATAAAACAGGACTCGCTCTCTGTTGAACCCCACAAAACCCTCTCCTTCGTCCTGAATTTCGCTCTCTTTTATCCTTTTTTCTGCCTCGCTCGCTCCAGTTTTGTAACGAGGTCGTTGGCTGCTCTGTCTCCGCGTGTCTGTGTGTGGGGAACGCATCCTGCATACCAAACAGCTACCGGAAATTCCTGCCCGGGAAACTCCCCCCTCCCCCGTTTCAACCAGCTCAATCCTCTCTACCTTTATCAATAAAGTTGCGCAACTATTTCAAAGTCGAGACAAAATGCAGTGCACTGTTTTCTTTTTTTTAATTGCCCACAAATGCGTCTCGATTTGACAACTGAGCAACATGTGGAAGGACATCCCCAGGATACGAAATCTGGGATTTCCCCTGCCAAAAGCTGCCACACACACACCCACCTTCGCCTTGGCTTGTTTGGCATTCAGATTGCATCGCATCGCGTGTGTGTTTTGAATGTCCTGCCAGCGAGTGGCGATATGAATTATTCAAAAAAGCAGCAACAAAAATGCAGGAAGGGGTGGCATTTCGTGACAAGGGGGCGGGTAAGTGGGCAAGGGGTAAACAATTTTTCGCCGCCGCCAAGGACGAATATTTTGAAACGCTGCGCGGCATACAAAAGAGGCCAGCGGAGCTTTCGATTTAGCCAGTTAGAGCGAGAGCTAGAGCCACATGTGGTTGTAAGTGTGTAAGGGCCCCCTTCTACGCCCCTGTTTCTGCCCCCTTCTGAATGTGTCGCATACAAATGTCCCGAGTCTGAGTTTCAGTCTGAGTCTGGGTCTGGTTCTGGTCTGGTTACATTTGCGGTTACATTTGTATTGCGAGCTGTCGCGCCACTCAAAGTTATATCCTTTGACAGGACGCAGTGCACCAGCCCCAGCCACAGCAGCTTTCCTCCGGCGAAAGTGAAAGTCAAGGTTAATCCGTCTGCAAAAATTCAATATTTTATGCATTAAACTTTATGGTCGCCGCTCACACTCTCTTCCTTTTTTTATTTGGGGCGAACGGAGGTTGGGAGGCTGCCGGAATGCATAAAATATTTCTTGTTGTGTGCTTTTGGGCGCCATTTTGAAGCTGCCGGGAAAATGAGGTTGGGCGGAAAAAGGTGGGTGGTGCATGGCATGGCGGGTTTCCCGTTGCGTGATGCACTTTCGGTGAAGTTGGCTGATTAATGAGGCCAAGCCAAGGCTGCCCAAGGGTCCATAAATCATGTACACCCGACGCAGTAATTCTTATAAAAAAGAGTTATAAAACATTAGTTTTTCAGGGCCAACTGAAGTGCTTAATTTGCATGGGCTATCAAAAAATCTACAGCTTTTTAGTTTAGAACAAACAAAATGTTGGAGTTTCTCACAGAATAAAATATAGGACCTATAGTTGATATTCCTTACTATTTTATATAGTCGAGATGTGATTTTTCTCCCTGTGACCGTAGAAAACTCTGTGATCATGCAAATTTCGGCTCATTTTCCATCAATTCCCCAGATTACTCAGGCGTCATCTAAGCGCAGTGAGAATCGAGCCGGAGCACTGAGCTCATTGACCCACACGTTTCGTCTTCACAGTTGTCACATCGAATTGAAAGCCGCGACCAGGGCCAATGAAATTGAACTTTAAATTGAGGCAAACAAAGGCAAGCGTAGCAGAGGCAGTGCAGTATCAACGGCAGGGAAACGGGGCTGGGTAACTGGGTTAATGGGTCTGTTTTGGCTGAGGACAGGTTACATGACATGACGCACTGGTGGCCGACACACGCCGCGGATACGCAACGGCCTTTCACTGCAATCGGCACTCGAACGCACACATTCTGTGCCGCTGCCTCCGTTTAATTGAATAATAAGCCCGCTGCAAATCTCAGCCAGAAAATGCAGGTCAACCTGCAGCGATCTGCGGCATGTGAGTGAATTAAATGCCGGACAGCTGCACGTGCACAGTTCGCTGATTGTTGCGCAAATTTCGCTGAAATTTGATACTACTACTCGCCTCGATTCGATGCCACTCGACTCGACTCGCTCCCCTCCATCTCTGTTGCCCCGGCTTTGTTTTCGTTTCTTGGCTGATCTGTTACAATATTTGTAGCCCCTGGGAGCCGCGAGGTCAATTGATTGAAACAACTTTGAACTTGTTGATCTTGTCACAAATTAAAAGAAGATTTATAAACACACACAGGCAGTGGACATTAGGCGATACAGGGGACAGTGGGCAGTAGATAGGAGGGAAATCAGACTAGATTTTGGTGTTTATAAATGAAAATCTTTAACTTTAATGCATTGAAAAAATTTGTTCACATTTATAATTTGATTAAAATCAAAGAACTTCCCTATTATACGGTAAAAAAAAGTATTCTTAACATATTTTAAAATTTTTAGGTATTTTTTCATATTTATTTGAATTTATAAAAAAAATTGCCAAACAGTCCACATATTTGAAACTTTTATCGAGTACTTTGTTGAATGTATATATAGTACAAAAACATTAACAAATATTTTTATTTTTGTTAAAAAATGTTTTCTAAATAAATTTCTTGAAAATCCTATTGAAAAAACTATTTATCGATGGATTACTGTGATTTTTGTATACATTTTGGTCAGCTTTTAGTACCCTTTGCTCGGGGCGTTAAAAGCGATCAGAGCTCCGTCTTTCGCAGCTTCTTCCTCATTCAACCCATCGACGTCGACTGGCGGTCTTTGTCTCCATGAAATCTTCTCTTCTTCAGCAGACTTTGGATCTCAGTTTTTTCCCTTTTTTTGTTTAAACATGATTTATAGTGCTCCGAACCCTAGGTTTTTCTTCACTTTTCAGCTGTAAAGCTCTTGGTTTTCAGTTAGTGGCGCCAGTTGGGTCAAGTGGCTGTGGGCCATGCCACAGAACGTGCTAACACTTGGTTGAGAGAAGCTAGTGGCTCGTACAAAACTGTTTTCTGTCCGCTTCACACGCAAATGTCTCGCAGTCAATTTTGTTGATGTTTTTATACCGCATTTTATTTGGCATCTAATGAGCAGCGGATCGATCGATGGCGCGACCTTCGCGTTGTAATCGATCGCTGGCCATAAACCCACCACGAAGTGGAATGTCTTTGGCCGGATTTTAATGATCATGATCCGATGTTCGAGCGGTTGCAGCTGAAATCGGTGTTTGTTTTTCAAACTAGATGCACGGAAAGAAATTTTAGGAAGATCTATGGTGCTTGTATGAGCCATAAATTGTTTACTAATACGATTTATTATTGAGAATTTTTTAATATATTTTATATAGAGAGAAAAAAGTGTTAATGGCTTATAGAATTTTTGTTTAACAGTATTGTAATAATGATTGGTGTGCTACAGTTCTTATAATTTTATCAGACTTTAATTTTCACGCACCAATATTTGTTTCTCTGCATCCAATCAAATTGAGTTCGGTCTCCCAGAGGAGTGAAAAGAATTTCATCTGCCTTTTTTGACGAGCGAACAATAGAAATCCTTCAAGCCCTGAAATGTAACTTCTCCTTTTTCCGTTTTTTGAGGAATTTCGCTTTTTATTTTAGAAACAATAAGGAGGCAGACGACAAGTTTAGCCTTTGGCCACGCCACATAAAGGGCTGTTTTTTCGGGTTCGTGGAAGTCTCGTGTTTAGCACACGCGTAAATTTTAGTAGCCCCCTGGCAGCCCCTTCTGGCCCCCTTCTCAGCCAACTTCGGTGGAAGGTTCTTCGGCGGCATTCGCTTTGAGCCGCGTCCGCCATTCGCAACGCATGCGCACAAAACGGTACCGCTAGCGGGTATGATATAGGGGTATGCTATATGTCCAGGGCCCGGGCGAGTTGGGGGCAGGTCTCTTCTGGCTTTTTGTCGCCGCATTTCATTGTTGCATTTTGGCTGGTTTCCTCTCTGTTTTTTTCTTTTTGTTAACTTTGGTTGCTTGTCGCTAAGCGCACGTTTAAGAATGAATCTTCGTCGGAAACGATGATAAAATGCTTCAAGACACATCCAAGCTGCGGCTTCAAGGTCAGAAAGAGTTTGGTCTCTGTCTGCGATTTAGTTGCGTTTGGTTTGTCCTCAGCTTTACTTTTTTTTGACCAGCTTTATAAACACGTCAGTATGTCAAATTGCCAGTGAGTTACGTTCAACTGGCTTAAGAAGTTTCAATAAAACAAAGGAAGTGGTCAAAGGTAATGCTTTGTGTGTTGAATGCTCTTTATTTAAAGTCCACATTAAATTATATTTATTTATCATAACCCTGTCCTTCTTTGTATCTTGACACTATAAATATTTTGATCTGTATCTTCTTGTTTTATATTGATAATTTAAAGAGGTCAATTATTTTAAGAACTAGAATAACCATTTCTTTACTTTAAGGGTATTTAGGGCTTCGATTTCCCCAAGAGGGGTCTTCTTAATTTTTCGGTAGTTCCAATCAAAGTGCCAAACTACCTTCTCGACCTGACTCCTTTTCCGCCTCTCTCATCCTCCAGATACAAAAAATAAACGCAGCCCCGCACTCAGGCCTGGTTATTTCCATTGTTTGCTCTTTTGGCCCTTTTCTTCGGATGTGTGGTTGTTTGGATTTGTTGTATTTGTATTTGCTTATGAAGTGCGCACAACTTGACTAAAAAGGGGCAAACAATTGCATTGATCTGGTCAACCCGCGGGCTCTCGAGCATTTTGGGCATAAAGTATGAGTAAAGTATTTTGTTGGTTCTCCAGAGGCTGCTGACTTTGCTTCTGGGATGGGATCGGATGGGATCTCTTTGGGCTGCGCTGTGTGCATTGTTTTGGGTCATGTCGCTGGTCTTCGGGCCATCGTTTGCATTGGCGTTGGCGTCGTTGTTGGCAACGGTAGCATCCTCCTCCTCTCTCGGCCCAATCCCATCCCAATCCAAAAACCCAAATCCCCAGCCTAAGCCTCATCCTGTGCCCCCACACTTTTTGTTTTTGGGTCTTTGGTTTTTGTTCTTGATCGTGTCGAACGGCGAGCGCCCCTTTTAACAGCGCATAACAGCGAAATCATGACTTGCCATTTACATTGTTCGCTCGTTTTGGACTTTATTGTTTTTGACGGCCCAGGAGAAGAAGGCCAGGCTTCTGCTCTCCGTTCTCCGGTCTTCCAGGCCGTCGATGGCCAGGCTCTGTCTGCGGATTCGGCCGCTGCTACTGCTGCCTCTCAATTCAAATGAAAAATAATGAAAAATTATTCAATAAAAATTATTTCGGGGGAAAGAACAGGACAGCGAGGAAGAAAGAGTGCAGGTGCACTGAGGAAAAAGGCTGGTTATACATTTAAAATACAAGGAAACTTTAAATTTCACTTTTGTGATCTTAATAAGTCCATCCTATGCACGTCTTTTTAATGATATTCCTAAAAAATGATATAGTTAAACCTTTAATAAATGGATTAAATCTATCCATATTTTTACACCTTAATAAATGTTTTAATGCCTGCCACTTGGCCTAAGCTTGGCTCACTAAATTCATTGAAATTCTACTACCAGTCGTCAAAAGTTACATTACAATGTCTTTTTAATAAGTGGCCAAGATATTTAAAATTTAAGTGGCTGCTTGTGTTTCAAATTTTAAAACATTTACATGCGATATGCTATTAAATTTTATTAATAATTTATAAGAAAATAGTTTTATTATTTTTTTAAAACTTTGTTCTATGTTCAGCAACCTGTTCCATATTTTTCACTGTGTGACTTCGTGCGTTTCCATGGTCCGAGGCAACTTCCGTTGCCAGTAGCTGGATAATCTCAATGCCCCCAACTGATCGCGATCGTGAGTTAAGTGATCGCGCTATAATTTTCCCTTTGGCCCTGGATGGCAGTGGAGATGGAGCCCTGGCTGCAGCAGGCCCATGAAAATGATTGTTAAACGATTTTGTGATTTGTTGTTGGCTACTGTGCGCTGGTTCTGACCGGCTCTATTATTATTAGCCCTGGATCGGATCAGATCAGATCGGATGGGATGGCATGGGCTGGCATGGGTTGGCATAGAATGGGATCGAAGGGTGGTGGGATCTGGGCTTGGGGACTAAACAAGCACCAAGTGGCTGGCAATGCCAAAGATCTGGCGGACGCACGACTCGCTTAAGTGCGGCCTGACCCAGTTTGCGATTTTCCAGCGCTCCCTTGATCTCTGACTATGACTATGACTGTGACTACGAGCAGCGACTTGATAAAGTGCAGTGTGTCTCAGATTTGTGCGCTTTGCACGCCAAATGACAAATAGCTGGAGATGCAACAACTGCTGCAACAACATGGGCAACAATTGACACAACAATGAGACTCGGAATCAAACCGGCAACGGATGCGCCCAATGAGCAAACAAAGCTCAGCGGGAAATTGCCTGAAAAGCCTAGGGAAACCTCCAGAGAACCCTGGGTGGCGGGGGCCTGGATTTATGCGATTGCCGCTCGCCAAGTGGCATAGTGACTGCCACTTGAGGAAACACGCGAGCCAAATTAGCGTGCCGCCTTTCTGCTAGATACTTTATGCACATATCTTGCGGATACACTTGCACTGATTCGCTTTTCTTTCGTTTTCATTTTTCTATTCTCTTTCTTTGTGCTCCCTCCGATTAAATGGCACTTCCCCTTGGCACGGGTCAAACGTGGAGATCCAACTCTTTCTTTGCCCAACTATGGACAATCAATTTCAATTGGGAGCAAACAAAACAAAAGCCCCGAAATAGACGGCCGAGCATCGAAGATGTCTCGACCTGAAAGTGAATCATGAGAAAATTTGGTTCTGGGAAATTATAGATGAATTTTGGGAAGTCCAAGAAACCTGTTCCACTTCTATAATGCCCCCACTTAATGGCTAAGAAAATGTTAGGTAAATTCAAGATCTCGAGAGCTTGATATGGGCTACACAGAGAAAAGGGTTAGGGAAAAGGTTTGGAAAAGGTTGAAAATTATAGCAATGCTTAAAAAAATGTTCGTATAATTATAAAATTATGAAATATAAGTGTTGCTACAAAGGAAGTTTACAAGCCAAAGTAAAGTTTTTTATTTATATATAATTTGCTGATATTATTAAAAGTATATAAGTATCTTGAAGACCAATATTACAGTTTAAAATCCTACAGCTTGCGTTATGTGATCTCAAATTAATTCAAGGTTAAAGAACGCTCTATCCGTAACCGTAAATTTTCCCATATTATCAACCCATTTGTCACACTCGCCAGCCGAATGACTGACTGACTGATTGGCTGAATGAGCGGCCGATGCCTCAGCTACTGCGAAAGTGAACCCAGGCCCAAGTAAACCGCATAATTGACACATTAGCTCGTTTGTGGCTTCGGTCTTCGGTCATGCCCGCTTAATTGGCACCGAGAGTCTGACTCAGAGCCTCTTCTTGGGCATTTTCTTCACGGCCGGGTAATGCGTTTAAGAGGCGTGATCTTGTCTTTTGGACGCCCTCCTGCGGTGACTGAGGAGTCCGGTGTCCTTCCGTTCTGTCCCGTACGATGCCACACCATCCCGTCCCGGCTGATTGATCATTGTGAGTGGTCCTACCTAGGAGTCGCTTCGAGGTGTCCAAGTGCTAATGTTAATTCCCGGTGTTTTGGTAGCAAAACTGTCGGGATTATGGCTTGCGACAACAAAAGTGTTGAGCCAGAAAATTAGCCAGTCTCATGCTGGGAAGTAGGCTGCCTGCGGAGGAAGATGGGTTATAGCCAAAGATCGGTTAATTGCTAATCTGGGTCTTGAGATGGTTAAGAAAGGGTTAGTCCTGGGTTCAGCAGGGGTTTTATGGGAAATTTTTGGCTTAGTCCTATAATTAGTACTTCTTTGTTTGGTGATTTTGGAATGGTTTTACAGGAATTAAATCATTGATTTATTGGAAAAATGTTAAGCAAATATACTGATTAATTTTTCGATAATTTTTTATAGCTCAACCACCCTATAAATATTTAAAATTAGTTTTTTAGTTTTGTAATGGGGCTAATGGAAGAATTTTTCAAATGGAGATTTTCTACCACATTTTAAATGAACTGTCTTCTGCTTCCAATTTAGTTATTTTATAAAATACCGCCCATACCTTAGCGTGCCTTCTAAACCCCCGAAAACAGTAGCAATCTGAGCCTGTTATTTGCCCTCGAATCGTTTTATCTTTCGCCATGCGATACCAAATTTTATTTTATTTATTTTGGCTATCTGTCCGACTGTCCGTCCATTTCCACCGCTGTCTGTTGCTGCTGCTGCAACTGTTGATTTTATTTCATGCCGTTTATGCAAATGAAGTTCAAAAGGATAAGGCCAAAACAGCAGCGGCATCGGCATCGGCAGCAGCAGCAGCAGCAGCAGCAGCAGCATCCGACTCCCAGCATTTGGACATAAAAATTATTTCTGAATGAAATTCGTATGTCCCGAAATTCGTATCGATGTCTGGCCGGAGTCCAGGGTGTCCCTGTGCTGCCTGTCCAAATGCAAATGGCATGCCGCAAAAAAATCAAGACCGGTAGCCGGCAAAAAAATTGTTGTGATATCGAATTAATTAAAAAGGAGCCGAGCCGAGTCGAGTCGAGTTGAGTTGAGCCGGGCCGAAGGGAATTCGATGCGGGAACAGACTCTGGCGCCAAATGTAAATGAGGCAACAGTTTCGGAAATTAGACCTGGGCGAGGATGTTGGCCAGCACCTTGTGAGGCCCGCTTCAATTTGGCGCTGATTTGGCGGTCGTGTTAGCCTTTTTCTGTGTTTTTCTTCTTTTTTTGGGGGAAGCTGAGTGCGCATGCGTGTTGTCGTTGTTCCAGCCTCTCGCCGGGGAGACGTGCAACAAGTTAATTAAGCCGCATTTGCATGATATTGTCAATGGAGTGGGGGCAGACCATGGTATAGGAGATCCCCTGACAACCCACACTTCCTGTGGAGGCGCAAAGCGAAAATCGAAGGAAAAAATACGTGTCGCAGGCGGCGTCTAGAGCTGTGCCATTACCCCACCCACTTTTCCCACTCGTTTGGCTGGGCCAAAAACTAGCAACGATCGATCACATGCTGCGAGCTGCGGTAATCCGCACTTCCACGCCTTAGTCGCATTTTCATTTCCATTTTCATTTTCATGCGCGCCCCTTTTGTCCAGACCCAAAATACAGGACACAGACAGGCAGTTTATTTTATGATTGATTGCAAATAAAAATCGCAAATATGAGACACTCACACTCACACATGAGGATGGTATGTTTACTTTTTGGTTTTTTCCCCCGTCGCGATGGCATGGGATATGGGACATAGGACCCATGTGGTTGGCTTTGGGTGTGGGTTCGGTGGTGGTTTCATGCCCAGATTGGACATATGTCGTTGACGTGACTGCTACTGTAAGCGAGAACGATTTGGGCTAAGTAGCCAGGGCGTTACTTTCCTATTTTCCTCGCCGTTCATTCAATATTTTTGCTTCTTTTTGGCAAGACTAATTATTGTCAGCGCGGGCAGCGCATATGTTCAGAAAATCTGGGGGTGCTGTCCGGAGGATGCGAATATGTGAGTTGGGAAGGGAGGTAGAAGGGTTAAAATTCTGAGGGATATTGTCAACATTTTTTTCTAAAGTTAATGGTCTGCTTTGGCAACCTATCATTAGCTAAGAAGTAAGTAAAAACAGAAACAAATCAGAAATAAATGGGACCCATCTTAACCCATCTTTTCTGATATGTACAAGAAAATAATATAATCTTAAGTATCTTTAAAATTACAAATCAATTTAAATTTTACTTTTTTATTTACATTTGTTGTCATATTTTTCCAAATTTAAAACGCAAACTAATATGCTAAAGCCTACAACTCTTAAATTAAAATATTCCTCCACATAAGCCATGCTCATACGTTTACTTTGAGCTTAAAGCCGCCTAAACCAACAAACAACGTCAGCGATGGGTCATAAATTAATATTTACAACCAATCCGTATAATTCATCCTGCCCCAAAGCGATGCGAATATATCTTTAATCATTCATCATGCGGCTCAAGTTCCCTGCTGCACTTATCGCTCATCCTTGATCATTGATTGACCGCCTCACTTTGAGCCAAACCAGTAACTTGGCCACAATCGCCGGGCCATCACGGAAGCCAATTCAAATTGACTTTAATCAGCGGCTATTGTAAATGTGGAAAAAACTGCAGGCGAGCGGGCTAAAAGCTGTTGACGATGAGCAATCGGCACCGCCGCAGCCACCTGAACCACTCAGCCACTTGGCCCGGCAGCGGCGCCTGTCAAAAAGTTGTCATTCGCCGTTTTCCTATCAAGAATTTATTTCAGACATAGCATTGAAATTGTTTAGACAACAGCGCAAGCACAAATACAAAATGAAAAAAAAAACCAAAAACTTTTATTTCATTTCAAAAGTTTCAAATGCGTTGCACATGCGCAGCGGGCACAGCAGCAACAACAAAGCTGATGTCGATCGCGGCGTGCACTTAAATAAAATGGTATAATAAATAATAAAAATATATTTATTAGAACAAAATACAAACAAGTTTTAGTTTCTTAAAACAAAGTTGTAAATTCTAAATTAATAAATTTTTCTTTTTTAGGAATAAAGTTAATTCTCTTAACTAAGATGCAACCCTCAGAGGAATCTACTTCATGAAGTCTTGTAAATAGTAATAAAAGTCAAAAAATAAAATTATAAACTTTTAAAAACCGCTCAAAATGACAATGTTACTCAAATTTATTGTTACATTAAAAATGTATCAGTGGGATATTTGATTTTTCATTTTTCCCGTTAAGTTTAATCACAATTGAAGTATTTTTGAGGTGTTAAATATTATTTTCATAAGTAGCTAAAAAGGCAGTACAATTTTTTCCTCTGTGGTTTCAGTTGCCATCGACGCTGGCTTGTTTTATGCCGCTCCATAGATAAAAAATACACCTGTCGCATTACAGCTAAATTTATGTCCACCGGTAGACCTTTACTTCGCTGCGGCTAGAAACGCGCCCCGCACTGCGTTTGTGTTTAGTATCTGTGTGCGAGTCGATTGCACGCTTCGATCGGGGCGATCGGTGGATCGGCGGATCGGTGGTTAGGTGGTTAGGTGGTTAGGTGGTTAGTCGGTTAGGTGTATAGGTGGATCGGTGGCCGTCTCGATTGCCTGAGATGTTCGGTGGGGGTCCGAGTGTTGAGGCATTTCAGGTTTCCAGTCGGCCAGCCAGCCAGCCAGCCAGCTAGCCAGCTCGTTGTTGATGCGTTGCCGCTGGCCGCTGTCTGGGCCGCTTGGTTTTTTGTGTTTTTTTCTTATTTTGCGTCGTTTGCCCGCTTTTTTCTTTGGCTTTTCGAAATAAATACATAAAATTCGATCGAAAGTTTTGTGCTTGACAACGACGGGTCCGGCATTTGATTTCGCACAGATAGCCCGGCTGGAGATGACGTCAAGAGAGAAACAAGCCAGTCTTGTAGCCGCGGAACTTGGACAAATACTTTACGGTACTCGGACCGCCGAAACGAACCCAACTGCTAACTGTTCGGAGCCCAGCTATGTGATCTCCGATTAGCAAACAAGCTGCCGGTAGAATCTCCCCTCGATCACGGCTCGCCGTGCTGTGCCCTATCATTAGCTACAAGATCCGAAACAGACACTGCGCACTTTTGATCTAGCCAACTAAAATAAACACTTTGGTGGGGTTAGGGTATGCACCAAAACATCTAGGGTATCCACCTAAAACACCATTTACCTATACGGTAAATGCTCACAGGACAATCCTAAACATATTAACAAAATGTTCCTTTTCTATGATAGCGAAATATATATATATTTTTGTATGATGAGTTGTGATGTTAAAAGTTCCTGTTTTTTTTTAGAAAACGGTCCTTATTTTATCTTTATTTTTATTTAAACACGTGCTTTACTTCCTTATTAACTTTAGAGAGCATTGGAGTGGAGAAAACATCCTTATTTTTCGTTTATAATTATTTTAATGCCAGTTGTACTTCCTTATTAACTTTAGACATATTAAAAGGTTTTGAGGCATCTACCTTTTCCTAAAATATATTGCAGGCATTAACTAAATGTAATTAATTTATTGCTTTCCCCAATTAAAACATGCAAATAAATAATTATTGCTTTCAAAGGGTTTTACATATCCGTAAGAATATAATTACATGTAATTTATCACTCTAATTAAATATGTTTAAAAATATATTCCTGAGATTATAACATTCCGGTTTCTGATCCAACAATTATTTAACGTGATATATAAATTTAAGAAATAGAGAAAATGGTAATTTATTGTTGTGTAAGACAATATGGTTTACCAATTTACCTGAAAATGTTTAAGCTAAGGGGTCAAAGAATATTTTTAAAATTTGTTAAAATAAAATTTAGCAATACTTAATTGCTTTTTTTGCAGAGCATCTGAGCCTCGCATTAGGCCAAGTCAGCTTTTGGTTTTAGCTTAAGTCTTGTATTTGCTTGGCCCATAGCTGGCGGCGTATTTAAGTCGACACTCGGGGAATTTTCAGTATGTTGTTGGTCCCTGTTTATTTTTTTGCTTCTAAGACAACGCATCGCCAGCAAAAGCTCATTTATCAAAACGTCGATTGATAGCCCAAGCTAAGCGCTTAAGTTTTTGCACTCACTGTGGCGAATGGCCCTGCGATGATTCACAGGTGAGTCAACTAATTGCAAGTGCGACGACTCACTCGTAGTTACAACAGAATGTCAGCATCACCTGTCCCCAAAGAGCCAAATGCCGAGGGATTCGGTACACCGAAATGGAAACCGAAAACCCGACTTCCCAAATGAACCAAATACATAATTAACCCGAGTCGGCAGCATCCCTTAGATGTTACACGCCGAGATCGGGAAAGGTCATTGCTATCTGGGGCTGGTCTAAACGCTATTATTAAGGGTCACAAATCAATGAAGACTTTATCGAAGGGACAAGCAAATGGGCTGGAGAGCCTCTAACTGCGACAGCGACAGCGACTCATTACTACAAATCTGGGATCTGGTGATTACAATAAAAAAAGCCGCGCTGGGAAGCTGTGACCCCAAAGAATAGGAGAAAAACAACACGGCTCGGAAAATACATACAAAACCGAAACTAAAATTTATTGACAATTCGGCTGGAGAACATATAATGGGTCCGAGCGATACAAAAAGTGTCCAGCTGGGGAGAAAGGTCCCATGAAAGGTGGAAGAAAGTCGGCCAGCAAGTGCGGCCGGGAGATTCGTTAGGGCAACAAGACTAACGAAAAAGGGCAGACCATAAATTTCCGGAGATCTCTTGGGGTCTCTACAGACAAAATCGAACACCAAATCCCATCCCCAGTTCAGGACTGCCGATCAAACGGATCGTTAGACGCCGCCGTCGCCAGCGATACTTTGGACCCGATATTTTGCCTTGGGTGCCAGACAGGCTTAGACCACTGAAATTGAGGCCCAATAATTATGCAAATTTGCCAGTTTAACGCAGCCCAGGATTATCCAGCCGTCGATCGCATAGAAGCTGTGCCGGAACTAACCCGATTTGCATATTTCGCCGGCACTCGAGGAACACGCGTCGTCGATTCGGCCGGGACAAGGACCTTCATAATTTAAATAATTGTGCCACTTGCCGGCTTCCCTTCTGCTTAGAGATTTTTTGTTCGACGCCCGGTATTTTGTATACACATATATATATTTTTTTTACTTCGCAGCACGGCATTTGGCATAATTATGTAGGTCAAAAATTGTTTATTGACACGCAAGGCAGCCGAAAACAACAAAGAAATTTGCATAATTTTACGCTGCTGCAGCCCCCGCCCCCGCCCCCTCTTTGACTGCCCTGCCCAACAGCTGTTAATTATAGTGGGGCAGTGGGTGTGGGGCGGAGAGGTCAAGTGGCAAGGGGCAAATTGTTCGAAGGGTTTTCGCCTCACAGCAAGGGTTAAGGCTTCGCCGCATTTTTTTGCACCTGCTGTTCGGGAATTGAGACATAAAAAAGTAAATTGTCGACAAAAATTCAGGAATTTGGGGAAAAAATGGAAAAGTATTATGGAAGAAAATGTCAGCCTAACATGTTCGCCTCTTAATTTATGTTTTTAATTAAGTTTCGAAATGGATTTCGCTGATCTTACCCTGCTTAGAAATTGCCCAAGCGGAGTTTTCCACGTTTAAGTTTTTTCCCTTTCTGTGTTTCAGTATTTTGCGCACAATTTGAATCGAGTGGCGAGTGCTGGCGGAACGGGTCAAACTCGTTTCGAAAACAGAAACAGAATTTTCCATTTGCCATGTGCGGGTCCAAGATTTAGTTGAGGAATGCCCAGGCAGTGGGAAAAAGTTGTACCGGGTGTAAATTAGATTAATTTATAAGTCGACTTGCCACGCTGACAGACAGAGGCACCGGCACCTGTCCCCGGGAAAGAAGAGGCCCACAAAAGGATATCGACTTCCGTTCTGGAGTCACCATAACCCTTGGACTGGCGGTCGGTCGGGGAATCGTGATAAACATCTAAGCCGTGGCGCATTCGTATATCCTCACGCCGTCTTTTGTTTTGTGACAGTGTCGATTCCGAAGCGGATTACACTGGGAATAAATATTGCGTATTAGGAAGAATATATATTGGGACCTACCAGTAACCGATTTTCAACGTTAAGGTACATTAATAAAAAAGTTTCCTTCAACTAAATTTGTTAAAAAGGAGTAATTTTGAATTTTGAAATTTAAGTATTAACTAAAAAATATTTGAAACATTTAAATAAGAATTGGTTTTTCAGCTTGTGACCTTCTGGTGTATTCTATTTCATAAAATAGTAATGTTCTAATTATAAATTTGGTCATAAAGTTTAATTAAAATTTCGAAGGCCTTCGAGAATAACAAACTTTGAATTCAGAATTCCAGAATTTAAGGTTTTTTTACCAGTTTTTTTTATAATACACTTATAAACGGAAAATATAGTTCTTTAGCCCAAATTTCAATATTTCAATAACCTTTATCTTCTATGTTTTTCAAGTGTAAAGCCTAAACTATCCAGACTGGAATGGCAATGTCGAACTCCTGACAACAGCGGTCACCATGGAACAGCAGCCGTCTGTCAGATGTGCGTTGTCTGCCGTTGTTGGTGTCATAAATCGTTATCGACCACGAACATCAGGTGGCACTCGGGCGCACTCATTTCACACGGGCGGGGAAAAACCCCCGGCAGGGAAACCTCCACCTCCACTGCCACCGCCACTGCTGCTGCATTTTCCTGGCCATAATCCGTGGGACAGGGGATTGTCGTAAATTAACGCTGCTCCGGCCAACCAGCAAAAACAAAGGCGGGTTGTTGGTGGGCTCGGCGGTTGCAAGTTGCAACATTAGCGTCAGCCTGTGCCACTCGAAGCAAACATGCAAAACAGACCAAAACAAAGGTTCTGCAGTTTATGGCTCTGGATTAGATTAAAGCGCTGCATGAAGAGGTTTAAGTCCCCATAATTAGCCATGGTCTAGCGGGAAACTCTTTTTCTGAAAGTGCCAGCACACGGAAAGAAATTACAGAACAATTTGGTAACTTTCGGGGCTACATATTAGGAAGGAATCCTAATTTCCTGGGAAGAAGCTACCCAGCTCAGTCAAGATTCTTATGTATCTTAAAAAGGCTCATTTGATATTATGCTCAAAACGTTCGTAATCATTTTTATGAAGCCTTCTTATGTGCATTTAAATTAAATGTTAAAAATGTTTATAGATGGAAATTAAAATTTATTTCCTGATCAACTAATTCATTTTCATCTCTTCAATTTACCCCCAAAAATTCAATCTAATAGAAAGGCAAGATTGGCACAGTTCAGTTACCCTTTGGATTGTTTAGAAAATCCCAGTCCAACCAGCATCCATTAACTAGCGAAACTCGTGTCGGAGCGTGGTTAACTGACTTTCCCCGCAGAACAGCAGCAGCGAAACAGCTGTAAATGACATTCGGACAAAATCAAACATTTTAACACGCTTCAAAGTTGAGAAAAAAGTATGCGAACAGGGGAAAATGTCAAAAAAGTACGGCGCGGCGTGCAAAAGCTGCCAGAGGAAAACTCAATCAAAGGCAACACGGGCCGGCGTCGCATAATGCGGAAAATTCTACAACGACGGTGGCAGCAACATCAGCAGCAGCAGCGGCAGCAACATCGACGCGTGTGTCCTGCCACATCGTCTGGGGGTCAGAAACGAGGACTCCGGCCCGTCAGCCTGTCCGCTCGTCCTTCTGTTTTCCTGTCTGGAAACATTGAATACGCATTACAAGACCGCGGACCGAAAAGCAAAACCAAAACCGCGTTACCACATGTCAGCGGCCCCGGCTCGGGGCATATGGGAATTACCAACAACACGCTGAATGTGCAACACATGTTGTTGCTGTTGCTGTTGCCGCTGTGGATGTTGGCCGTGTTGCTGTCTGATTTTGGCCCGCTTGATTGGTTGAAAATGTTGGGAGTCGGTGGCCCGGCCTGTCAGAACTTTTGTTTTGCCATAATTTTTGCTCCTGTCATTGGAGAGCTTTGATTTGTGGGTTAGTAATGGGGGAAAAAGGAAGCTTTTCTATGATTAAGGGACAGGACATGTCACCCTTGTATAAAATATGAAACCTATTTTGTTACACGTCAAACAAATTCAAAAACTTAAAGGATATTGAGATGTTTTTTTTTTAAAGAAAATATTCAAGAAAAATGAACGAGTTTTGGGTTAAAAGATGGCTGTCTCTTGTAAAATAAATATATTATTTAAAGGCTAAATGCTTGTCATCTTTTTTAAAATAATAGATTAATAAGAAAGCAGCAAGTATCTTAAAATAATGTAAGATTTAATATGTATTTATTAAGTTCTCAATTCACTGATTCGTCATGTTAGCCTTCAACATACAACTTTTTCTAAATATCAAACGATATCACTAAAAGGAAAAATACTTAGCTGATTAAGGCTCACTTTTCATGGTTAAAATTGTCTTTTAAACAAAAAGTATGATCAACCAAATGAGCATCGCTTAAGTTGACACAAGTGAAAGGTGAAAGGAGCTGTTAGCACTCCCCAGTTAGCCCCCAAAAATCCCGCCAGCTTGTCTACACATGTCCCAGCATTTCTTTGCCGAAGCTTTTCTCAGCCCCTTGACATTCTGCGCTGGCCCACAGAATTCCGTGAATTCTTGAGCACACAAGCTCCGGCCTTTCGGGCGAGTGGGCCAGGTCCATTAGCAGGCCAACGAGGGTTTTTTCGAGCGCACTAATCTTCACACCTTTCGATACAAAAGGAACCCAGGAACGATGACCACTGGGATGGGGGGGCTTCCTCGAATTGTCGGACAAACGCGAGCCGAACAGCTTCCGAAGAAATGCACACCGGCCTCAGTTGGCCAATGGCGCTGGCAATAATGCTATTGGCCCAAGCAATTAGTGGTGCAGTCGAAGAGTTGGCCAGAATTTCGGGCCCTGGCAAGTGCAATGTGTGCCAAGCGGTTAATGAACAATTTCATGGAAATATTGTCACACTTTTGTTGGCGTTGGATTCCTCAGCTGTCAGTTGGCCAGTTGACCAGTTGACCAGTTGGGCTCCTCCAGGTCCAGTCCATTCACTTGGCCAGTGCTTGCCTAATTGATTTATTGATGTTTACATGTGCGTGCCTGGCCAGGCTGCTGCAACTCTTCGAGCCCGGACCTGGTCGAACTTACAACATTGCCCACAATTTGCTCTAAACGCTCGTCGAGAGCATTGACAATTGTTTGGGCCATGTTTGTCATCATCATCGAAGTGGTCGTCTGTGCACTGGAAGAAATGCCACATCTCACGACCTAAAAATTTAATTTTATTGAAAATTGAAGTATATGTGTTTATAGTTTAGGAAATGTGGTATTAAATGAAACATTTTTACAGGACAGGTTTACGGCCAATTTTTCTATGTCATGTTAAGGTTCTAGTTTATTTCCTGTCAGAAAAAATAAGGTTTTGTACTCCTTTAAAACTCAGTATAACATTAAAGAACTAGGTTTTACCAGCCCATCATGTTAGCTCAACTACAAAAGCTAAGACGATGCATTGTATCTAAAATTTGGAAAATCGAAAACACATTTTTCAGTGTACTCCTGGTGCTGCTGTTGTGCTGTCCCGGACAAAACATCTTCGAGTCTGGCCGAGCTAGACTCTTTGGTAGCCAAAGTTTAGACAGACCAAACAATTCGTCAAACCCAAAGACGGACGGACCAAGTAATTGTTGACCTTTTACGTCGTCGCAGCCGTACTGTTGGCCACGTTTGAGTTTGGCTTTCGGCCTCCTCTCCCTGGCCCGCTGCTTGTTGGCCGTTGTCGTCATGTTTTTATTACTGTTTGCCCGCCCTGGCCGGAGGCCTCTGGTCTGCTGCTCTGCCGGACTGCCAGTCCATGTTGGCCGGTGCCTCCTATTTGCTCTTCATAAATAGCATGAAATCTTTGGCGCTGCACGTCGAGATGCCTGAAAGTCTAACACGACAATTTCCAGTCTCCCGTAACCAAAACCCATAGATATATTGCCCCCATCTGCCCGACGCGTTTTCGATTTTCATTGGAATTTTAAGACGGCGCGGGAGTGGGCTTGGTATGGGGATTGGTATTGGTACTGCGTTTGGGATGGGGAGTGAGAGGCCCCACTGGAGATTTCACAGCTTTTGGCTTTGTTTGATTTGTCAAAATGTTAAATGGATCCCCGAGGAAGGTCCATGTGCTGAGCATAGCTGGAAATTGGTCAGCGTGTTTGCAAGTGGCAAACGAAAGTGGTTCCAGCCTGTTTGTGGCGACTGGAGATTACTGGGTGAGTTGCAAAGGTGCAGTGATTTTTTAATAATAAATAAACCATATTTAAATTGTTTTCAGAATTTTAATTGATGGGGAAGAGTTGAGTAATTGAACCACATTGTTTATATCAAAATATTCTCAACACCATTACTACCGTAACATAGTTCTTGAGCCAAGAATTTCTTCACCCAGTCCCAGCTCATTTGTATTCCCACACAAGCATTCTAAACACTTGTGCTTTTCCAATATATATTCCCAATATCTCTCAATAATTTCTGTGCTGTTATGATTTGTTGCTATCGCTGCCGTGTGCGTTGTTTGTTGTGCGGCTGCATTTTGAAAAACCACTTTGATCGCCAGGTGCGCGCCGAAGTTGTTCTGGTTCTCCTTGTTGTTAAACTCTGGCGGCTGGTGTTTATTACTTTTGCTGCCGCCACTGCTGGCGATTAGGCCAACAGCGAAATATGTTTAGAACCTTGTTAAATGTCACCATTTCGGTATGCGACCTGAAATTGATAAATCGCCCAAGTGCGTGTTGGCTAATTTCATTGCGATATCTTTTCGGTTGCCAACTGCCGTCCTTGGGCAATGACAAACTGGAGCGAATCGAACTGGTGCGCTTTTTTTGTAATCAGATTAATGCCTTCGAAACCGGTTCACTAAATCCAAGCCCACCGCAGGTCTAGGTGCAATTTCTCTGATTTGACAAAATGTTATTAATTGAACGGCCGCAGACAATCCTCACTCAATTTGGCGAGATTTCTCGTACCTCAAGTGCTAATAATTGGCAACAGAAGCCGGAGACAATGGCCTGGCCCCGAAGATGCCTATCAGCCGCAACGAGGGCCGCCAGAAAACTCTGGGCCAAGACCAGAGGAAGCCACTGCAACCGAAACAGAAACTGATAGCCGAAAGAGCCCAGGAGCGACGCACCTTGACTTCGCCTCGTTTTGGTAACAAAATAATTTGTGTACCTGTGCAGCGCACAAAAGGTGTCTGTGTCCGAGTTCGGTAAAAAAAATATATAAAAAGGGCTCACAGAAAAACGAAGAAGCAACGATCGCGCTCAACTGAGCGCATAAATGCCATAAAAATTGTTCCAGGCACGGTAATTAGTTGTTGTCCTGGGCGAAGCGATCGACAAGGACCCCGTCGCTCCGGCAAGGTGTTCCACTGTAGCCCTCGGGCCCGGGTCCTCGGTGGACCATTGTCTTTCGCCTTTTGCCTCGTCATGGTAGTCAGCGGCTCGCATTCGCGGCTATAATTCATTAACGCTTCGCTGGATGGTCGCGACGTCTGGCAAACGGCAGCGAGAAAGTATGCGACTTTTTCCCGTCCCGTCCTCCATTCCAGGCCACCTTTTCCTTATCGCCGAGTGGGAATGGAGGGGCGAGCAGCTGCCAAGTGGTGCAGTTGGTGGTGCATTCTGGCAAAGGTGAACAAGGTGGCCGGGGCAAGTGGTCGGGGCAAGTGTCGCCGCTCTGACCGCAGGTTCAAGGCTCAACTAGGCCACTTATCTCACAGGGTCTAAATGGCGCTTCGGTCTTTGAACCTTTACTCTAAACTCATTAGCTTAAGGAAATATTTTTAAATTACCTTAGTCATAGTGCGAGTAAGGGAATAAGATAATTTTTATCATTTTTTTTAATCCTAATACTGTTAAATTTTATTCAAATAAAAAAATGAAATGAATAAATGAATATATTCTTAGGTTGGTCCTAATTTGTAAAACCGAAATAGGAAAAAGTAAATATAAGAAACTTAAAAATTGATTTGTTAGTTGTTATTTTAAATTAATTACAAGTAAATATGACTTAATAATATACTACCCTTTCACCTTTCAGAATATCAAAACTTTTAGATGTATTTATTTAATAAAATCATTGACCTCTTTCTTTCCTTGTAATAAACCCTTTTTATAGAATGAACTGGTTGCTTTTCAAGCCTTGGCTATCCGAATTCCTGCCCCCTTGGATATCCCACCTGCCAGTCCCCGGCTATTTTTGGCCGAAATAGTGCCACTTCGAATGTGGCTTAATGGGCCAGCGAACTATGCAAAACTGTGGCAGCAACTTTGGCTGCGGACTCGGGCCTCCGCGAAAGACAAACTCCCCGAGCTGGTTGCACAAATGGCCAACTCCCCGCCCCCGCGTCGCTCCTTGCAGCGTCGCCAGTTGGCCAAATGCTAATGTATGCAGCACCCGCCGACGACTGACGACGACCTTGAAAAATTATGCAAAATCGATGTAAAGTAAAGTGAAAATGAAAAAAACCAGCCAGCACACACTCGCACAAACAAACAAAATGCGAAAATAAGTTCAGCAGCGGCGGCAAAAAAAAAGAAATGTAAAATGTAAATGTGGCACGGGGCGATGGGTGGCGCAAATGGGGGTGGCGCAAGGGGGTCTCTTTTTTCGCCGCTACTGTTATTGTATTTTTATGTAAAAAATTGGCGCAAATGAGCCAGACAATGTCGGTGCTCATGCGCGCTGGCGAGGGCGGCAGCGGCTCTTCCCCGAAAAGGGGGCGTGGCCGGTGGAAAGTTAAGCGTACGCTGAACTTTTGCCTGCCAGCTGATTTGCATACGATTTTGTCTGGGAGAGAACTTCATTTTCGGCCGAGAGCGGAAGTTGCCGCCGCTGTCGTCACATTATGGTTTGTTTGCCATTTCCGTTTGGCATTTGCATGCGCTTTGCTTGCCAAAAAAAAAATAAAAAAAAACGAATGAAAAGTGAAAAAAACGAGAGCAGTCTCCTGTTGAGTTTTTGGCCGCCTCTCGGCTCCTTCAGCAATTTAAATAATTTTGCATAATTTCTGGAAATTGACTTATGGATTTCTCAACGTTGTCTGCTCTTCATTTTTATGGTGCTGCCACTTGTTGAGCTGCCGCTTTTTCGGCAGCCAAAACTTGCTGTAGGTCATGTCTGCCTCTGCCTTTTTCCGAAACGAGAAAAATTATGCAAAAATTATTTTCACCAAAGTGTTTTTTATTTATTTTCCCCCGCGCCCGACCGCCTGCTCGCTTGTGCATAAATTTTCCCTTAAAGTTTTCGCACAACATGATAAATGAGACTTTAAGTTGTTTGACACGCCGCCCAGGCATTTGCACTGATTTCTTTTGTCTAAGTTGTTAAATGTTGTTGACTCTGTGCTCTGTTATTTTTTCTTGGTTTGTGGGAGTTTTCTGGTTGTCTTATCAGGCTTTGAAGTTTGAATTTGAGTTTGTGGGTTTGTTTTTTTGCATTTTTTGTTTGGTTTGTGGACTGGCCGATAAGAGTGGATAGCCGAAACCCTGTTTTTGGTAGGAAGGCGTGCAGTTGCAGGCCCATAAAAGACCGAAAACGCAACGGTGGGCAATTGAAGCCTTACATAATTTATGACTTCCCCCTGCGTGCTCGTTTCCCCCTGGCAACACGGGGCAGCCGGAGAGAGAAATAGGCAGAAGAATACAATAAATAAATTGAGGATCGCTGTGACAACGTTCGCCGGCTTGCCAAACACGTAGCTCCGATCCGGCTTGGTCCGGTCCCGTCCCACCAGCCCATCCCCATCCCCATACCCATCCCATCTCGGCCAAACAAAGTCCAAGTTGGGAACGTTTTAATTTCTTACACTTGGCAGCAGTGGCAACAGCAACAGCAACAGCAATGGCAACAGCAACACACAACGTCAGCAGGAGAGACGCGCGTGCGTTGCGATCCATCAACGTGCGCGGGCGTCGCCGTCGTATGACCATAGTGATAAGGTCCGCGCTCCGTAACAGAGACAGAACGGCTATATGGGTATGTATGAGTGCAGAGAAAGAAATTATAATTTAAAGTAGAATAAAGAATATTCAGCATCTTGAATATTAGCTTTCAAATATTTGTTTTGGCAAGGCTATCAATGGTATCCAGGATTATACATTAAAATATTTATTTATTTTAGTACCATCCATACTTTTATTATAGCAATACCATGGTGTCCCACCTTTTACAAGCTAATACTTAAATAATTTGTTTGAACAAGGATAATCAAAGTCAACGTCCTTTGATGACTAAAAATTTAACACTTTTCACTTTCAATATAATTAAAAAAAAAACCCCTCAGCTCCAAAAATATTAGTACGAATTTTAAACCTAATTAAATTCTTAATTTCTTAACAATATATATGTTCTCATTTAAAAAATAAATATTACATCGTGGTAATTTCTTAAATTATTTTGTAAAATTTTATAAAATGTGATGCTTAACGCCTTTAGGTAGACATTTGACATAATTTGTACACTTCCTTAGCCATCTTTAGACCTCATTTCTTTCAGTGCACCTGTAGCTCCTATGGCTAGCTCGTCTCTGGCATTAACCGGAAGCCTGCGCCAAACGTGATCAACGGTTCGCTTTGCGGCTGTACAGCGAGTCAGACGCTCCACCCCCGCCACTGGCAGCACCTCCTCCCCTCCCGCTCCTCATCCCCCACGACAGTGGAACCAGCCCCTCCCCCTACGCCACTGCGGCCATTCATTCGTGCGTCGCCGCTTCTGCCGCTTCTGCCGCTTCTGCCGCTGGTGCCGCTCTTTCTGCTATCTGGCGTTGTCAACGATGAGCGCTGATACGTAAAATGAAAGACGGAAAAAATCCAGAAAAAATCCAGAGACTGCGACTGAGTCCATCCATGTCATACGTTTGAATGAAAAACGTGCGTGCTGCCACAGAAGGAACTCTGACTTTGGAACGTTGGCGTTGAAGGTACGAGGGTTCCAAATGCGGGGCGAAAAGGGAGTTATGGTCATGGCATTATTCCCCGCTCATTTCTCAACATATTTAGTGCCACTCAATACAATTCGTCTCGTCTTCAGCCCCTGTCTGTTCCCCCACAAAAAGTTAAAAGAATGGAAAAAAATGGGCAGCAGCAGCAGATTATAAGCAAAATGCAATACACAATGCTGACTGCTGAATTGTTGGATGGATGGTTGGGATTCATACAGAGAAATACGAAAGACGCGTTGGTGTTTTAATTTTACGTGTTGCCCGAGAAGATTTCTTTCCGTTTGCTAAAAAAAATGGGAAAAAACGAGGGGACAGAACAAAAAAAAGATAGTAGAAAACTTGTAAAGATGAGTGAGCTGCGTACGTGCGTAAGTCAGAGTTATAGCAGGAACAGTTGGGGCTCAGATAAAGAATTCTGATCCACCGGTCGGCCGGGGCTTTGATGTGGCTGAAAAAAGCCTAATGCTCCATTACATTTGTAAATTGAATTGGCCATGATAAATTCAGCAGATTTCTGCAGGAATTACTGTCTACATGCTAATTTCCTTGACTGGCGTCTGGACGAATGCAATCAGTATTTTTCGCAGTCTATTGTGCACTTTGTCTAGATATAACATTTGTACACTGAAAGCTGTGGAAATGTACCATTATTAAATAGTGAAAATGTTTTTTAATTTCTTAAAAAGATAATTACTACAAGATTACAAAGACACAAATGCAAAGTATTTTTAAAATAACATAATAGCCTTAAAAATAGCTCAAATTGCCATGTAGTACTTATCTCTGGAACCCATTGGAACCCATTGTATTCCAAGTAAATTTTCCAGAATCAGCCCCAATTGCTCTGTAATACTTAGTTTTCAGTGAAAACTACCGCCTATGTCTTTAATGTTGGAACCCATTATATTTCAAGCTCCTTTTCCAGCGCCTGTGCGTAGGCAACATTAATTTTTCGCAGTCGATTGTCCACCACATTCACACTCCCTCACACACACTCTGCTAAATGTTTTATGCCCTGTTGATGGCTGTCGAGTATTTAAACTTAACCGCACTGAAAACCTCAAGAATCACAGCCCTGAAACCCCCACAAAATAAAGAGTAACCCACCGCACACCCACTCACACACACATGTCCACAGTCAATTAAATTTATATAAGTGTGTGTCCGTGTGGCGGCCATATAATCAGTGCGTTGTGTGCGGTGTATGGATGGATGTGCGTACCATATACACCCAGTCGTATATGCAAAAATGGCAAACGGTCTGTTAAGCACACATGTGAGTGCCACGCCCCCGTCCACCACCCAGAAAACCGCCCCCAGTCAACAATCAGCCGCCCAGCAACTGGCAACAATTTGAAAGATACGAAGCGGAACGAAGCGGAGGTCTGGGCGCGGGGTCCTGAAGAGCTGGGGATCCTGGCAAGCCAGAAGAGCCAGGAGGCAGGAGGCAGGAACCGGGAACCAGAACCAAAACCAGAAACCTGCTCATGTTTGAGTTGCGTCTGCAGTTTTATCAACGCAACGACATCAACTTAAAAGCACTCAGGGGGCTCTTTCCACCCCCCACCGCCGGATCTTGGGCCCGAAAAGGGTTAAGGGTGGCACGACATGAAAAGAGTAAAGAGACCGAGCCCAGACGACAATCAACGCAGTTTATTTATGGAAAAATAAAATGAAATAAAATGACGATGATGAGCAACAACAGCAATCGACGCTGCTATCTGGCGAATGCCGGCAGTCAAGGTTTAAGGGTTGCCTCTGCCCCATGCACAAATTAATTTCTGGCAACACTTGAAATTCAAATTCAAAACTCTCCCCCACCCACCGCCAGTCATTAAGCCCAATTCAGATGTTGTTGCCGATAAAAACATACCGATAAGAGTGTGGCAAATTATTAATTTTAATGGCTCTCGAGAAAATAAGATATCGACTGGAATGCGCTGGGAGCGTCGCTGCAGCAATTAGCGGAGCTTTGTCTATCGTCGCTTGGGCCTGACTAATGGCGAGTGATGGTTCCTAACTATCCAGAACTGGGAACAAAGTTGGCCCTGTGGCTCGGCGGGCGCCCCAGAAAGCCACAAATGTAATAACAATAAAGGCGGCCACATAAATTACCCAGTCAAGTGCCGCAGTCGCATTCGAAGTTAGCCAAGCGAGACCAGCCGCTGATGGTGGCCAAGTCTTATCAAACTGAGGTAACTTTCGACTTCCTAGCCATGACATCTCCCGTGTGTGCGAGTGCCGGTGCGTGCTCCTGCCGCCTTTTGCGGTCCAATAAACCATAAAAGGCTCATTAATTATGCGCATATCGCGCCTGCAGGGGCGGAAAATGTGTCACTATCCGCTCCGCTGTAGAAATGGAACTCTTCGAGCCGCTTCTGCCTTGTTACAACGTGGCTAAGATCACTTGCAGGGGTATAACACCCTTTTTGGATTTTTAAACTGAACGAAAAATAGTTTAAATACATTTTCTAATGGTAAAACCATAAATAATAATTTACAACGTAAAAATAGGAATAATAGAAGTAAATTAGATTTGAAGGTAATTTCAAATTCGTAATATTTGCAACATTTGAAACATTATTACCATTAAATACATTTATAAATAAAATGTAATCTTTAATGTGAAATGTTACTTACCATTAAATACGTTTATAAATAAAATGTAATCCTTAATGTGAAAAAATTTCGCACCTACAATATTATTTTATAATTTATAGTTTTATAGTTTATTCAACTAATTTAAGTATCCTTTTTAAGTAATTTAGTTTTAGATTTTTAAAACTGCCAGTTTTATGTAAATCTGATGATCTAGAAGACATTTTTAAAACTGCCTTTTTAATACTTTTTTTTTCTGAATATTTTTCTTCTACATTTCTATATTTTCCATTTTTTCAGGGCATTATACCTTCGCCTATTGTTAGACCGCGCACTTTTCCTCCAGCTTGTTATCAACCTCTCGATTTCTGTGCTCTAGTGGAACCATCCACATGTCAGCGGTTGGCAATTAATTAAAACCGAAAAAAGAACACAAAAAGCCAACGAATTAAGCGGGCCTGAAATGCTTGACATACTTTTGACATACCCAGCCGAAATAAATTTGATACGTGAAAAAAAGGCGAAAACTGGGCCTAGGTGTTGGCCTAACCAGCTGAGAGCGACCTTTGCCGCTGGTTGCATTTGGCATGCAACAGTTTTGCATTAAACGCAGAAATAATAATTAATTTAATTGACAGCATTTGGGGCTGGGCTCCAGCGGAGACGCAGACTTCGACAGCCCCAGACTTTTGCTGACTGACTGACTGACTGCCACGCAGGAAAAGCTATGGCTATATGGCATGGCCATACAACAGCGACAACAACGACGACGACAGCGAGAGACGACGAGATCATGGCAACACACCTCGAAAGCTGTCAAAAAGCAAAACTTCAAAGCAGCAACACAGCCGCACAGCCAACACAATACAAAGGCCCCAAAACAAGCCAATAAAAAGAATCAAGCCGGGCTGACAAACATTTTTTTATTGCGTGGACTGATTACAGCCACACACAGGCACCGAACTGGGACCCAAAGCCAAAACCAGGGCGAGCTTCATGAATGGATCTCGCAGTCATGATCATTACAACTTCTTCGCCGTCTGGCATTCATTCACAAAAAAAGATACAAGAAACCAACAGGCAGGAGAGTCCCTACACAGAAAGAAAAAGGTTGATTATGATAAGGACCTTCCAGGAGAATTGTTATCATCTTATTTGAAAAACTCACAAATATTATTATCAATTTATTTTAGTATTTTTGGTACCTGAAGGGAAAATACGAATATAAGTAATTTTAACTTTTTTCAAATATTAACAAAATATATTTTTTTTTGGTCCGAAAACATCTTTCAACTTCTTAGTCTATTTTAAGTAACATTTTCCAAGATAACTCGTTAACATAAAAAAAATACAAATCATTCTTTAATCTAAAATCTTTTTTTCTGTGTACCAGCCCACGAGCCTTTGGCTCGACGGATATCATTAAGCCAGGCTTTGTTTTCTTTTTGGCTCAAAACGATCGCATTTCGTGGCCGTCTGGTTTCATCTTCGTCTTCAAGTAGGCGCGACAATTGCAACAGTTTTTTCTCCTTTTACTTGCCTGTTTCTGGGTACCCTTTAAATGATGAATGAAAAGTGAATTTCTGTGCGGATCGAGGTGTGCGCTATAAGGATTGGCCGATCCGCTGATTGACATGATCATGATTTACACCTTTCTGGGTGCGTACGGGAGACACCCACTTGTGGCGGCCAGACAGAGAAGGATGATGTGCTGGCTGGTTCCTGCCGAAGGCAATGCCCTCCAACTACCCAACACTGAGCAGCAGAAAATTGGCCATAAATATGTTATTATTGCCGTGCAGAAAGTACTATATACTAAAAAGTATAGGATTTGCTTGTGATTATTTAACCTATGTGATGATGGGGAAATAAAAGCAAAGTATCCTTAAATATCTGTTTAAAAATAGTGTTTAATATTATTTTTGTAATTAAAATGCGCATAAAATTTTGGTTAAATGCTTTAAGATTAAAAAATTATTTAAATTACCTCAATATGATGATTCTTTAAAATATATCTCAGGAGAATGTCTTATTGACGTTTCTGAGTTTTTAAATCAATACGGCTCAGTTACTTTTTTGAACCAGATGGCTGGGCAAAGCAGATATAGTTACCGAGGCTTATGGGAATCTATTCATATTTCTCATAAATATAGGCAGAACCTTACAATAATTCTAGCAAATGTTTAGAGAATATTATTAATCATAGCCTTTAAAGGATGTAATATGATACACATTATTTAAAACTTCCAATATGATAAATCATAGTGGGTTTAGCTTCAAGTAGACCATTAGACCCTTAGTTTGCTATTTTAAGCCTGCTGGCTAGTGTAGGCCTGCTAATTGTCGCAGGGGCCATCAAAGCAACACCCGCACATCGCGGATCCGTTTGTGGCACTCCGTATCTGAACCTCGCAGATAGCCATCTGCGTGTGCCAACAACACGTCGTCGTCGTTAAATTACTACGCGACTCTTAACGCGCTAAGCACTCGGTACTGCCGGGGATCTGGTGCTGCGGATCTGGATCTGAGTCTGAGTCTCAGTCCGATTCCGAATCTCACTGGGGATGTGGATGCGGATGAGTCTGCTGGTCAGGCCGCGAGATCTGTGAGTCACTTGCCAGCAGCGGGGTTCATGACCCCACGAAGACACTAAGCTGTGTCGCTGTTTATTTGGCTAAATAAATCAAATGAAAGGTTAATCAACAAAGGGCTTTGGCACAAAACTTTTCGCCTAATTTTAATCCTTTCCGCATCCAATAAGAGCGCCGCAAAATTTCACCGCAAATAATCATAATGAATGGAGTGGAGTGGAGTGGAGTGGAGTGGAGTGCACACTTGCTGCCGTTTGTTTGCCCTTTTTGGTGGTGGCCTCCGACCTGCGACCCGAGCCGCCACCTCCAGCTTCCTGCTCTCATCCTCGGAAAATCAGCCTCAACCACTTGCAGTTTGAGTTTTGTCTGCTGTTTGATTTCTGAGTTGAGTTGAGTTCTGTTGCTGTTTTGTTCGCGCGCGGCAAAAGTCAACAACGGTTCGAAACGTCAACAAAACCTTTTAAATTATTATTTGCCTTTGTGTTGCTCTGTTTGACTTGGCAGGCGGGGGCGTCTACAAGTTGCAGGGGTTGCTAGCAAACCCTTTCCTCGGAACTGGAACTTCAGATCTGAGCGTGAGAATCAGCCGACGAAAAGTACGTTACAGAATATTACCCATCGTTCTCCAAAAATCCGCAACTGATCATTGAGTTTGCGAAAGTATCTATCAGCATCCCTATGCCTCCTCGATCATCTCAACTGTCTCCTCGGAATTTGCACATTCAAATTTCACATTAATTTGAATTTTTTATGGCATGCAAAAAGGGTTTCGCATCGCCTTTTTACATAGTTGATTGCATCTTCAATAGACGATCAATATTGTCTTTTGTGCTTAGGAGACGAGCATTTCCATGGGAAAGAAAAATCCTCCTCGGCTCGGACTTAACCCCTTGGCGGGCCTGGGAAAATTAAATAGTATGCAAAAAGCGAACGCACCCTTTGGCGAGCACACAGCACACAGATGTCATCCCATTAGATGCCGACTTGCCCTATCTTCTTGCGCTGCCACATAGGCAAATTACCTCCGAGGAACCGGGGAATCAACCCCTCGGCACCCGGGAAGACGCCTCAGCCCATTTGAATACTCATCTTCTTCCGCTTGCGCAAAAAGGTTCCCTCATCTGCATAATTTTCACAATGTGCCAGATCGCGATCGCAGAAGGAGCAACCCTTACAGATCCGCACCCCTTTTTCCCCCTTTTTTTCTGGTCGGGACAACACGTGCGTCCTGTTCTCGGGTTGGAAAAATGAAGAAGACGCTGGCTAGACAACCGGAGGAGACCAAATATCAATTTTCTTCATTCTCATGCAAATCAAATGCCGCCTCAAATAAATAACACAGAATGTGACATCAAAGACGAGCTCGACCCCAGATCGAGGTTGAGATCGAGGGTCGTGATCTCGGGTTCGTCGCTAATCTGTGGACTGGGCGTCTTAGGGGTTGCTCCCTCTGGTTTCTCCGGTTGCTCTGTTTTGCCAGGCAACGTCAACAGCCGAGACTCCGGAACTTGCTCCTTTCGCCCCTAATGGATGACCTATTATTATGTATAGCCGAGCCGAAGAAAACTCGCGTCTTTTTCGCCAACCTTTTCGTTTTCTTGCTATTTTCCTATTTTGGCAAAGGTCCCGGCGCCTTTTGTAATGCAAATTTTCCCTGCAAAAGGAGTAGGCTCGCGGTATTGATCCCTAATTTATGCATAAATGCGTCACCTTTGACTGCCCGAGGTAGCGAAAAGAGGGTGCACTCGGGGTGCTCCTTACTCCCCGTTCCTTGCTAATTTTTAATTTATGCAAAACGCATTTCCCTACCTTCGGACCAATCCTTTATCGCGATTATTGCGTAATTCGAGACACAGTGCAGGCAAGTATGAAAGCAGAAAAATGGGAAAGTGAAAAGAAAGTTTCCTTTTCCCTGCATGTGTCGGTCTGTCGCGTATTTCGCGTATGCAAATCCCAATCCCATTGTGAACCTGCCAGGACATCGAACTCGGATGAATGTGTTGTTATTTCGGGTTCTGCCTTGGGTGCTCCGCAACACAATCGTTTAGAAAATTTAATTTACTTCCCTCGCCCCATACCATTGTAGCGAATTTTCTATTTTTCCCAAATTCTATTTTCGTCTTGCTTTTTTCAATTTTTCATTATTTAACCGGGGGCAGTTCGAACATTTTTTGGCTTGGCTGCTACTGTGTCGCGATGCGAAGGGTATGCAAAATAGGTTTCTGAAAGAGTTTTCTCCAGGGAAGAATGTAAGTTATAATTTAGGTGTTTTGTTACAGGCTGTACTTAAAGTAGAAAGAGTATTTGAGGTTATGAAAACAGTATTTTGAAGGTTAAAAGTGTTTCAATTATTTACTCACTATAAAATTGTAAAAAGGACATGTAATTTACTTTGGGGTACATTTAAAAATTCCTTAATAAGTTAAGCATGATAAAAAATATGAAAAACAACTTTTAGATCTTTTAAATTTCCCTCTGAAAACTTTACTCACAGTTTTCTACCTTTTATTGTGGACTAATTCCGTTTTAACCATCGCCAGTTATTGTTTTTCCTATTCTCTTATCGAATTCAATTTCAAACATTTTTCTACCGCACGCTTTGGTTCAATATTTTTGCTTCCCTCTTTTTCCCCGATATGGAGTGGAGTTTTCCACCTGAAACTCACCCAATTGGAGGCTCATTCCCTTTTACGATTGTGCTGGCTGTGCGGCAATTTTCCTTCACTGTTTTATCAATTTGTGTGGAGCTCGTTACTTATTTTTATTTATGCCGGCACAGCCCCACTCCATTCACCCTTTTGCAAATTTTTGCATAGCCCGCGAGCAAAGTTCCTAACAGAAATAAATTCTTTTTATTTTGCAGTTGATAAGCTCGGGCCAAGAGAAGGCGAGCGTTTTTCCCGGGGACCCAAACAAGGTCTCCAGCTCGCCGTAGCTCATGCATTTTCGGGACTGCTGTCATATATCGCATCTCGATAGCGAGAGGTCCTGTCCCCCGAGTGTGAGTGTGTGTGTGCGGAGTATCTGTGTCTTTGTGGCTGTGCTTTAAGTGTTATGTTGTCTCGTTATTTATGACTTTACACATGCAAATGCCGCCGTGTGCGACAAGCGCTCGAGCTTAGTTCCATTTCAATGGAGAAGCGGAACGCCCGAGTGGATCGGGGATGGGTTTGGGGTCTGGCCCCCTTTTACCTGGCGGCATAGTTTATGGATGACATTTCCCGCACTTTCATTCAAAAATTGCATAGAAATCGAATCAGTGGCGCGGCAGCAGCAGCAGCCCCCGCCAATGAATGTTGATTCGATTTTCTGGTTTAGCCGGAGGGGGAACTCGGGGTCTTGGAATTTGATGGGGAGATACTTAAATCATTTCGTTGGATCTTATCTGGCTTGGGGAGGATGAAACACTTTAATGTAGGCAATGCCTTTCAATATACCTTGAATTCATTTTAAATTATATGTATGAATCAAATTAGTTATTATATTAATACTTACCTAAACTAATAAAGGTGCCTTTAAAGGAATATTAAGAAGCATTTATTTTCCATATAAAAAAGTTACGAAACCTCTAACAAAAAATTATGAAATTTATTCAATATTTGAAGAAGTGTTAAAATAAATTTAAAAATAAATTAATTTTAATACATTTATTTAGATAAATTTAAATGCAGAAGATTTTAAAAATAATTTTAAATATATTTCCAAATGAAATGTTTAGTTACATTTAGAAACAAAGTGACTTAAATACATGTTATAATTATAAACTAAATAAATATTTAAGCACGTAAACCATAAAAAATGTTATATAAAAAAATCAGCTCAAAAAGCTTAAAAATATAAATTTATGAGAATAAATAAAAAAATCATGCTGATCCAAATCCTTTTTGGAATTCTCCCTTTTCCCTTGGAATCTCGCGGGATACTCAAGATCTTTATGGTTTTAATTATCATCCGTGCGGGGCAACCTGCTCGCGATGACTCTCCTCACAAATTGCCATGACTTAATTATTGTCCCTCGGTCTCATCCTCACGCCTGTCATAACAGAGGGCTTACATAAAAAAACAGAACGCAGAGCGCAGCTCTGGCCCAAAAATTATGCGCATAATCAAAAAGTCAACACGCCAAAAAGGCTGTGCGCAGTGCCATTTGAATAATTCAAAAGCTGGGCGCGTTGTCCTTTTGCGCAGGCGCTTCCTTGTTTGCCACATGGAACTCACGGACTGTCTAGCCGAGGTTGCATTTTAATTAAGCGGCGCATGCCACAGGGGCAGGGAGTCTCGTGGAATCTCCGGCAGGGAATCTCCGGCACCGGGCTCGGCATCCCCGAACCTCCCATTTCCAGCCTGTTGCGCCGCCGCAATTACAAATTCTAATTTTATGCTAATGCTCCCGTTTTTTCCGACTGTTTGTATAATTTTCATTTTGATCCTTGGTCCGACGGGCGGCATATTAGCGCCAGTCGAGCGGTGTGTCGGCTAATTATTATGCACCATAAACGCAGAGACGTCATTTGTATGTATTAATTTGAATGTTAATAAACTGGATTTCTTGACCCACTAAACTAGAGAGACCACCGATATCGATGCCGATGCTGGGGCGCATTTGGTCAAGCTCTTTTTTATACACATATGTAGACCTACTCGCAGCACACCGGCTGTGTGTTTCTTTTTTTAATGTGCAAATCTCGTACAAAATAATGAATAATTAGTTGGTGTTTTTGCCGCTGGTCGCCCGTGTTTCTTATAATTTATTTCGGTTTTTATTTGTTAGGTGTATGAATTATTCAGTTGGGTTGCGCCTTTGTTGGCCGCACTGTTGGTGGGTGAAAAGCCGTAAAATTCATATCGATATAAATATTAATATCAAATGGCTGGAAAAAAGACATTGTCTTCAATGGAAAACAGTATCATGGATATTTGCAATTACATGCGGACGAGAAAATCAACTGTTGACATGCGAGCTTGTCCGTTGATTTACTCCGCAATTGTTTGTTCAATTAGCAAAAGAAACTTCAGTTTTGTTAGCCTAGCGAATTAATGAAGCATGGGGAAACGTTATAAAGTTTTAACAAAAAAAGGTAGAAAAACTGTTAAAACTTTTTTGGCGCCCCCGGGGGGATTTCAATAAATTCTTCTAATTTCAGGGAATTTTTTATCTCACAGATAATGATTATATTGCTCTGGTTCTATTTCTTTTATAACATTCTTGTTATCTTTACCATTAACCCATTTGAGCCTTTCCTATTTGACCCTGCGGAAATCACTTTAATTTCACTCAATGCACGATTCTTATCAAGCGCTTGTCCTTTAACCCATTCACCCACCCAGCAATCAAGCCAAGCCCTGCCTTTATTTTTTGCCTTAACCCTCTCCCTTAACCCACGCAATCAGCATAGACAACAACAATAATAGGGGGCGGGGAGAAGCTGTAAAAAATCCGTTGAGCATAGCAAAACCATAAAAATCACACCTACGAGTACGTTGTAATAAAATGTTATCAAAAGTGTTGCTTGCCGGCTGTCCTTGCTGTCGCCCTTAACCCTCTACGTCCACCAATTCCACCCACTCTACTTTCCATTTCCCGATTCCCGTGCTTTTTTTTTTGCATATGACAGCACAAGAGGCAGCCGCATCAGCAGCAAATGGCTGTGGAAGAGCTGGACGGAGGAGCGCCATTGTTAACCCTTCGATTCGATCCATTCGCCCAGGGCCACCCACTCATAAAATATCCACAGTGCCTCGTAATGTGGGTGCGTCCTTTGCCTCCTGCTTGTGGCTGTGTGATTTTTATACCTGATACTTATGGATGGCAGGGGTATACCAGTTTTAGCATGATTTAAGATTTAAGAAAAGAAACAAATTTTTATATTTTATAATTTTTAATAATAAGTGATT